>NC_058132.1:24033240-24240594 GCF_016433145.1 Gracilinanus agilis
GGGGCCCCGGCCCCCAAGGGCAGCTCGGAGAGGAGGCCGAGCCCCCGCCCCCTCCGCTGAGTGGCGCCGGAGAGCTGGGGAGCCTCTGGCGGAGGCGGGAGGGCGGCCAAGCCGCTAGCGGGGGCCCCGGGGGCGGCGGGCACGGGCGGCGGCGGCGGCGGCGGCAGCAGCAGCGGCTCCTCCCGGGCAGAGCATCCTTTTCGCTCCCCCCTCCCTCCCCTCTCCCGGGCCCAGCATCCTAGGCCACGCCCACACACGCTCCCATTGGCTCATCTGTCTCTGGAGCCCGCCCTTCCACATGGCCCCTCCCCTTATGGGGCGGGGGGCGGTGGCATCTGCAGCTGGCTTCGTTGTACCCTAGCAGGATCTCCCTCTTACTCCGCACTTGAGCTGGGGACCATGGAAGGCTACGCGTCCTTCTCCCAACTTCTTCCCTGGGCGCTCCAACCAAGCTCCTTGACCCAAATGTCGGAGACTTTGTTCCCTTATGATACCCCAGGAACCTGTCTTGCCTTCTCGGTCTCCCGCGTCTGACTCTGGTAGAAGTTCTCTAAATCTAACCTCAGGCTCCCCCAGCTTAGCTTCTGCTCTCCCCCTCCGACCCGCGAAAGTCACGGGCTCTGAAGCCCCCATCCCATGCCGCTCCCTACATACCCCCTAACGGGCATCAGATCGTGGCGCCAGCGGGTCTCCAGGAATCTCTCCTTAGGCTCACACTCCGGGCTGTTCAGTAGAGCCAGCAAGCTCTGGGCTCCAATTCCGCCCCAGATATGTTAGCCAGGCGACCTCCTGAGCAAGTCCCTTAACCCGACTCAGCCTCGATTTCCTTCTTTGTAAAATGGAGGTAATCATAGCTCCCACTTCACAGGATTTTAGGTCTTCCCTGCTTTGAGGTCAGCTGTCTATTACCACACGCATTCTCTAAATCACTACAGAAATGGAAATGATTATTGTGATTACTAACGAGGAAGAAGTTGTAATTATAATAATGATGATGATAGTAACAACTAACACTGCTATAAAGCTTTAAGCCCTGAGTTCAAATCCCACCTCAGTCCCATACTAGCTGTGTGATCCTGAGCATGTCACTTAATTTCTAAAGGCTCTAGGCAGTTCTTTAAGACTATATACAATTATAGAGAAGGTGGCTGATCTTCACTGGGAAAATTTCCTCATCTTGGAGTTTCTGATGCAGATTAAATGATGGCTCCAGTCCTATCTTTCTTTCTTTCTTTCTTTACCCTTAACTTCTGTGCATTGACTCATAGGTGGAAGAGTGGTAAGGGTAGGCAATGGGGGTCAAGTGACTTGCCCAGGGTCACACAGCTGGGAAGTGTCTGAGGCCAGATTTGAACCTAGGACCTCCCATCTTTAGGCCTGGCTCTCAATCCACTGAGCTACCTAGCTGCCTCTTTTTCTTTCCTTCTTTTTCTTTCTTTCTTTCTTTCTTTCTTTCTTTCTTTCTTTCTTTCTTTCTTTCTTTCTTTCTTTCTTTCTTTCTTTCTTTCTCCTTACTTTTTTGTCTTAGTATTAGTTGTAACGACAGAAGAGTAGCAAGGGCTAGGCAATTGGAGTTAAGTGACTTGCCCAAGATTTTACAGCTAGGTCAAATTTGAACCCAGGATCTCCTGTCTCTAGGCCTGGCTTTCTATCTGCTGAGCTACTTAGTTGCCTCTGATGACATTAATTTTCTTTCATCCCAGTTACAAAGCTTCCTCATGCCCTTAGTTTTCAGTTTTCTTTCCCATCTCAAATTTTGCCCCATACTCCCTTTAGGATGAACCCAAGCTCTTGGAATCCAAGGACTGTTTTCTGACTTTGCCTCTGTAGCCCCAGAACCAGGTAAAATGTCTTGTTCATACAGCAGGTACTTAATAAATGCTTACTGGATTGCTTTGGGTCAATACAAACCTGTGTTGTGCTCCAGGCACTGAATGTTAAGCCATGAAGACACAAAATCAAAAAGAAAAACAGTCCAGAGGCTTAGATTCTAATAACAAAGACAACTCATCCATTTCAAGATATATAAGAAATGCATATAGTGTAGGTGGAAGCTAACATTAGAGGGGAAAGCCATTAGCACCTACTGGGTGGAAGGAGACAGAAGTCATGGATTCTAAGAGTGAGAGATGAGGAAGGAATGCATTCCAGACATGAGGGACACAGCCAGGATAAAGGCTTGGAGAAGAGAGATGAAACACAGAAGAAAAACATTAAGAGCAAGTAGGTCAGGGTGGCTTAACAAGGGTATAATATTGAAAATTAGAAAGATTGGAAGGGATCAGATTCTAAAAGGCTTTAAATTCCAAACAGAGGAACTGGAAGCCATTTCCCTGTTCAAGAACAATCAATGTGTCTCTTTTGCTTCTAGGTCAAATGTAAATACAAATTTCTGAGTTTGATTCTAGCCTATCTAGTTCAGACATTTTCTTTCCTTTCCATCACATTCCATGATTCAGTCAAATCAGCCCGTTTGCTTTTTCTCAGACCCTGACATTCCAACTCCTGCCTTTGCACAGGCCTGGAATTCACTTCCAATTTCCAAAATTCATTTCAATCCTTTGCTTCCTTCAAGGCTTTGCTTGGGTGCTAGGCCTACAAGCAACTTTTCTCTATCCATTTTAGGAAAAAAAAGTCCTTTCCTCAATGAGCTTCTTCTCTCTTTGTACCTTGTGTCTTTCAGTAGACTGTAAGCACCTAGAGGGCAAGCCCTGTTTTTTATCTTTGTCTTCACGTGCTCAGTACCGTGCAAATAGGAGATTTGAGAAATACTTGTTGGTTAGGATTTAGTTCAATGACATAAGGGAGATAGTTAGGGTTTAACAAAGAACTTTTAAAATGAGGTTTTCACTTGAACTTCAGAGCAACCCTGGGGGCAAGAGCTCCATATTTCTTTCTTTATATTTACTCATGTTACAGAGAAGGAAGTTGAGACACAGAGTGGCTCAAGGGCATACAACTGGTAACATGAAGGTTTCTCCTTGCTCCTAAATCCAATACTTTTTCTTTATACCTTGAACCTCTTTTGGGGTTGCAAGTATCTTCTTCATGAGGAAGATACCATTACTATACTTTACAAATGAAGAAACTGAGTCAAAGATTCATGAAGTGATTTGCCAGAGGCCATAGTCAGAAAGTAGTGTAGCTAGGACTCTAAGTCAACTGAGTTCAAAACTAGGGATTTTTCCATTATAAGATCGTCATAATAGGTTATCCCCCCCCCACCCCATTCATGTAGGAAGATGTTTGAGGGGACAGCCAGGTGGCTCAGTGAATTGAGAACCAGCCCTAGAAATGGGAGGTTCTGTGTTCAGATCTAATCTCAGACACTTCCTAGCTGTGTGACTCTGGGCAAGTCACTTAACCCCCATTACCTACCCCTTATTGCTTTTTTGCCTTGGGACCAATACACAGTATTGGTTCTGAGATGGAAGGTGAGGGTTTTAAAGAAAAGAGAAAGATGTTTGGATCCAAAACATCAGGATGATTTGAGGTCAAAATGCTTTGTGAACCTTAAAGTCCCACATAAATGTAAACCAGAAAACCTGAGTTCAAATTCAATCTCAGACACTGGTGTGACTCTGGTCAAGTTTCCTTATCAGTAAAATGGGGAAAATAATAGTGCTTCCTTCACAGGGTTTTAGTGAGGATCAAAATAGATAATCTATGAAAAGTGTTTTGTAAACTTTAAAGCTTATATCAATTTCCAGATTTTACAGATGGGGAAAGTAAGGCCCATTGTTTAGGGGAAGGGACTTTTTGCAAAGTCTCATAGCAAGCAATAGAACCAGAGATCATCAGAGCAGGGAAGGAATTTAAAAGATCATCATAGCTGGCTCCCCTCTTTTCTTTTTTAAAAATCCTTGCCTTCCATCTCAGAATCAATACTGTATATTGGTTCTAAGGCAGAAATGCAGCAAGGGCTAGGCAATGGGGGTTAAGTGACTCATTCAGGGTCACACAGCTAGGAAGTGTATGAGATCAGATTTGAACCCCGGACATCCCTTTTCTAGGACTGGTTCTCAATCTACTGAGCCACCTGGCTGTCCCCTCAAACATCTTTCTACATGAACCCAGAGGGGTGACCTATTATGATGATCATATCATGGAAAGAGCACTAGTTTTGAACTCGGTTGACCTAGACTAGAGTCCCAGCTATACTACTTCCTGGCTGTGACCTCTGGCAAATCACTTTAAGAGTCTTTGAACCCTGGACTTCTAGTCTCTAGACCTGGTTCTCAACCTACTGTCCCCTGACTCCCTTCTTTGTGCATGTAGGGAAACTGAGGCCCAGTGAATTGCTCTTAACTTCCTTAAGATGACACAGGGAGTCAGAGACTGATAGGGGTCCTTTGAATTCCAGAACCTTCTATTTAAGCAGCCTACATTTCAGATGTTTTATTTGTATGATCTATAATAATGAATAATGATAAGACTAGAAGAATGAGAAACAGTAAGATTGATGATAAGCTTCACATTTCTAGAGTGCTTCTGAAGTTTGAAAACAATGGTTTCTCCCAACAACCCTATAAAGGAGACAGTATAAATAAAAAATAAATAGCCCTATTTTATTGGTGAGACCTCCTCAAAGGAGGGGAGTGACTTGCTCAAGGCCATACAACCACTGAATATCTGAACTAGGACTTCAGGTCAGGTGATCCACTGAACTTTATTTTTCCATCTCTTCATACAAAATATCCCCTCAGCTGCCTCTCTCCCTCACTAAGGGCAACCAGGGCTGTGTCAGTGAGGGTAGGAAGACATATGAAGGAGTAGCTCACTTAGGGATGGCTAGGTGGCTCAGTGGCTAGAACACCAGGCTTGGAATGGGGAGGTCCTGGGTTCAAATCTGACCTCAGACACGTCCTAGCTGGGCAAGTCACTTAACCCCAATTGCCTAGCCCTTGCCCTTCAGTATTAGAGCTGTTACTTGGACAAGAAGTAAGGGTTAAAAAAAAAGTGACTTGGAAATGTCTCTGCTTTAAATAGAAGGTTCCTCCAGTCCTCATCACCAGCTCCTTTGGGAGTCGCTGGTCCTCGGGACCCTGGGATGGGGAGAATTCCCTGGGGAGACCTTCCACTGAGAGGGCAAGAGAGCCCTGCCCTTTAGAGCCCTGAGTCTGAGAGTGAAGTACAAGTTATCCCTCTCCTCACCTCTCTGCATCCCTAGAATGGAGGATGGGCCAGGAGCAGATGGTCCCCGGGCTGGGGCAGTCAGGGTGGCTGCTCCATCTGTCCCCTACTTCCCCCCCCCATTGTCCCCAGAGCCACCATCCCCTCCCTCTGACTGAGGGGGAATGGGGGTGGGGATGGTCCCACATCTGCCTCCTTTTCTCCCCTGCCAGGAGGGACCACAGAAGCTGGTTGTCCTGGCAACAGGGAAGAGGGGACAAGGATGGAAGATGGCACTTGACAGACAGAAACTCATACGGAGAATTCAATAAAATCCCGTAGCCGATCCCCGATCCCCAAGAGGAGCAGACGCTCCGTGAATACACTCCACGGACCCAGGCAGCCCCGGTACATGCGTGTGATTTCCCCCAAATCCCGGGTCACACCCCAACGGGGAGACACAAAGAGACACAAACAGCCCTCCCCCACTGTATAATGGAAGTATACATTAGCATGCAGCCACAGGGCAGACGTAATCGTGCCCAGACACGTAAGCCACACAAACACACGCCACATCCAGGAGGCTCTCTGGGGAGATGACCACACATGACAGCACATGGGACACGAACATACATGAGGACGCTCCACGTATACATCCTCCAAAGCACACACAAAGGCACACACACACCTCCTCTCAGATATTTTTAAACCTCTCTCTACTACCATGACAACGGTCCCCAAGCCCGTCGCTATGGCAACACATCGTCAGCTTTCCAGGCTCCGGGTCCTGGGGGACTGACTAGGCCCCCAACTCAGCCTTGAAGAGGGGGCTGTCATCAGCCAAGCCTGCTCTGTATAGCCCCGATCCACTCACTTGCATGAAACCCGGAGGAAGGGAGGGGGCTGATGATATGGACACCTGGGTCCTCTTTCCTGTCTGGGGAATCCTCCTCTGCTCCTCTGCTCCGCTCTCCCCCATCCCTGGGTTTACCCACCCAGATGGATCATTGAAGGGGGTGGGGACAGTGGGGGGCAAAGCTTCGACTGGGGGAAAAGTCATTTCAAGCAGCCCACGCCCAGGGGCCATCCTAGCGTCAATGCAGTGGTCAGAAAGCTAGGATGGAGGAAGGGAAGAGAGAGCCTCTAATTTCTGGGCTCCACTGTGTCCCCTGAGGAAGGCAGAGCAGTGGGAGCTGGCCCCTAGAATCTCCTCTGGGGCAGAAGACAGTGGGCAGATCAGAGAAGGAAATGAATTCAGCTCAATCAGTATTTACTAAGTGCCCAATAAAGACAGCCCTGAGCCTTGGGAGAGGAGACCCCACAATCCCTGGCCTTTCCAGGCATAAAGTCAAACAGAGAGAGCTGGTAGGTGTTCGGGATCTTTGTCTTTCCCTCGCAGAGGGCCACCCTCTCACTGAAGCGGGGTAGCAACGTCTTAGAGTCAATCAACCAACTCAGGCATCGCTTAAGAGACGCACTCATTCAGTAAGAGTTTCCTGGTGTCAGGCACTCTCCAGGGTCCTGAGGAGGCACACACAAAACTGAAGACAGCCTGCCCTCAACAAGTCCCCATTCTATAGGGGAGGGAGCATGTGCCTAGGTACAGGCTTATGGGAAATGGATGCGACCCGTTATCTGGGGGAAGGGAGGAAGCACTAGCACTGGGCTGGGGAAGGGTACTCGGGGAGGGGGCTTTAGCTGAGTCTCCCAGGATCCAAGAGGCAGAGTTGAGGAGAGAAGGCAAAGTCATGCAGTAGTTAAAGTAAGGTGTCCTGTATGGCGAAGGGTAACAAGGAGAATTTCTTGGGATCGTATACAGTGAGAAGGGAAGGAATTCATAGTAAGGATGGAAAGAGAATTTGGGGCTTGCGAATATCCAACAGAGGGACTGGCATTTAAAATGATCCCAGCCTCGAGAGGGAGTTTATGGAGTAAGTGGGTGATCTACCCTGATTCAGAAGCTTTGTAGATCACAGCTTAGCAACTTAGAGAGTGGTCTCAGGCTCAGAGAGGTCATGGGACCCAGGCAGGGTCACACAGCAAGAAGGGGTCAGAGTTAGGAGCTTCCAGAGCTCAGACCTTCCGATTCCCAAATCCTCCATGCGACGGATCTATGCTGAAAGTGTCAATGGACAGTAAGACTGGATAAGCACCACATAGAGATTAAAGCAAAGTGTCCTTTGGGTGCTGGGGCTGAACGGAGAGTTAGGGAAGGGTTCCTGAGGATGGAGGAATTTGAGGGGCAGAGCTGCAAACAGGAATTGGAGTACGTGGGCGCAATTCAATGGCTCTGGGTCAGGGGAGATGTCCAAGGTGAGCACCCCTGGGTGAGACTGAGGCAGACTGGATGCTGAAGGAGGCTGAGGAACAGGAACCAGGGCTGAACTTACTGGAGGTCCAGAGAAGTCGGCCACAAAGGCCTAGACTTTATTATTTTGGATTATTATTATTATTAAGTTATTATTATGGGCTTTATTATTTTAAAATTTATTTTTCAAAACCTGTGCCTTCTGTCTTAGACCCAATACTGTGTATTGGTTCTAAGGCAGAAAAGTGGTAAGGGCTAGGGGGCAATGGGGGCTAAGTGACTGCACAGGGCTACATAGTTAGGAAGTGTCTGAGACCACATTTGAACCCAGGATTTCCCGTCTTTAGGCCTGACTTGAAATCTACTGAACCACCCAGTTGCCCCCTAAACTGTATAGACTTTATTTTTTTATTCAAAGCTATTTTATTTTCCCAATTACATGTACAAACAATTGTCATCATAGCTGTCCCCAAATTACAAGATCCACATTTCTCTTACCCTTCCTTCCCTCCCCCTTCTTGTACATGATAAACAAATTGATCTGGATTATACGGGCACGATCATGCAAAACAGACTTTATTTTTTCACATTATTTTATTTTATTTTAGAATATTTTCCCATGGTTACATGATTTTTTAATTTTTATTTTTTTCAAAACACACTTTAAAGGAGAGATGGCTACAGAGTGATGGTTGTGGGAGAAGGTCTGGATGTGGCCAGGAGGAACCCTTGGCCCTATGTGTCCTGTCAAGAGGAGAGAAGAACAAACAACCTTGGAGGGAACCATAATCATTCAATTGCTAAACATTTTTAAAGCACCTTATAGATATGAAACTTGGCTGAGTGGTCACAAGACATGCTTATATTATATAACCTCAATTAGGCCCTCACTACTCCAAGACAACCCTTCTCTACCTCCCTTATCACCCCATTCTCCCATTCTCCATAGCAGTTCTCCTGAACATCTCCCTCTGTCTTCAAAGCTCCCATGGGGCAGCTAGGTAGCAAGCAGATTGATCAGGAAGACATGAGTTCAAACCTGACTCTGACACTAGCTGTATGATCCTGTTTGCTTCAGTTTACTCATCTGTAAAATGAGCTGGAGAAGGAAATGGCAAACTCTCTGCCAAGAAAACCCCCAATGGGGTCACAATGAGTTGGAAATGACTGAAAAACAATATACATATCATGGTTCCCCTTCCCTCTGCCCTCTAGGCTGAGAACCTCATATTTCATTGAAAAAATGGAGACCGTTTACCTTGAGCTCTGAACTCTTCCTTCCTCATCATCTTATGTCATCCAACTGTTTCCCACAACGAGTTCCTTCACTCCTGTCTCACAGATTATGTGGCCCTTCTTCTTGCCAAGGCTAATCTGTCTTCTTTTCCAAGTGATCCCATTCTAGCTTCTCTGGCAGATTGCCTCCTCCTTCATTCCCTCTCATCTTCAGTCTCTCCTTGTCTATTGGCTTTTTCTTTACTGCTTAGAAACTCATAAGCAGTGTCTCCACCATCCTCAAAAGCCCTTCACTTGTTGCATCCCTCCCTGCTATTATCTTACCCGTCTAAACTCCCTGAGAAGGCTGCCCAAGATAGATGCCTCCATTCCCTTTACTCTCAGTCTATTCTAACTCTCTACCATCTAGATTCTGACCTCATCTTTTCATTGAAACTGCTGCCTCCAAATTGCTATTTGGTCTTTTTCTCTGACATCATCCTTCTTTACAGCCTCTGACACTGAGGTTTTTCCTCTTCTCCTTTGTACTGTCATCTCTCTGCATGACACCACTCTCTCCAGGGTCTCTCACTACTTCTTAGTCTTCTTTGCTGGCTCTTCATCCAGGCCATGCCCACTTCTTGTGAGCTTCCAAGAAAGCTAGAGCCTATCCTTGGCCTTTTTCTCTTCTCTCTCTCCATACTCTTACTTGGTGATCTCATCGGCTCCCACAGATTCAACTATCATCTCTAAACTGATTTCTCAAAATCACTTAACCAGCCTTAACCTCTCTGTTGACTTCTGGTCTTGCATCTCCAACAGCCTATTGTTTGTCCTTCGATTTTGAAGAGGACCGATGACTTCACATTGACTAGCCTGTGAAGAGCATTTAAGTAAGGCAGAGTCTTCCAAGTCTAGTGGCAAGACAAAAGCCAAGATGACAGGTGATGGCCCAGGATGCAGTGGATGATCTTAGCATCTTCAATGTCTAACTAAACTCTAAGCACTCCACAGTGTCCACTTCAGACACATTTATGGCTGTTAGAATAACTTATTCTTGTCTGTTCATTCCTTGGATTGAAGTCTTCAAATGCTTGGGCTAAACTCACTTCCATCTGGAGTGTGGTCTATGTGTAGACTTCTTGGAGCCCTAGGTAAGTGGTGGGTGAAAGGTGACCACCAAAAGTGGATGAGCAGCCCCGAAAAGGACTTGGCAAGCCCTTATACTGGAGGTGCAATCCTCCCCGAACAGCCAATACACCCCACAAATTGCTTTTTAGGTATCTGGAAATGGAAATACCATAAATATCTTAAATATTTCCCCTCAAAACTTACCCTTCTTCCTAACTTCTCTTTTGTCATCCAGGGTGCCACTATCCTCCAAGTCACCCAGGCTCAAAATCCAAGTATCAGTCTGAACTTATTCTCTCTCACTAACCTGTCCCCATATCCAGTCTGTTGCTAAGGCCTGTTGATTTTACTTTTGTACTATTTCTTGTATTTGTTTCTCTCTTCTGATTCTGCCCCCACTCTGGTGCAGGCCCTCATCACTTCACCTTTGAACTATTGCAACAGCTGCTGGTGAATCCACCTGCCACAAGTTCCATATTAGTCATTTTGTGGAAGAGATCTAGAAAAATCCCTCCCAAAAGAAAGTAAAATATAGTATGTTTTGGTCTGCATTCAGACTACATCAGTTCTTTCTCTGGAGGCAGATGGTATTTTTCATCATGAGTCTTTGGGATTGTCTTGGATCAGTGCATTGCTGAGAATAACTAGGTCATTCACAGTTGTTCATCATTCAATATTGATGTTACTTTGTACAATGTTCTTCCGGTTCTGTTCATTTCATTTTGTATCAGTTCACATAAGTCTTTCCAGACTTTTCTGAAATCATCCTGCTCATCATTTCTTACAGCACAATAATACTCCATCACAATCCTATGACACTACTCATTCTCCAATTGATGGACATCTCTCAGGTTTTAATTCTTCGTCACTACAAAAAAGAACTGCTACAAATATTTTTATATAAATATGTCCTTTTCGTTTAAAAAAATCTCTCTGGGATATAGACCTCATAATGGCATTGCTGGATGGGTATGTGCTGGGTATGCACAGCTTTAGAGTCCTTTGGGCAGAATTCCAAATTGCTTTCCAGAATGGTTGCACCCAATCACAACTCTACCAGCAGTCCGTTACTGTCCCAGTTTTCTCATATCCCCTCCTACATCTATCATTTTCCTTTTCCATTATATTGGCCAACCTGATAGGTATAAGGTGGTACTTCAGGGTTGTTTTAATTTGTATTTATCTAATCAAGAATGATTTAGAACATTTTTATATGACTATAAATAGTCTCAATTTCTTCATCTGAAAACTGTTTGTTCATATTTTTTGATTATTGGAGAATGACTTATATTTTTATAAATTCGGTTCAGTTCTTTATATTTTTGAGAAATGAGACCTTTATCAGAGATACTTGCTGTAAAAACATCTCCCCTCCCTTTCTGCTTTCCTTCTAATCGTGGCTGCATTTGTTTTGTTTGTTCAAAATCTTTTAAATTTAACATAGTCAAAGTTATCCATTTTCTGTCCTGTAGTGGTCTCTGTTTCTTGTTTTGTCATAAGTTCTTCCTTTATCCATAGATCTGACCAGCAAACTATTCCAAGCTCCTCTATTCCAAGTGCATGGTATCACCCTACATGTCTAAATCATGTACCCATGTTGACCCTATCTTGTTATATGGTCCCAGATGTTAGTTTATCCCCAGACTCTAACATACAGTTTTCTGGTTTTTCCTACAGTTTTTGTCAAAAAGTGAGTTCTTGCTCTCAAATTTTGGATCTTTTGATTTATCACCCATTAAATTACTATGGTCATTTATTACTAGGTTTTGTATACTTAATCTTTCCATTGATCTATGACTCTATTTCTTCCCCAAAACCACATTGTTTTGGTGATTATTGCTTTGAAATATAATAAAACAGTCTGGCACTGTTAGGCTACCTTCCTTCACATTTTTTCATTGATTCCCTTCATATTCTTGACCTTATTCTTCCAGGTGAATTTTGTTATTTTTTCTAGCACCATTAAATAATTTTTGGGCAGTTTGACTGGTATAGCACTAAATAAGTAGATCGATTTAGGCAAAATTGTCATCTTTTATTATATTGGCTTGACCCACCCATGAGCAATTAATATTTTTCCAATGTCTAATCTGACTTTATTTGTATGAAAAATATTTTGTAATTGTGTTCATAAAACCTTTATCTGTGTGACCCTGGGCAAACCACTTCACCTCTGTCAGCCTCAATTTCCTCATCTGTAAGATGGGGATATAATAATGGCACCTCTTTTCCAGGGTTGTTGTGACCATCAAATGGAATTCATATCTGCAGAGACCTGTAGAAAGTAAAAAAAAATGTAGGAGAGCGTAGACATCGGCAGATGGAGGAAGGGATAGTCCGTAGAGTTTGTGGGGAGTCTAGGAAGGTAGGTAGCAGGAGATGGTGGAGGGCGTTGGACTTCAGAAGAGACAGCAAAAACTCGGGGGGCAGTAAGATGGTGAGCAGAAGAGTGTGATAGGACTGACTTGAGGTTTTAGAATTGGGGTTAGACCTGGGAAGACAACTTAGGGATCACCATGTTTAACCTCTTCTTTTTCTAGGATAGGAAACTGAGGCTCAAAAGGGGTTGGAGTTGACTTGCCACCGTTGGTCAGTAAAGGCAGAGCCAGGATTCCAGCTGGAGTCTGCGTTCTCTAAAGGTGTCTCCCTTTTTCACAATAGCGAGGTGCTTGGCCAGAGCTGTGTGGGACTCTAGGACCCAGAGAATGTCGGGCTAGGAGAATCCTAGAACCTTCTCTCCTGGATCATCGTCAGAGAGGAAGGGGGAGTGGAGTGGGTGATCGCCACTCTAGATTCAGGCGATATAGTCGCAGGGGGCATAGAATCGAATCACAAGCTTTGAAACCAACTGCAAAAGATGCCTTTAGTAACTTTGCCTTTCTCTGACCGAATTAGAAGAAGCAGTGTGATTGGCTGAACAAACAAATTAGCCACACCCCTGGGGACTTTAAATTCAGAGAGAGAGGGCGAGGGAGAGACAGACAGATAGACAGACAGACTGACTCTTGCAGGGATAGAGGAATGGATGGAGGTAATTTTTCTCTCTTTTATCCCCCCTTCCAACTAAATATATCTAGAGGCTACTGGCCCAGAGGGCATCCCATCCAGGAGTTCAGGAAATCATTGAGTCAAGAGAACTTTAGGCACAATGAAAGGAGGGAGCAGAAGATATACACTTCAGATGGAGAATGATACATACTAATAGCCATCTGAGGAAGCGTGCAGTCTCCAGAGGCCTGACCTTTTGCAATTAGAATTAGGCTACGAAGAGAAGACCCTGGAATCCCAGCAGATCTCAGTGCTGAAGGAAAGGATCTCCAAGCCCTTCCATACCCAGAGATGTGAGTTGCCTTTGCCTCACTAACCATTGAATGCTCTGAATCTGAGCCCACTTCCCCCCATGGATGCTGGGTGTGCCTTTATGGGCGAATGTGTCCCAGGTTTGTGGTGGGAGATGTTTTGTAGCAATTATTCTTTTCTTTTTCTTTTTCTTTTTTTTTTTTTAAACACTCACCTTCCATCTTGGAGTCAATACTGTGTATTGGCTCCAAGGCAGAAGAGTGGTAAGGGCTGGGAAATGGGGGTCAAGTGACTTGCCCAGGGTCACACAGCTGGGAAGTATCTGAGGCCAGACTTGAACCCAGGACCTCCCATCTCTAGGCCTGGCTCTCCATTCACTGAGCTACCCAGCTGTCCCTGTAGCAACCATTCTTAACCGTATCACCTTAGTAAAGGCCTTTGCTAAGAACTCATTATGCCTACTGCTGATGGCTAATGAGAAACTCGATGGTGAGCACAGAACCTAGGGAGATCCCTAGAACTCACCTTAGCAGCTGGGACCTGGCCTGTGAATACAAGTTGTAAATACAAGAGGCACAGGGGTGGGGCTCATTCATGTTCTACACAATCACAAACTATCTGGGCATCTTAGATCCTTGGGCATTATGTCTTGGCTAACCCTCTCATTTGAGAGCATGAAATAAGTCCAGAGAAAGGAAGAAGCCTGCCTTAAGTCACAAGAGCAAGTCAGGAGTAGAAGTGGACCTTGATTCCCAGGTTGATTTCAGTGCTAGGATTCTTGACTATGTCTATTTTCCCCCAGCCCACATTTGGATCAGCTGTCTTCCAGGAAGAAACCTTTCTATACAAGCTAGGAATGCCACTTGTCTCTGTATTCTGGGAACACTGGGAGCCTCCCTTTGAATTTGGGGGTAGAAAGAGCCTTGAACTGGGATGGAAAAAGTCTTCCCTGCCTCTGAGCCAAGAAAACCCAGAATTCCAGAGCCAGCTGTGCTAGGCTGTTAGCCTGTCAATCAATAAGCATTTACTGATTGTTTGGGCTCCCTCCAAAAGGGCAAAAACTCAGGTACTGTGCTCAAGCAGCTCCCATTCCAATAGGTGAGATGATATCCAAAACAATTTGGACATCCATATGGATTAATCCAAAAGAAAGACATTGGGGTGGGGAGCAGAGGGCAGAAAGGCTTTCCTGAAGACAATGGGATTGGACTTGACTTGAAGGAAGTCAGGGAAATGGAAAGGCAGAGGTGAGGGGCAGAGGGGACAGACAGTGAATAGGCATGGAGTTTGGGCGATGACATCTCTTCTGCACGAAGTAGCACGGAAGGTTGGTGCCACTGGATTGTGGAATACAAGGAGAAGAGTAAAGAATAAGATGACTAGCAAGGGAAGGGGGGGCAGCTTGTAGGATGAAGGGCTTTTGTATTTGATGCTGGAGGTGATAGGGAAGCCTGGATTTTATGGAGGAGGGGAAGGGTGACAGGGTCAGACTTGTATTTTTTGGAAACTTTTGCAGCTCTGTGTGGAGGATCAGTTGGAGCAGAGGAACCCAAGAGACCTTGTCTTTTAGTATGGAATGAAGGGACCCTTGAGATGTGGGGATAACCTCGGGCTACTATAATGGTCAAGATATGAGGGAATGAAGAAGGCCTGCACCAGGATGATGGCAGGTTGGAGGAGAGAAGGCAGGGATATATGAGAAATGTGAAGGTAGATGTGAAAAGATGAGAAAGGGATTGGGGTCGGCGGAGAGGTTTGTTTTCACCCTTCCTTTTCAGAAAGGACCAGAAAGTGACATCGAGGGGTGATGACTCAGCTTGCTCATGAGTTGGAGTTAAGTGTGGCAGAGTTGTACAAAGTCATCAGCCCCGCTCACTCTTCTGGAGTCATGGAAGTCTAGTGGCAAGACAAAAGTCAGGACAATTGGTGATGTCTTGGGATGCAGTGGATGAGCCTGGTGTCTTCAATGTCTGGCCAGGCTCTAGGCACTCCACAGTGTTCGATTCGGCCACTTTCACGGCTATTGGAACAAACTGAGGGGAAGTCTTCACACTCGAGGGGTAACCTTCTCCCCGACTCACAGATGGGTTTGAGGCCTGTCAGTGACCCTCAACCTAGTTTTAGTCCATCTGCCAAGATGGGGTATGGCTGCTGCCCATGCTATAGCTACTTGGTGCCACAGGTAAGAGTTGGGTAACGTGTGGATGAGATGGATGGGCAGCCCTGAAAAAGACCAGAAGTACTGGTCATCCCTGAACATTCCATACACCTTGGAAGAGAGAGTTTGAGTAAGGTGTAGACGTCATGACATTGAGGTTCTGAGCATAATGATGGGAAGGGTAATTGGGAAGAGAGGAGTCCTGTTTGGGGACATGTGGAGTTCCATATGTTTTACTCCAGTTTGAGATAAAGCTGGAGATGCCCAGCTGCTGTAGCTCAGGGGAAGAGGTCCTCCTTTCCATAAGGTAGATCCCAACTTGCTTCTAGTAAATCCTTGCTTATGCATATCAAATTCCTGCTGATATATAGAACTGGGAATCATCAACAGAGAGATGATGTGTAACCTTGTATATATCTTTCCTCCTTTGTTTCCCTCAGTTTCCCCCTCTGTAAAATGGAAAAGGCTATATGGGATTAATCAGTAAAACAATAAATCCATCAACAACCATTTATCAAGTGCTGACCATGGTACCAGGCACCATGGAAGGCACTTGGAATCCATCAATAGAAATGAACAGCTTCTGCCCTCAAAGTGCTTATTGTCATCTGCAGAAACAACCTGGACCAAAGAAGTCTAGAGGTAGAAGGGACCTCAGAGGTCAAATCACCCAATCATAATCTCATTTTATAGATGAGGAAATTTAAGGCCCAACAAGGGCAATTATTTGGACTATGCAAGATTAAATAGGTAGTAGCAGTAATACTGTCACTGGGATATGCACCCAGGTTCTCTAGGATTCTCCAGAACCAGTGTTTACCCAAAAATAAATACAGGCATCTCTTCCACATTTCAGGGGTTAAGTCCTTTTGCATCAGAGAAGAAGTCTGATTTTTTTTCTTTTTCTTTTATGGGATGTTTACAGTATCTTATTGTAAATTTGGGTTAAGTATTTGGCTATATGTAGGTCAATGTGAAGCTATCACTACATTTCTAGCCTTTATGTGTCCTTTTTCATTCATTTTACAAACTTTAACTTTTTACTTATTTTAACTTTAAAAAAGAAATTGTGTATATTTATGGCATGAAAAGATAAAATATGCTGATATTATATAATATTATACATATATCTTAAGCATTTCTGATTTTCTAAATTTTTTCTATGTTGCTGCAAAATTCCCATTTAATTTCTCATGTCAATCCTCAATATATCGAAACTGGGACGGGGAAAATCCTGATGTGGAAGGGATACTTGTATATGTCTTTCCTTCAAATTTGTGACTGCATCCTGCCTTGGAGAACAGTGGCCATGCCTTCCACCCATGAAGATGAACACATGTTCTGAAATCATCATCTTAGGATCTTCTTAGGTACTGAGGTGATTTGCCCTGGTCAGTCAATAAACATTTATTAGGGGGCAGCTGGGTAGCTCAGTGGATTGAGAGCCAGTCCTAGAGTCGGAAGGTCCTGCCTTCAAATATGACCTCAGACATTTCCTAGCTGTGTGACCCTGGGCAAGTCACTTAACCCCTGCACTGCCTAGCCCTTGTCCTTCTTAGAGTTGTTACTAAGACAGAAAGAAAGGGTTTTAGGGAAAAAATAAACAGAGAGCAAGGAACTGAGAGGATGCCCCCTAGGTTGTGAGTCTGGGGGACTTGTCCATATAGGGAAGTTTGGAGGAGGGTCTTGACTTTGTTTCTATATACAATTTCTGGTGGCCTGGGACACGGGCCTCCCTTGGGAGGTAGCACTGGAACTGATCCAAGGCGTGAAGGGGAGGAAGGAGCACATTTCCAGAGATGGGAGATGGATCACAGCACGTAGGAGTACAGCCAGGTTCTCCTGGAATGCAGTGTTAGAAAAAGAGTCCTGTAGGAAGAAGGCTGTAAACTTGGAGCGCCAGATTAGGAAATCTAATTGAATCTGTTCTAGGTGATGTTGGAGCTGATAGGGAGCCACCGCGGTTCTTGAGGCCGAGAGGGGCAGGGCTGTGTTTCGGAAGTATCACTTCGGGAGTTTGCTCGGGTGTGTAAGGAGGATCCTCGGGCCTGTGACAGTAGTTGGGACGGAGGGGCTCAATGCCTTCCAGTTTTAAGGCTCCTCCGTCCCGGCTTGGTCTGGAAGGGAACCCTTTGTACCGAGCTCTCAGCCTCCAGTCCCGGCATCGCAGCGATTCGGGTAGCAACCCTGGGACCGTCGGACTAGCTCCCGTAGACCTGCCCCGCTCCTGGTCTAACTGGCACCAGAGTGACCAATCAACGGCAGAGACGGGCATACAGTCTGCACAGTCGGAGGACCTCGGACGGCTCGGTTCTCCAGATTGGCAGTCCTTTTGGCAAATGAGAAGAGAGCACGGTAGGCCGCAGGAGTGGGGGCGGGGAGGGAAAAGCTTGAGCAAACCGCGTCTGCGCAGTGAGAGAATCCAGTTGCCAAGCTGGGTGGATGGAGGTTTCTTGGGACGGGCAGAAAAGCTCACCAATAGAACTC
This sequence comes from Gracilinanus agilis, assembly GCF_016433145.1. Taxonomy (NCBI): domain Eukaryota; kingdom Metazoa; phylum Chordata; class Mammalia; order Didelphimorphia; family Didelphidae; genus Gracilinanus; species Gracilinanus agilis. The sequence continues at coordinate 24,050,952 of NC_058132.1, forward strand.
CCGCAAGTCAAAGCGCTGGGACCAATGGAAAGAGAGCAATAGGGGAAGCGAGACTGACGGAAAAGCCTACCGGAACTCCCCCTTTTCTCTGGGTTCACCCAAGAGGCCTGCCTAGAGGCCGGACTTAGTTAGACGGGCTTTCAAGTTAGCCAATAGAAATCTGGTATGACGCACGTTCCTTGCCAATAAAAACCAAGTTCGGCGGGGGGTAGGCTTTCTCTGTATAGGCGGCCGCGGCGACCAATGACCCTCTGGAAGTTGGCGCCCTTTGGCCAATGAGAAGCTGGTGCAGGTTGCTGAGGGGCGGGGCTCGGAGGGCGGCAGTTGAACGGCGGACGGAGAGGCGGGTGACGCTGAGGGTCCGAGTGTTGGGGGCTGAGGGGCGCTGGGTGGGAGCGGGCCGCGGGGGTTCCGAGGGGCTGAAGTGGTGCAGTTCGGGTTGGTTTCCTCGGGCTCGGGAGGGAGGACGATCCAAGAGGAGGGCGTGATGGGGTAGCCAGCCGCCCGTATAGCAGGACCCGGCTTCTCTATAGCAGGTCCTTGCTTTTGTGAATTCTATCTTCTGGATGCTGTCTCGCCGCATCCATATAGCAGGTCCCAGCTAATGTTTCAGCAGGGCTCCCTAGTAGGCCCTAACTCACTAATAACAGGCCCCAGCTTACTTGTAGTAGATCCCTGTTTATGAATTGTTAATATTACCATTCTTACTTCCTCTTGTAAGTCCTCTCTCCTTATGTGTATGTGTCATAGCCCTGCTTCTGCGTAGCAGGCCCTCCTTTCTGTATAGTAGACCCTAACTCACTTATAGTAGGTCTCTGCTTATGTATACTAAATTCCAGCTTCTGTATAGCAGCTGATCCTCCTGTAGAGTAGGACCATTAGCTTACTAGAAGCAGCTAGATGACTCTGTAGATAAAAAGCTGGACCTGGAATCAAGACCCAAGTTCAAATCCAACCTCAATTTATTGGCTGTGTGACCCCAGACAAGTCACTTAACTTCTGCCTGCCTCAGTATCCTCCCCTGTATAATGAGATAATGATAGCATTTACCTCCTGGGTTTTTCTGAGGATAAGAATTAATATTTGTTAAAGCCCTTTGCAGATCTTAAAGAGATATAGTTGATAGCTATTTTTTATTATCATTATGGTTCAAAGTGGAGGTCTCTTAGTTCTGCCTCCCTTGCCCCAGCCATGTGTCTCTTCATTCCTTCCTCTGTTTCTGCCTCTTGCTTTTTGCTCTCTGCCTCTGTATATTTCCTGTGATCACTCCTCCTTGGATTAGATGGGCTAGAATATTGGGATTTCAGAATATTGGAACATCTGAAATTACATGGAATTCTGGGAAGAAAGGAGACAAATAACAGCTAAAAAGGAGAGGGAGATAACAAAGGAAGCAACAAAGAATAGACAAAGACAGATGCCTATATGGCCAGAATATAGAATAAAAAGATAGAAGGACAAAAACTGAAGGAAAGAGGCTCACTGTGCACAAAGGAGAGGAATAAGAGTCTTAAATCTTCCCTCTCTTTGGAAGGCAGAGGAAATTAGAGAAAGAAGGATAAGAGCTGGAAAAGCCTGGAAAGTCTCGTCCAATTCCCTGATTTTTGCAATGGGGAACCAGGCCCAGCAAGAGAACATGCCAGCGTTCCATGGTCTTCATTCTCTACCAACTCTGACCTTCTGTTCCATGTTCTCAGTATGTCTTTAGTCTTGACATTCTGCATTCTCTTCTCTGCTTTGGCTAGTAATAATGATGATTGCAATAGTTGGTATGAATGGCACTTCAAGGTTTGCAGAGAACTTTACAAATATTATTTCATTTGATCCTCAGGACAGGTACTATGATTATCCCTATTTTTCAGAAGCATAGGTTAAGTGATTGGCCCAGGTCATATAGCCGGTAAGTGTCTGAGGTTGGATTTGAACTCTAGTCTTCTGACCCCATGCCTGGTTCTCTGGGTGCTCTGAGTGCTCTGGTATTCCCTGTCTGCCTTTGTGTAGCACTTTGCTCTCAGTCCCTTCTAGCCTCTACATCTTCTAAGAATCTTTCCCTCTCTGACATTCTCTGTTCTAAGACCCCTCCCCCTGACATTCACTGTTCTAAGGCTCCTGCCCCTCCCACATTCCCTGTTCTAAGACCCCTCCCAACCCTCCCATTCCCTGTTCTAAGGCCCCTCCCAGTCCCCCATTCCCTGTTCTAAGACCCCTCCCAGCCCCCATTCCCTGTTCTAAGGCCCCTTCCAGCCCCCCATTCCCTGTTCTAAGGCTCCTCCCAGCCTCCCATTTCCTGTTCTAAGGCCTCTCTGCCCTCCCTTTTTTTTTTTTTTTTTTTTGCTCCCTGCCATTCTGAGCCCCAGGGGCAGCAGGAAGCTCTGACATCCCGTGCCTGAGAGCTCAGTCTCTCATACTCTTCCTTGATGCCCAGCCTCCTTTGCTCCTTTGCTAGGTCAGATCAGCATGGATCAGCCAGCGGGGCTGCAGGTGGACTACACCTTCCGGGGAGTGGAGCATGTGGTCCGTTTGGCTGTCACTGGGGAGGTTCTGGAGCTCGAGGTAGAGGACAGACTGACCACTGACCAGTGGCGTGGGGAGTTTGATTCTGCTTGTGAGTGTCTGGCTAGGGGGGTGGGGTGGGGTGGCCCAGCCCTATGGCTGATCCCAGCAGGGAGTGTGGCTGGCCTGAAAGGAGCCCTGGGTTTAAGAATCTGGCTTCTTTGCTGGTGTCTTTTCCACACTCACTTTATGGCCTGGAACAAGTTCCTTTCCTTCCTGTAGCTCAGTGACCCCCAGACCCCTTCTTACTCTGGTGTTTGTTTTCAGAATCTCTGTGAACTCTGCTCTTCTGGGTTCTGAAGCCCTTCCCAGTTCTGTACTGTTGGGGATGGCCTTCCCCATTTTGGTTATGTTTTGGGGCCCCTCCCAGCTCTGAGTTGGGCTCCTCGACTTCTCCCCCATAGACTGGGGACTTCCCTCCTCTTTCTAGTCATTGAAGACCTGACCCACAAGACTGGCAACTTCAAACAGTTCAGCATCTTCTGCAGCATGCTGGAGTCGGCCCTCATGCAGGTGAGGGCTGGGGCGCCATCACCCGACCCCCTTGGGCATTGCTGACCAAGAGACCCAGCCCTGTGTGGTTGGGAATCTTGTGTCCAGCACCAACCTCCCCCTGCCCCATGTGGCCATGTGTCCTCCCAAGGTGGGCCAGAGGGCAGCAGGGAGGGCTCCCTGGCTGGTGAAGGGTTGGGGGTGTTTGTGACCTGTCCTGTGGGCTCTCCCCTCCCTCGCAGAGCAGCGAGTCAGTCACTCTGGACCTACTGACCTACACAGACCTCGAGGCCCTTCGGCACCGCAAGGTGGGGCCCCGGCCTGGGCCTTCAGCCCCACGCTCAGCTCAGCTCAACTCCAAGCGTTACCTCATCCTGATCTACTCAGTTGAGTTTGACAGGTGGGGGCCCCTCTTCCCTCCAACCCCCTCCCAACAAGAGCTCCTCTGCAGCTTGGTCAAGGTGTTTGTAGTGCTGGGGTACCCCGGGTTCTTGGAGTCTAGGTCGAGGCAGTCTCTGGTTCTAAGGAAGTCTCTGGCTCTTTGCTCAGTGTCTGTCACTCTGAGGTTTTCTGAGTTGAATGGTTGGGCCCAAAAAGACTTGGGTTCAAATTCTACTTCAGTTACTTACCAAACTGCATGCAAAATAGGGTCAAGTGACTTGCCCAGGGTTACACAGGGCACAGGATCACACTCTGTCTGAGGCCAGATTTGAACTCAGGAAGGTAAGTTCTTCCTGTCTCCAGGGTCTGTCCCTCTACCTACTGTACCACTTGGCCTCAGATAAATACCAGAATGTCCAGAGTTATGTTGTATGTGAGATGATGTGTGTATAGATATCTATAGCGAGGGAGAGAAACAGAGATGGAGAGACAGAGGGAGAGATTACGCCACGTGGCACACCTCAGTGGCTGTAGACACATCAGCTATTGACACTGTGATTCCTAGGGGGCTGTGGTTCTGGGGGGCAGAGTGTGGCCACGAGGCCTCAAGGCCCCCCTGAATCTCAGCTGTCCTCTCTGTCCTTCAGAATCCACTACCCACTGCCCCTGCCATACCAGGGCAAGCCGGACCCCGTGGTTCTTCAGGGCATCATTCGGTCCCTGAAAGAGGAGCTGGCGGAGCTGCGGTCCCGGGGCGGCCGGGACGCTGAAATCCGCCATCTTCGGGAGCAGTGAGTTGGTTTGCTCTCTGGGGACAGAGGCCTGGCTGGAGGGAGTCTGGGTGGCCCCTGGGGTGGGGGCATGAAGGAGCCTCCCAGGTATCTAGGGAGACGAGATCGCCCTTTCCTGTCTCTCAGGGCACCAAGACCTGGCCCGTGCTGGGGATTAACCAGGAGGCTTTCCCCCAGAAGGGGTCAAATGGGGGGATGGTCCTCAGCCCTGGCTTTCTCCCCTCAGGCTCACCCGGGCGGTAAGTGAGAAGAGAGAGCTGGAGGTCGCCCTGGACCGGGCCCGAGAAGAAGCAGGGGGCCGGGCCACGGCTCACCAGGAAGTGGCTGTGCTCAAAACCATGGTGGCCAACCTGGAAGAAGAACTGAGACGGGAGCGGGGCCAGCATCACCGGACGGCCGGGCGGCGGGGCCAGGAGTGCCGGCGCCTGACCCAAGAGGTGGGAGGGGGATGGAAGCAAAGGATGGAGGATGGGGGGATGGAGAGGAGGGGGCTGAATGCAGAGGATGGAGGGCCCTAACTGAGCTGGAGGCTGGAGTTAAAGGAAGAGGGTCAGGCAGTCTTTGGAGCCTCACATTCCTCATCTCCCTCCTGCCCCCAAGTTGGAAGAGGTGAAGTCGTCAGAGCGGAGCCTCCGGGCCAGGCTGAAGTGCCTGTCCAGCGAGCTGGCCCTGTACAAGCGAGGGTATGTGGGGCATCTGGGGGAAAGGCTTGGTGGAGGAAGGGGGGGCTCTAGGAGGGAGATCTAGCGGCTCGTCTCCACAGGAGGAGGACCCCGTCTTCAGGACAGGTGTCCCAGCCCCGTAAGGAGCAGCGACGGGCCATATCTCAGGAGAGGAGCCTGTCCTGGGGCCGAGTGCCCCCCCGATCCTCATCCCAGGAGAGCAGCCGGGGTCGCAGGCCCTCCCGGCCCTCCCCATCCCCGCCAGGTCTGTGCCCCATGTCCTGCCTCTGCCTCTTCTGCCCTCTCCCTGCTCTTGGTGTTCCCAGCCCCATGTAGGGGTCCTTTGGATGGGGTGGGAAGCTTGGTTGGAAGAGGGCCACGGCGGGGCCTTCACTGTCTTTGCCGTTGGTCCCCAGGCATTCGGGCGCCCCGCTTCGACCCCACTGCCTTTGTAAAGGCCAAAGAGCGAAAGCAGAGGGAGCTCAAGTTGAAAAAGTGAGTGGCCTTCTCCCTTCCCCTCCCTGAATGGACCAGACAGGTGGGCACCAGGAGACGGGGTTCAGGGGCAGCTGGGGAGCTCAGTGGATAGAGCCAGGCCCGGAGAAGGTGGCTGGGTTCAAATATGGCCTCAGACACTTCCTTGCTGTGTGATCCTGGGCAAATCACTTAATCCTCTGTCGAGGGTTGGATGGGCGCCTCCTCTAGAAGCCCCTCCTGATGCCTCTCTCTTACTCAGCCGGGCCGAGGAGCCTCCTTCATTTTTGTCTCACATAGGGTGGACGCTTAATGAATACTTGTAGGACTAGAGTGACGTTTTTCCCCTCTTCCTCAGCCAGCAAAGGAACCGGCTGGGGACTGGGGAAGGCTCGGGGAGCTGGGGCCGCAGCCGGGCCCGTGGTGTGTGCCAGATGTCTCGAGAGGAGAGAGCCCCCAGGAGCCGGACACGAAGCTCCTCAGGTAATTGTGTCCCCTGGGAGAAAGGGGCCGTGTCCAATTAGACCCTGGGCTCAGGACACTTGGTGCCGGTCAGGAGGGACTGATGGAGGGGCCTGGGGCTAGGGAAGGGAGGCCGGGACATCTGGGTCCTCCAGGAGTTGTCCAGGCTAGGGCTGGGCCTTCAGTGAGGGACTTTCCTTCCCGTCCCCCCAGTGGAGAGCTTTCGGAGCCGTCACTCATCGCTCAGTTCAGCCAGTGAATTTGAGGATTTTTCCAACCCAATTTCTCGAGGGTAAGTTGTAGGGGTGGGAGGGAGTTCCCCCAGCAGAAATTTCCTGGAAGCCTTAAAACCCAGGGAGGCTTTGGGCATTGGTGGGGGGGGGGGGACTCTTCAGGCCACCCCGTCACTGCTTCTGTTGCTTTTCTTCAGGCTTCGGAGGCAGCCCCGAGGTCGGAAGCCCTTGAGTCCCTCCTCCTGGAATGGCTCTGCAGAGGTGAGGAGTCGGGACATATGGGGGTGTGGGGGCACTTTGGAACCTCCAGCCCTCACGATTTACCCCTGTTGGGCCCCGGGGCCTGGTGCAGCCAGTAGGCCTAGATGGGCCTGGCAGGTGTGGGGAAGAATGGGGGAGTAGGGCTGAGAGTCCTCAGGGGCCAGTGCTAGGGTGGGAGGCTTTGAGATCATGAGGCTTTAGAAAGAGCACCTGGGTGTCAAGTTTGTGGTGAGGGGCAGGATTGGGAGCCCCCTTGGGCAGTTTGACGTCATGTGGAAAAACTGGGGGAATGGCTGGGGGGTTTTGAGAGCTCTGAGTGCAAGATGGAGCATCTGCAGAATGTTGGGTATCCTGGGTGTTTGGAGACCTTCCCTGACTGGCTCCCCTGCCCCTGTAGGTGCCCACGCTGGACAGTGGCCACAGAAGACGCCAGGCTAGCAGCACCCCTACCCCAAGGGGCCAGGCCTTTGGCAAAGGTGAACTATTGGGAGAACTGCTCCTACCTACATCCTAGGGGTGACCAGGACCCGCTCTCTTTTCTTCTTTTCTCTCTCACCCTTTCTCTTCTCTCTTTTTCTCCTCTCTCTCAGTCTCTCTCTGTCTCTCTCTCCCTCTCCCTCTCTCTCCCTCCCCCATGCCTCTCTCTGTCTCTCTTTCTCCCACAAACCCCTTTGGGGAAGAACTGGCCATCCCCTCACTCTTGCCCAAAGCCAGCTGCTTTCAGTCCTCTCTCCCCGAACCCCATTCACCCCTCTCCTTTCCCTCCTTGCAGAAAACACGTTTGAGGAGCCATCAGCTGACCTGTCAGAGATCGATGCCCGCCTGCAGGCCCTACAAGAGTACATGAACAGGCTGGATACTAGGACGTGACCCCCCTCCAGGAGGGCCTGGGTTCCCTTCTGCCCCTTAGCCCCCCAGCTGGAGGCCAGAACTCCTGAGCCTGGGAGCGTGAGGCTGCGGAGGCCTCTGTGTGTGTCTGTCTGTCTGTCTGTGTTGAAGGGTGGAGGGTGGGCAACAGAGGATGTAAATAAAAGTTCCCTCGTTTTCCCTCCATCTCCCCTGCTCTGTGTCCAGACTGTGGGCTAGGGGCCAGCAGGGCCCAAGGGGAGAGGCTGCTGGGCCCTGCAGCCCAGACCCTCGATGCTTGCCTCTGACCAGGGCTGAGCTTCCCAAGTCCACAAGCTGTTTCCTTCCCTGTAGAATGGGGCGGCTGCTCCTGCCCTCCCTCCCTCCCTCCCTCCCTCCTCCGCTGTCAGAGGCTCCCGGACAGCTCTGCCAAGCGGGCACTTACTGTCCTTATCAGAGGCCCCTCGCCTCAGCTGGGAGGAGGCCCAGCGAGACCCAGCGGAGTTGGATGGCCCAGTGGTTTTGGACTAGGACCCTCGAGCTGCACCCAGGGATCGGTATTGGCCACAGACACCGAGGCTGCAGGGACCTGGGAAACTTTATTGAGGGATGCTGGAGAAAGGCATGGCTGGGTGAGGCCGACTGGAGGCCGTGGGTGCTGGAGGCAGACAGGAGGCAGGGCTGAGCTCTCACTCGCGGTAGTGGGCCCAGGTTCGCACTTTGGCGTAGAGCCTGTCCCCAGGTGAGGCCGTGTTCTGGACATCCCGATGGCCCTTGACCATATACTGAGGCGAGATTGCCTGGTGCTGCAAGCCACAGCTAATGAGGCTCTGCGCTGCCCGTAAGGCTCGGGGAGAAGGAGCTCGGTCTGTGGAGAGGGAGGCAGTCTTGGTTGGGTTCCCAGCCTCCTGGCCTCAGCCTCCCTCCCGTCTGGCTTCTCCAGATTTTGGCTTTCCTCATCTTGTCCCCTTCTCTTGGCCTGAGCACATCTCGGGGACCCAGGTGTGCCGGTTCTGACCCTCAGCCCTAGGGCATCCCAGGGCTTTGGGTGTCCAGGGACCCAAGCATCCTTGTCCCTAGCTTTGCTTCGCAGTCCTGATGACTCGGGCATCTCAGTCCCCAGTCCCACCTCCCCGGGGATCCAGGAGTCCTGGGCTTCCCTCACCCCTGTGGTCACTCACTCATGAAGTTTCCCATGAAGCTGATCCCCAGCGAGATGGGGTTCCAGGTTGGGCCTGTGTGGGCTCCCAGGGTGGACCACCCTCGCCCCTCATAGATCAGCCCATCTTCTCCAATCAGAAAGCTGGAGGCACAGAGGACAGAGGAAGGCTTTTTGGCCCTTTCTCCCCCACCCCGCCGTGCTCCCTGACTCCAGCCTCAGGCTTCTGGCTTGCCTACCTGACCCCGCCGCAGCTCAACGAGCCAGCTAGGAATAAGATCTCTCTTAACCCTCAGATCAGGAATTCCCCCACCACTGTGCTGTGTCCCCCCATCACTTGTATTCTCACCTCAGACCATGCCCCACCCCAACTGGGATTTTACTCCTCTCAGATCAAGGATTCTCACTGCTGAGACCCCAGGGGCACCCCAAATTCTGTGCTGGGTCTCTCACCCTGGAATATGTCTCTTCAGATGAGGGGCTCCCCCACAGCTGGGCTGCTTCTCCCCTCAGATCAGGGTTTCCCCAATATTGCTGTCCCCTTTCCCTAGACCACAAAAGCCACCCCCCATAGCTGGGATGTTTTCCAAGATCAAAATTCAAAATAGGGGCCCCCTCAGTGGGGCTGCTCTCCCTCTCCTGTGTCCCCTCAGCCCAGGGCTTTCCTACTGCAGAGCGTCCCCCTCTCCCCCAGATGGGGGCTCCTCTGGCCCGCCACTGCCCCTGTTACGGCCTAGGGATGCTCACTTGTAGGCGATGTCACACCAGCCCAGGGTATTGATGTGGTACGACTGGATGTTTCTCATCTGCTGTTCGCAGCTCGAGGCTGAAGAGCAGGGCTGGCCGGCCGTGTGAGACACCACCACGTACTCCACGGGCAGTTTCAGGGGCTGCAGGCATCGAGAGGGCAGGGCCCCCCACTCAGACCTGGGCACGATGTCTGGGCAGCCAGGCAGCATGTTCTCGGGGTTTATGGGCTCCTGTCCCCAGACAGGGAGGGCAGCCAAGAGCAAGAGCAGCCAGTGGACCATGTTTGCCTTTGGGTCTCGGGACCAAGGGGAGGGAAGACTAAGGAGCCTGGAGAGCTGAGGACTAGAGACCTCGGGTGCTGCTGGGAGCCCTCTGGTGGGGGGGCAGGGGCTGGCTATTTATCACCCGGCTTTGGGGATGGGGGGTTGGTGAACAGGATACGGGCCACTACCTGCCCCTTCCCTTAGCCACGGAAGTCCTTGCAGCAAAATTCAGGGCCTTGCCCCACATAGGAGGGGACTTCAAGCCACAGGTTCCTGTTTCAGAGGAACCTGGTGGGGGGCAGAGGAGAGGGCTGGTCTTGGTGGTGGTCGTGGTTGTGGAGGGAGAGAATTTTTCTGGGTTACTCCCAAGGTTGCTGGATAACGTTGGGCTCAAGAAAAGGCTGAGGTCCTTCCCCTCCTGCACCTTCTCTTCTTCCAGGCATTGGGAAGTCTGGGGATAGAAAAGGATCTTGGCTCTGGCCATGCCTCTCACTACCTTCCTATGGGGGCTTGGGTAAGTTCCTTCCCCTCCCCGGGCTTCCCTTTCCTCACTCTACAATGAGAAGCAATGATTCTTTGCTCAGAGGAGCCACCTGACGAGTCTCCAAAGGTCTGTGGTTCCATCCATCCATCCAGCATTCCAGAAGGATGTTTGTATGTATTTATTTCAGTGTGAAAACACATCATTGAGTCAAATCAGCAAACATGTGCAAGTAACAACTGTGATGAGCTGGGATTACAAAGGTGAAAGGAGCGGGGCAGCTGGGTGGCTCAATAGATTGAGAGCTAAGCCTAGAGACCAGAGGTTCTGGGTTCAAATTTGACCCCACGCTTCCTAGCTGTGTGACCCTAGGCAAGCCACTTTACCCCCATTGCCTAGCCCTTGCTGCTCTTCTGCTTTGGAACTAATATACGTAAGAGTTAAAAAGAAAAAAGAGATGAAGGGAGGTAGGCAGAATGTGAAGACACAGGAAAGAATAGAGTCACGGAAATGAGTGCCAGAAGAAGGAGAGGAACAGTGGGAAGGGTGGGCATAATGAAAGGCATTCTGTGGGAGATGATGCCTGAGCTGTGCTTGGGCTCTTCGGCTAAGCTCCTACTGTGTGCTGGACACTGAAGATGCAGAGGCCGAAATGAGGGACCCCTCAGGGACCTTATATTCTAATGAACATAGAAAACCCAGACTCAACATATACAGAATGGTGGCTGCAATGAACTGGAAACTGAAGCGTTTTGTCCCTCAATTGGGGAATGGCTGAACAAAGTGCGGTACATGATGGTGATGGAATACTATTGTGTTATAAGGAATGATGAACAGAGAAAACCAGAAAGAGCTGCTTGAACTGATGCAGAGTGAAATAAGCAGAACCAGGAAAACCTGGTACACAGAAACAGCAATATTATAGGATGATCAACTGATAGACTCTCAGCAATACAAGGATCCAGGACAATTCTGAGGGACTTACAACAAAGACTGCTCTCTACCTCCAGAGAAAGGACTGCTGGAGTTTGAACGTAGATCAAAGCATGTGATTTTCCACACTCGTTTTATTTGGGGTGTTGGTTTTATATGAAAATTTGCCTAGCCCTTACTGCTCTTCTGCCTTGTAACCAACACACAGTATTGATTCTAAGGTGGAAGGGAAGGGTTAAAAAAAAAAAAAAAAGAATTGTCTGACCATGACCCAACCTTATTTGAACAAAAAACATCTCTGCAAGTGGTCTACCTTTGTATAAAGACATTAAATGTCTGGGGGACCCATTATTTCCAAGGTAGCCCATTCCATATTTGAACAGTTCTGTTGGTCTGGGTTTTCCCTTAAATTAAGCTTATATTCACCCTTTGCAATTTCCAGCCCTTGCTCCTAGGACTCTGTTTATTCATTTTTGGATTTGAACATTGCCTACATCTAAGCATTCCTCAACAGGGGGAATTTCTAGGAAGAAAATAATAACTAGCATGTAGATAGTGCTTTGAGACTTGCAAAGTGCTTTACCTATGAAATTACCTCATTTGAGGCAGCTAGGTGGCTCAGTGTGTTGAGAGCCAGGCCTAGAGACAAGAGGTCCTGGGTTCAAAAAATGGCCTTGGACACTTTCTAGCTGTGTGACTCTGGGCAAGTCACTCAACCCCATTGCCTAGTCCTTACTGCTCTTCTGCCTTGGAACCAATACACAGGTAAGGGTTTAAAAAATAAATCAATAAACTCAAAATATCCCAAATTAGACTCATTCTTTTTCTTCCTACAAACTCTCCACACCCCTAACTTTCTGTTTACTGTCAAGGGTACCATCATCTTCCCAGGCCCTCAACCTCACAGCCTAGGAGACATCCTGGACTCTTCTGGATCTCTCGCCCTTGCAGCATCCCTCAAATATGCCTCCTCTTCTTCTCTGTCACCATGCCAGTGCAGACCCTCATCACCTCGAGCCTGGATTATTGCACGAGCCTGCTGATGGGTCTACCTGCCTCAACTCCAATCTGCCTTCTACTCAGCTATCAAAGTGATTTTCCTAAAGCATAGATCTGATCATAGCTCACCCTTCCCCTCATTCAATACACTTTGGTGGCTCCCTATTACTTCCCAAGTCAAATATAGCATCATCCTTTTGACCTCCAAAGCCCTTGACAACCTGGGCCTGTTTGATGTTTCCAGGCTTCTACCCTACTACGCCCCACATACTCGGCAATCCGGGGATGTGAGCCTCCTCGCTGTTCTGCACAAATGACACTCCATTTCCCACCTGTGAGCACCTTTCTTGGTTCTCCCTCCACATCTCCTCCTCCGGGCTTCCCCGACTTCCTTCAGGTCTCAAATAAAATCCCACCTTCCACAAGAAACCTTTCCTGATCCTTCTCAATGCTAGAGTCTCTCCTGTATTGATTATTTCCAATTTATCCTGTTCATAGTTTGTTTATCCAGAATGGTTTGCATGTTGTCTCCCCCACTAGACTCTGAGCTACTCTGTCTTTTGCCTTTTTCTGTATCCCCAGCGCTTGGCATAGTGCCTGGCACATTGTTGGTGCTAAATAAATGCTTATTGATTCACTGACTCTCCAACTGGCATCTTCCAATTGCTCTTTGGGTCACCCAACCATTTTTGTCTTCCATCTTAGAATCAATACCATGTTTTGGTTCCAAGGCAGAAGAGAGGTGAGGGCTGGGGAATGGGGGTTAAATGACTTGCCCAGGGTCACCCAGCTAGGAAATGTCTGAGGCCAGATTTGAACCCAGGACCTCTTGACTTTGAGCCTGGCTTTCAATCCACTGAGCCCCCGGCTGCTGCTGCCACCCGCCATTTTGATCCTTTGGCAAAATGGGGCTGATCCATGATTCCTAGCCATAGGGCATCCCTGAGATGGTCTTAATAGTATTGGGTTGTGTTTCAGGGAACAGGCTAGAGTGCAGACACAACGGCCATTTAATTTCCCAAGAGGAATCCATCCCGCCTCCTCCTCCTGCTTCATTGTGGGTCCAGGGTGGTGTCCATTCAAGATGCCAGGCCAAATGGGCCAGGTCTAGGGAATTGGGGATCCTCCGGCCCTGTAATTAGGAGAGGCATGAGGTAGCCACCCTAAGACCATCTAGACCATCTTCCAAAGGGTGCGCCATCTCTAGGGATGATCAGGTTTGGCCTTGGCTCTCGACCATCCCCTACCGCAGGGCACACATCTTGGGGGAGCCTACGTGCTTGGTGCCTGCCCCACTTGAGACCAGTTACCAAATCAATAATTAAGCACCCAGCTCTGGGGATAGAAATACTGAGGACGAAGCATCTTCTACTCATGAGTCGAAATGACCAGAGAATCACTGAACAAAACTTTTAATTACTTTCATTTTAATTACTTTAATTTTTTTAAAAAAGCTCTTCTCTTCTGTCCTAGTATCAATTCTGAGACAGAAATGGCAAAGACTAGGCAAAAAAATTAAGTGATTAAAAATTAAGGGATTAAGTGACTTTCTCAGGGTCACACAGATAAGAAGTATCCAAGGTCAAATTTGAACCCAGGACCTCCTAATTCTAGGTGTGATGCTTTTTTTTTTTTTTTTTAAAATAAAACCTTTACCTTCCATCTTAGAATCTATACTGTGTACTGGTTCTAAGGCAGCAGAGTGGTAAAGGCTAGGCAATGGGGGTTAAGTGACTTGTCCAGGGTTACACAGCTGGGAAGTGTCTGAGGCCAGATTTGAACCCAGGATCTCCTGTCTCTAGGCCTGGCTCTCAATCCATTGCCCCCAAGGTGTGATGCTTTTATTGACTGTGCTACCTAACTGCCCCGTTAATTTAATTTTAATTATTTAAAAATTTTAATTTTGTTACACAAAATGTATATAATTCAAACTTGTGTAAAAGTAATATAAGCAATGAAGCAGTCAGGTGATGGGTTTTAAAAGTTGGTAGTATTCCCAGCTGTGTGACCCTGGGCAAGTCACTTGACCCCCATTGCCCACCCTTACCACTCTTCCACCTAGGAGCCAATGCATGGAAGTTAAGGGTTTAAAAAAATTGGTAGTATTTATATTTCTGAAGTTATTAAAGATTTGACTTGCACAAAGGCTTTTGGGACACAGAGTTGGTGGGGTCAGAGTGGAAGTGCTCAGTTTGAATGCTGGATCTGCTATTTCCTGGCTGTGTGATTTTGGGTAAACAGCTTCCACTCTCTGGGCCTTCGAATGCTCACCTAATAATGCAGCTTGTAAAAGGAGGCCATTGGCAGAGATCCCACTGCCTGGCATTTACCCCAAGGAAGTCAATGACAAAAAGGCCTCCTATTCTCCCAGATTTGGCGTGCCCAGCGGTCGTGGTGCAAGTCTAATCTTTAATAACGTCCGAAGTATCAATGCTACCCGAGTCTACGTAAACCAGATGAGGGGATGAACTCTTGGTCTATAGATCACAGTCTTGGCCATGTCTAGACCTAACTTTGCAACTTGCTTATCTGATAAAGACATCAGTTTGGCTCAGATAATGGCTGCCCAGCATTTGTTTCTCATTTTACATCAACTTCTTTTCCCTTCAATGACTTGAAGAGAGGTTGACACCAGCCACCTTCTCTCTAGAAGTTGGAAGAAGTCAAAGAGAATGAAATTCCCAGAGACCGAAAGGACCTGCTCGCTCCTTGCTCTGACTCTTGCCAGCTCTGCCCTAGCCCTCCTGAAGGCTGCGGGCATTGATCTCCACCAGAGAGGAGAGAGCTCTGTACCTATGGGTTTGGGGGCTCAGATTAAATAGGAACCAGAGCTACCATTTAAAGAGTTCCTTAAAGTCTGCAAAGTTCTTTACAAAATTAGATGGAGGAAATGTGGAAACAACAGATATTTATTTACAAAGATTTCTCTTAAATAATGAAGGGGTACGACTAGATGATCTCTAAGGCCCCAGTTCTAGATGCCAGAAACCCAAGACTGATCAGGAGCTGCATGTATCTAGGAATCTCATATGGCTTTAATGTAGGAGTAGAAAGATGATGCCATGTTGGAGGAGTTTTAATCGAGATTTACTCTATTTTGTAATGAACAAAGAACAGCTCTGCATGTGTCATTAATCAAGACCTATTTCCATATTATTGATATTTGCATTAGGGTGATTGTTTACAGTCTGCATCCCCAGTCATATCCCCATTGACCCATGTGATCAGGCAACTGTTTTCCTTCTGTTTTTCCGCTCCCACGGTTCTTTCTCTGGATGTGGATAGTGTTCTTTCTCATAAGTCCCTCAGAATTGTCTTGGATCATTGCATTGCATTGCTGGATCATTGCATTGCATTACTAAATACAAAGAAAGTCAAAAGCCAGTCCCTAAGGGCAGCAAGGTGACTCTGTTTGTCCCAGAGATGGGAGATCCTGAAGTCCAATCTGGCTTCAGACACTTCCTACCTGTGTTATCCAGGGCAAGTCACTTAACTCTATTTGCCTAGTCCTTACCCTTCTGACTTAGAGTTGTTACTAAGACAGAAAGTTTGGTGTTTTTTTTTCTTTAAGACTATTCTTGCTCTTAAGGAGTTCACTTTCTAATAACAGAATTATCATTCAGCCTTACCTGACTCTTGGTGACCTCATTTGGGGTTTTCTTTTTTCTTCTTCTGGATTATACATGTATTATCACGCAAAACATATTTCCAAAATATTCATTTTTATAAGTGGATAATCTTATAAAACCAAAACCCCTAGACATACACCCAAATAAGTAACAAATCATATTTTTTCATCTGCATTCCTATTGCAACAATTCTTTCTCTGGAGGTGGACAGCATTTTTATTCTTAAGTCCCTTAGAATTGTCCTGGATCATTTTATTGCCGTTAGTAGCAAAGTCCATCACATTTGATTATTCCACAATATTGCAATTACTGTGTACGATGTTTTCCTGGTTCTTCTTATTTCACTCTGCATCAGTTCATGGAGGTCTTTCCAGCTCTTTCTGAAATCATCCTGTTCATTGTTCCTTATATTACAATAGTATTCCATTGCCATCATATATCACAATTTGTTCAGCTATTCCCCAAGTAAGGGACATTGCTTTAGTTTCCAATTCTTTGCCACCACAAAAAGAATAGGTTTAGATTTTTTTTTTTTTACAAACAGATCCTTTCGCATTTTTTTTAATTTTAGAGAAGAGATAGAATGAACGAAAAAGCATTTATTCAGTTAAGCACTACGCTTACAAATTACAAAAATAGTAAGAGTTGGTGCCCTCAAGGAGCTAACATTCTTTTTTTTCTTCTTTGATTTTTAAAAGCTCATTTAATTAATTCATTAATTAAGGATATTTTTCCATGTTACATGATTCATATTCTTTTGCTCTCCTCTTCCCTCCTCCCTCCTGTAGCCGACACACAATTCCACTGGGTTTTACATGTGTCATTGATCAAGACCTATTTCCATATTATTGATATTTGCACTAGGGTGATCATTTAAAGCAGTGGTTCCCAAACTTTTTTGGCCTACTACCCTTTCCAGAAAAACTATTACTTAGCGCCCTTGGAAATTAATTTTTAAAAAATTTTAATAGCAATTAATAGGAAAGATAAATGCACCTGTGGCCATCACTACCTTCCTGGATCGCTGTAACACCCACCAGGGGGCGGTGGCGCCCACTTTGGGAATTACTGGTTTAAAGTCTATATCCTCAGCCATATCCCCATTGACCCATGTGATCAAGCAGTTGTTTTCCTTCTGTGTCTCTGTTCCCATAGTTCTTTCTCTGAGAGTTCTTTCTCATAGATCCCTCAGAATCGTCCTGGATCATTGCATTACTGTTAGTAAAGAAGTCCATTATGTTCGATTGTACCACAGTGTATCAGTCTCTGTGTACAATGTTCTCCTGGTTCTGCTCCTTTCACTCTGCATCAATTCCTGGAAGTCATTCCAGTTCACATGGAATTCCTCCAGTTCTTTATTCCTTTGAGCACAATAGTATTCCATCACCAACAGATACCACACTTTGTTCAGCCATTCCCCAATCAAAGGGCATCCTTGGGGTTTTCTTGAAAGAGATTTTTGAGTGGTTTGCCATTTCCTTCCCCAGTTCATTTTACAGATTAGAAAACTCAGGCAAACAAGGTTAAGTGACTTGCCCATGGTCATGCAGCTAGTAAGTGTCTAAGGCCATATTTGAACTAGGCCATATTTGAACACACAAAGATGAGTCTTCCTGACTCCAGGCCTGACTCTCTATCCACTGTGCACTCAAGCTGCCCCTTTGAGATGCCTACAGGATATCAATTTCAAAATATCCAATGAGTGGGTAGAGTAGGCCTGGAGCTCAGGAGACAGGCTGGGAACTGATATATTTAACTGAGATTTGTTATCATAGAGATAATTGAACCCATGGGAGCTGATGAGATCTGAAATGTAGAGAGAAAAGCACAGAAGGCCCAGGGCTCAGTTTTTGGGAACATTTGTTCCCATTGGTGGACCATTGGTGGACATGGCATACATAAAGATGCTATAATGATATTTTGTAAGCATGTAGGGCAGGGGCTATCCACATCCCTTCAATTATCTTTCTCCAACAGTGATCATCTCCATGATGGCTTGATTATTCAGTATCTTCATTTCTTTTAGATATTTTAAGAGCCTGTCTTTGATGCCCCTAAAATGGCAAGCCTCCAGCATCAATTTCCTCCCTCATAGGTTTCAGGTTTCCTTTTTTTGGGTCTCCTTCAAGGTCATTTCCAGGTCCATATTTAGCATGGCAGGGCTTGAGATGAGAGCCCAAATAATGATTCCACTATTACTGGGGAAGAAAATAGTATAATGTTGAAAGGTTGACATATCTTTTCCCGTTCTGTCTGTCAGTCATCCCCTTTCCTTCCGTCTGTTCTCTTTCTGCAAAAATCTTTTAATAAGCTGACTTCCCCCTCAAAGACAGTGGAAACACCCACTAGACTAACATCAACATCACTTTCTTAAATGTACTTGGGAGGGAAGTGGAAATGGCAGAAAAAAAGTCGAAGGAGGCAAAAGTAGCAATCCTGGACTAAATATATGTAGAGATTTGTATTATGGGGGATGCTGTGGAGACACACCTGTGAAAGCATCGTGGAATCAAGAAACAAGCACCTGAAAGAGGAAGGGACAAAAATCATGGGATCTTAATAATAGATACAAAATAAGATGACCTGGGAGCAATCAGCGGCTCCTAACTGTTTACTTTCTCACTTGTATGCATTCTTTATGAGAATTTTGTTGGTGGTGCTCAATAGTGTCTGACCCATAGTGTGATCTCTGCAGAGATATTGAAGTGGTTTGCCATTTCCTTCTCCAGTTTATTTTACAGATGTGGAAACGGAGGCAAACAGAATGAAGTGACTTGCCCAGGGTCACACAGCTGAATCTGAACTCAGGTCTTCTTGATTCCAAGCTCCCCCACTCCCATCCACTCCACCACCTAGGTGCCCTCAACGACAATCTTACTCAATAATCCTTGAATCACAAATATCAGGGGAAGTGAAGGACAGGCTCTGAGCTTGACTCTCCAGACTTCTTCTCTACTATCCCCCTGTAAAACTGTAGAAGAAACTTCCATTCCTGATGACTCTTCCTCTAACTGATCAGTTCTTGTGGGAACAGTATTTTTTTTTTTTTTACATTTTTAAACCCTTAACTTCTGTGCATTGGTTCCTAGGTGGAAGAGTGAAGGGTGGGCCATGGGGGTCAAGTGACTTGCCCAGGGTCACACAGCTATGAAGTGTCTGAGGTGGGATTTGAACCCAGGACCTCCCAGCTTTAGGCCTGACTCTCAATCCACTGAGCTACCCAGCTGCCCTCAGGAACAGTATTTTAAGAAAGTATTCAGGCCTGCTACAGTTCACTCCTCTCTCATCTCCCCTCCTGACTCCATTCCCTAGGCTGAATTCCTTCTCTCAACTTTCATTTATTGCCTTCTCCATTAGACTGTAATCTCCTTGGGGGCACGGATTGTCCTTCTTTTGCCTGTATTTATACTCTCAGTATTCTTAGCACTAAGTCCTTAGTGCTTAACCTGACACTGGATCTCATAATGCAAATCCACCTCCTTTCCTTTGGGAACTGGGGTGCCTCCTTCCTTAATGGTCTTCTAAGGTCATACTTGGTCATTGATTAGAGTTCTTAAATCCTTCAAAGTTGTTCATTATACAATGTGGTTACTATAGTATGACTTGCTGTCTTGCTTTTGCTTCCTTTAGAATATTGTAATCGAAAAGATGGGCTTTTGTTTCCAGGGGAAGCATGAGGTTTTTAAAGGAGTCTTGCAACTTCCTGAAGGCAATCCAGCTTGCTTTTCTCTTCCTTTTCAACTCTCGGGCCCATCTCTATGTCTAGCTGCACTCTATGACCTCTTTGAGAAAGAAAGAAAGAAAGAAAGAAAGAAAGAAAGGAAGGAAGGAAGAAAGAAAGAAAGAAAGAAAGAAAGAAAGAAAGAAAGAAAGAAAGAAAGAAAGAAAGAAAGAAAGAAAAGGAAGGAAGAAAGAAAGAAAGAAAAGGAAGGAAGAAAGAAAGAAAAGGAAGGAAGAAAGAAAGAAAGAAAAGGAAGGAAGAAAGATAGGAAGGAAGGAAGAAGGAAAGAAAGAAAGAAAAGAAAGGAAGGGAGGAAGGAGAAAGAAGGAAGGAAGAAAGGAAGAAAGAGGGAAAGAAAAGAAGAAATCAAAGGCAAGCTAGATAACTTTTATATTTTCATGTTAGTAGATAAAGCATTGGACCTTTAAGAAAAACCAGGTGACTTGATAGGTAAAGCCTTGTGCCTGGAGTCAGGCAGACCTGAGTTCAAACCCAGCCTCAGATCTTCCGAACAGTATTACCATGGGAAAGTCACTTAATTGCTATTCATCCCAGTTTCCTCAACTCTAAAATGAGGACCATAATAGCACCTACTGGGCAGGGTTGTTATGAGAGTCAAAGGAGATAATATTTGTAAAGTGTTTCATACATAATAGGCTCTACAAATGCTGGTAGTTGTTACATCATTCTGCCTCAGATATTAACTAGCTGTGTGACCTTAGCCATGTCACTTAACCTTTTTCAGTCTTATTTTCCTCATCTGTATAATGGGCACAATAGGACCTACCTCACAGGGTTGTTGTGAAGATACAACAACCCTGGGAGATAGATGCTGTCATGCCCATTATATACTTAAGAATCAAATCATATTGTACATAATAGATGTTCTCAGCTTTGTGTAGAGTTATCTTCTTTTGGTTCTGTGATAGATACAGATATGTTCATTTTATTGGTGTTGGCTAAGTTTAAAATGATAAAAAAAAAAAAAAAAGATAATCCGAAGAGAGGATTGGCTGGTGTCTTGCAAAGGTTGAAGGATTGCAGGTAGTTGACTGGTGGTGCACTGGTGGTGCCAGGAGAAACTGAGGAAGGCATCTGGCACCTAGTGGCCTCCACAACCTGCAGACTTAGGGCAGGACACAGACAAGAGCGGCACAGGACAGGTGGGCATGAGAGGGTTGGGATCGGCATTTTGGGCAGGAATTCCCAAAGTGAGGGATCACAGCACTGGGGGAGTATTTGTCACCTTTCCAGGTTCCCCTAGAAATGCACTCTGGATGATCTGTCTTTTACTTGGTTTCTGCTAAGTTTTGGACAGCCTCTCTCATTTTTCTTCAATTATGACCCTTTCCCGGGACCATGAACCAGTGCTGCTCACTGGAGCCTTAACTTACAATTTGGGGAGAGGGACAAAAACCTCCTTTGGAGAGGCATCCTAAAATCAGCTTTAAAAATAAAATCTAATGATTTGGGGAAAGGCAGGATGGTACAGTGGAAAGAGAGCTGGTTTCAAAGCTGAGGGCCTGAGTTCAAATCTTGATGCTGCCAAGGTGACTTTGGGCCTGTCATTTATTATGATCTGAGTAGCAAGGCCATCAGGTGGTTCCTGACTAAGGTGCTTTGCTCTTGGCCTCCTTCTTCAGTTAAACTTCTGTAGAAATGGTGAAGGGCCATGCTGATGTCCTTTGCTTCTTCCATTTTTCACTTTCTGGCATCAAATCTCCATTTCAAAAAGTCAGGTCAGACCTATTCTTTAACAACAAGTTATAGACAAATGCATTTTGGCCATGGCCGCCATATGAATCTCTTTCTCTTGACTCTGTGTCAAGGTTCTTTCTCTCTTCCTTTTCTCTTAGTTAATTTGGGGGAGGGGAGAAGGGCTGTCAGTGGACAAGGGAGAGATGATGTCCTCCCCCAAACGAAGACTTTTGTAACACTTAAAAAAATGAACGGGAGAGAATGACAGGAAATTCAGAAGGAAGAGCAGACAATCAGGGCAGTTTTGAAAGTCACAGGTAGAATTTCTTATGTACTTTGAAAAAAAAAGTCTGTGTTGTGAAATGGAACTTCATAGTTTTGTATAGAATCCTCTTTTTGTGTTTTGCTGTATATGAAAAAGTTCTTTATCTGGGATTTCAGTCCAGAATAAATTCTTTTAAATTTGGAGGTTTCTTATTTTCTAATCTTCTAATTCAGTGTTGATTTGAATGTTTGCTTTAACAAATCATGTTACTTGTCCTTGAAAGACGTCAGTTTCCTCATCTGTAAAATGGGGAAATAATGGCACCTACTTCTCATGATTGGTCTGAGAATCAAATAAAATAATATTTATAAAAGGCTTAGTAATACTATTGTGCTCAAAGGAATAATGAACTGGAGGAATTCCATGTGAACTGGAACAACCTCCAGGAACTGATGCAGAGTGAAAGGAGCAGAACCAGGAGAACCTTATATACACAATCCAATGTAATGGGCTTCTCTACTAGCAGCAATTCAATAATCCAGGACAATCCTGAGGGATCTATGAGAAAGAACGCTTTCCACATTCAGAGAAAGAACTGTGGGAGCAGAAATGCAGAAAAAAAACATTTGCTTGATCACATGGTTTGATGGGGATATGATTGGGGATGTAGATGCTAAAGGACCACCCCAGTGCAACTATCAATAATATGGAAATAGGTCTTGATCAATGACACACATAAAGCCCAGTGGAATTGCTCGTAGGCTACGGGGGGGGGGGCAGGAGGAGGCAAGGGAGAGAACATGAATCATGTCACCATGGAAAAATATTCTAAATAAATAAATAAAAGTATTTTTAGAAAAAGGCTTAGTATTGGGGCAGCTGGGTGGTTCAGTGAATGGAGAGTCAAGACCAGAGATAGATAGGAAGTCCTGGAGTTAAAACTGGCCTCAGACACTACTTATCTGTATGACCTTGGGCAAGTCATTTAATGACCACTCTTCTGCCTTGGGACCAATACTTAGTATTGATTTTAAGATGGAAAGAGTTTAAAAATCAATCAATAAAGTGCCTAGCACACTGCCTGGTACATAGTGCTTTATTTATACTTAGTTAGCTATTATTAACGTGGACCCCCTGGGGCAGCAGTGTGGTTAAATCTATAGGAGTAATTCTCTGACCAATGCTCTGCAATGTATAAAATATAATAGACAGAGAGGTAGGGAAGTTTCCATCTGTAGAGAGAGGCCCACTTGGGGTGACGGCCATCTGTGTGTGGCTCAAAGGGAAGCAGAATAGACATCTCTAGCCTCCTCTCCCCACAACCTTCTCCAAGGGAGACTTTCATTCCTGCAAGAAGGGGAAGCAGGAAGTTGGGGCTGGAAACTACTCTGCTGTCCTTAGAGAGAAGGGCTAGAAAAATACACATCTGCCTCCTTAAATATTATGAGTCTAGGGGACATGATTGAGTACAATTCATCTTCTGATCACTTTATCATTATTTGGGGGGAGAAGGAGGATGCCCAAGCTCTATATCCAAGCCTTGACTCCTTTTCCACCAAAGAATACCAATTCCGTAATGAACACACATCTGAATAGCAAAGAAACCAATTTACTCAAATCAGAGCAAAACAGAAATCAGAGAAAGTCAACATAAGAGAATATAGACCAAACAGTACAGAATGATAGAGATCTCCCTCTGGGAGAAAGATACTTGGCTCAATCAAGAGAGATTGCCCTTCATCTCACCCAAGGAGAAATTCTCCCAAGGCTCTAGTGTAGCCGACTGGGGATAGGGACATAGTGGAAAGTGCTGGCTCCTCTCATGCCTCCCCAGAGTCCTCCTTCAGCAACTTGACGCCCACTTCAGGCCCATCTTCCCCCTCCAAGATGGAAGCTAGGGGAATCTGAAGAAGGTCTAAACTGGAGGAATCCCCAAAGCTCTTCAGCTCTATTAACGCCACCTGGCTCCTGCCAAAGACTAGAACATTCATCGCCACCAATTAGGGGAGTCCCACGCCTAAGGATTTTGGATTACATACACACGTTACAAAAGAAAACAATTATTTCAAATGCATTTGCAAAAGTATTTTTTTTAAGACCCCAAGTTCAGATTCTGAATCCTGTTTAAACCAGTGTCTTATCTGCACACAGAGAGCTGATTCGGAAATGCCCCTTCCATCAGCAACCTGCCATTTATCTGTTCAATTTCAGTTCATTTCATTCTTTTTGGTGCTGTGAGTTGTTTGCTAAGGTTAAGGTCTTCTGATGCTTTTCTTAAAGCTTTTGTAATTTTGTAAAATGGGGCAGCTGGGTAGCTCAGTGGAGTGAGAGTCAGGCCTAGAGACGGAAGGTCCTAGGTTCAAATCCGGTCTCAGACACTTCCCAGCTGTGTGACCCTGGGCAAGTCACTTGACCCCCATTGCCCACCCTTACCAATCTTCCACCTATGAACCAATAGACAGAAGTTAAGGGTAAAAAAAAAAAGAAATTAATAAAATAAATTAAAGCTTTTGTAATGTATAGGCAGGAGGTTTCTGTGCAGCCCCGCAAGGCTTTTTGGGCTTCATCATTAAGGACTTAATGATGAGGAAAAGAGGAAACACCATCTTCCAAAGAAGACTGTCGGCTCTTCTGCAACTTTTGCAAGTCTTTCTCAAACCCAAATCCTGTTTTTCACATTCATTTGGACAGGCACCTTCAGGGTGAAGGGGGAGCATGGAGATGCTGTCATTATCCCCATTTTTACGGAAGAGGCAGGCAATTTAAGTGATTTCCCCCCTCCAGTCAAATAACTAGCATCTGAGTCAAGATTTGAACTCAGATCTTCCTAATCCAAGTCCAGTCCTCTGTCAATTGTACCACATAATTGTTTCTAATGTTTAGACTTTTAAATAAGTCATACTTCAAGAAGCTTCACATACAAATAAATAAATGAATAAATAAATATATATGCATATACATATATATACAGAGAGAGAGACAGAGAGAGAGACAGAGACAGAGAGAAAGAGAAACAGAGAGCCTGTCTGTCTCTAGAGACAGACAGTCTAGGGTGGTGATGGGCAAACTACCGCCCACAGGCCAGATGCAGCCCCCTGAAATGTTCTATCCAGCCCCACAACATTATTCCTAATCTGACGAATACAATGAGTAGGATACACTACAATGAAACTTCAAAAGAGTTGCCTTAGAAACAGACTGACAGGAGCATTTCCTTCCTTTGGCCCCTCTTTAAAAAGTTTGTCCATCACTGGTTTAGAGTAACAGAGTGTCATCTTTGGTCAGGAAGACCTGGGTTCGAATCCTGCCTTGGATCTTTCCTATGTGACTCTGGGTAAATCACTTACTATCTTGGTACGTCAGGTAATGCTCCAAGACTATATTTCAAACTTGTCTCTGATCTGTAGTGGCAGAAGGAATCTCCTTATCAGAGCTCTCTCTCCCTACAGGGATGAAATCACCCAATTAGTGTGGCAGAAAATAAACAGCTGGTTTCTTGCGCCATCTTGTGGCTCATTCAGGTGTTGTGCTCAATTAATTGTTCAGTCCTGTCTGACTCTCTTTATTGGGTTTTCTTGGCAAAGATGCTGGGCTGGTTTTCCATTTCCTTTTCCAATGTGTCCCCATCTTTATTTATTTAATTAAAAAACCCTTCTCTTCCATCTTAGAATTAATACTGGCTAGAAAGGGCTAGGCAATGGGGTTTGTTAGATGACTTGCCCAGGGTCACCCAGCTAGGAAGCCTCTGAGGTCACCTGAGTCACCTAGCAGCCCCACCCCATCTTTAAAGACAAGGAACTGAGGCAAATAGGGGTTAAGTGACTTGCTCAGCATCTGTAATCTCCGGGTATTCAGGGGGATCCCTACGTGGAACTACCACTCTTCCATCTGGCTCTCTCTTCCCCCTACTCTTTTTTTACATCACACAAGTAGTAAAAGGCTGAATCTGGATTTGAACTCAGATCCTCCTGACTCCAGACTCCATGCACTGCACCACCTACTTGCTCACTGAATACACAAGCGCTTATCTATATGTCCAGTCCTGAAAGAAAATGAAATGATGCCTGCCCTCAAGGAGGTAACATTCTATTAGGGAAGAATCTCATCCAATTCATTTTTTTAATGGATTTTTACGTAGGTCATAGGAGATGCTAACCTGTTTGCACATAGTTGCTTGCGTGTTTCCCCCACCATTAGATCGGGAGCTCCTCAAGGTCTCTATTTGTACCCCCAACCCTTGGCATCATGCCTGGCACATGACAGTCACTTGAGAAATGTTCATTGACTGACAACCAAATACCAGTGTCCGCCAAGGAAATGTCACAGTGATAACAAGGCTTTTTGGGGCAGCGAGGTGATTCAGTGGATAGAGAGCTAGACCTAGCAACGGGAGGTCCTGGGTTCAAATTTGACCTCAGACACTTTCCAGCTGTGTGACCCTGGGCAAGTCACTTCACCCCCCACTGCCCGGCCATCGCTGCTCTTCTGCCTTGGCACCAGTACGCAGTATTGATTCTAAGGTGGAAGGTGAGGGCTTAAAAAGGAGATAGCGATACTTTGTGCTGGAGAATCGACTATGTCTGCTGTCCTAGGAGATTCCGTCCTGAGCAAAGAGCCCATGAAACCAACAAACGAACCCGGGCTTTGTGCGCCCTCTTGCGGTCAGAAGGGATAGTAAAGTATGGTACAACATCGAGGGGCCAAGGGGCGGCTGGGCAATGTTGGAATCAGAGGTAAATGGAATAATAACGGTAATAATAATCATTTCAAACATTTACTTACGTAGCTTTTAAAGGTCCTGAAATCCTTTACACACATTATTTTCTTTTGCCCCCCAAACAACCCCTGGGCATCACCACCATCTTTTAGAGGAAGAAACCCAACAGAAATGAAAGAGGACAGTTAGCGTTTAGTGGTGTAAGTGTTTGGCAACTCTTCATGCCCCTATTGGAGGTCTTCTTAGCAGAGATACTGGACTGGTTTGCCATCGCCTTCCCCAGCTCGCTTTGCTGACTGCCTAGCCCTCACCACTCTTCTGTCTTAGAGTTATTACTAAGATCAAAGGTAAAGGCTTAAAAACAAATAAAGTTGTCATTGCTAAAGCTTTCACCAATTTTAAGTGCATTAAGAGAGGCAGTGTGGTGTAGTAGTTAGAGCACTGGGCTTGGACTACTCCGTAAGACCTGGGACCAGAATCATATTACTGTAGTCTGCCCTTGAGTAATTCATTCCAACTCTCACCTCAGTTTTCTTATTTCTAAAATGGGGAGGGGGGTAGCTGGGTGGCTCGGTGGTTTGAGAGCCAGGCCTAGAAGATGGGAGGTTCTGGGTTCGAATCTGGTCTCAGATTTTTTTTAGCTGGGTGACCTTAGGTAAGTCACTTAAGCCTCATTGCCTAGCCCTCACCACTCTTCTGCCTTAGAACCAATGCATAGTATTGATTTTAAGGTGGAAAGTAAGGGTTTAAAAAAATGGGAACAACAATAGCATCTCTTTCACAGGGTTACTGAGGTTATAAAATGAGATAAAATACGAAAAAGCTTTTGCAAATCTTAAAGTGCTACATAAATCTGTTATTTTTAATATAATAATTATTTCTGCACATAATTCCAAATTGCTTTCCTGCTCTATGAAGAGTGTATGAGTGCGGGGGGGGGGCAGCTGGGTAGCTCAACAGATGGAGAGTCAGGCCCAGAAATGGGAGGTCCTGGGTTCAAATCTGGCATCAAACACTTCCTAGCTGTATGACTCAGGGCAAGTCACTTCACCCCCATTGCCTAGCTCTTAGCCTGCTAAGATAATAACTAGTATTGATTCTAAGACAGAAGGTAAGAGTTAAGAAAAAAAAAGGGTGTATGAGCATGCCTTTCTTTCCACAGCCCCTCCAACATTGAGTTTTGTTTTGTTTTAAAACCCTTATCTTCTATCTTAGAATTTATTACAAGATTCAGCTCCAAGGCAGGAGAGTGATAAGGACCCCAGAAAGATGAGCCTTCCTAACTTCAGGCCCATCACTCTATCCATTGTGCTACCTAGAGGCCATCAACAGTAAGAGATGCCAGGCCTAGAGACGGGAGGTCCTAGATTCAAATCTGTCCTCAGACACTCCCTAGCTGTGTGACCCTGGGCAAGTCACTTAACCCCCATTGCCTAGCGCTTACTGCTCTTCTGCTTTGGAACACAGTATTGATTCTAAGACTGGGTTCAATTCTGGCCTCAGATATTTGCTATCTATGTGACCCTGGGCAAGTCGTTCAACTCTGCTTGCCTCAGTTTCCTAATCTGTAAAATGAACTGAAGGAAAAATGGCAAGTTACTCCAGTCATTATCTTTGCCAAGAAAATCCCAAATGGGGTAATGAAGATTCAGATACAACTGAACATTTTCTTTGTTTATAATTGGACACAGGGCTCTTGTGATAAAGCAATAGGGACTGGGGTTTTCTTGGCAAAGATATTGGAATGGTTTGTCATTTCTGCTTCCAGCTAATTTTACAGATGATGAAATTCCCTCTCAGCCCCCAAGTCAATTTCATTAAATATTATTTATTTGATACACTAAAGAATTTTTCTTTCCCAGTAAGTTACTTATATATCTTTATACATTAAATCCCTTAACCTCAGGATTAAATAAATATTTAATGTATTGCAATACAATATATAAACTACAAAAGAAACCATAAAACAAGGACATAATTATTTATCATATTTTAGCTGTGATAACAATGTTAACCATCACTGAGTGCAGATGACTTCGTTTCTAAGAACACAATCACACAACCTTAATAGCGTAATAAATTTGGTTGTGGCTTTTTGTGGTTGTAGCAATCCTATTCAAAAGATAAAGGCTAGAATAACTTCATACAGAAAGAAATCCTTTTCACTTTCTTCCTCTCTGCCCACCTCAGGCTCTTGACGAACATAACAGGAAAAATAGATTTTGCCGATGATTCTCCATAGAAGGGCAGTTACAACTGTTTCTCTTAACATCTGTCCTTCCTTCCTAAAGAGACTGTAACATTTTCTACATCCTCTTTAAACCAGACTTTCAGCACAGAGGTTACAATGATATTTTGTTACAACAGCTTTGAGATGAATTGAAGGAAAAAAAAAAAAACCAAACCCATTACTGTACTGTACACTTAAGGCAAGGCATACAAAGTCAACAAGCACCTACTGTGTGCCAGGCACTGTGCTAAATTCTGGGGATACTAAGGAAGACAGGGCTTGACCTCAAGGAACTTATTTTCTAATGGAGGAAGCCACTTGCAAAGAACTATGAATAACTAAGTTATATATATATATATATATATACATATATATATATATTTATATATGAAATAATCATTAGAGGAAAGGTGCTAACATCAAGAGGGATAGAGAAAGGCTCCTTGTAGAAGTGAGATTTTAGTTGATACTTGAAGGAAGCCAGTGGTGGAGATATGAAAGGATAGAATCTTAGGCATGAGGAGGGCATAGTGTTGGGCACTTAATAAATAACTGTTGACTAGCAACTTCCTACTTTAATAAGTCCTGCTAACTAGATACCAAGTATGAATGTTTATTCCTGGCTGAAGGTCCCTAGGCTTCCTCTAAATTCAGCAGCTTGGGGGCAAAACTCATCTTGTCTTGGGAAAAGAAAGATCTCAGTGACCAAGTGCAGCTTGAATAAAACTCCACCCATATTTATATGGTGCTTTTGGATCAGCAAAAGTTTTTTCAGCCAGGTTTTTTTTTTTTTTTTAAAACCCTTACCTTCCGTCTTGGAGTCAATACTGTGTATTGGCTCCAAGGCAGAAGAGTGGTAAGGGTAGGCAATAGGGGTCAAGTGACTTGCCCAGGGTCACATAGCTAGGAAGTGGCTGAGGCCGGATTTGAACCTAGGACCTCCCATCTCTAGGCCTGACTCTCAATCCACTAAGCTACCCAGCTGCCCCCTCAGCCAGTTGTTTTTTAATGTGAGTAGATTCTTAGAAAAAGCTCCACCTCTTCTCAAGTGGCTCAGCCTGGCCAACCTCTTCCCAGATCCCAGGGTTTCAGTGCCAGGAGCTGCCAAGTGCAGCAGTGCAGGTGTAGCTCCACTCAAGACACTGAAGGCCACCTGGAGTCCTGGAGCCGGAGGTCAGCCAAATTGTACACTTATGTTAAGAAATAGCAAGAACTGGCAATATATGTTATCTTATTTGATCCTCATGACACACCTTGTGGATAGGTGCTATTCTTACATTACAGATGAGGAAACTGAGGCTGAAAAGTTTAAGTGGTTCATGTAGGGTTACACAGCTAGGTGTCTGTGTTGGAATTTGAAGTTGTCTTCTTGACTCCAGTCCAGTGTTTTAGCTCCCACATAACTGGCCATCCAGGTTTTGCTCAGCATTCTAGGGTAGCACTATCTCCTAGGCAGCCCATTTTCTTTGGAGCTGGTGTTTTTCATTGTTAGCAAGGCTTTTCAAAAGCTGACTCTGCAAATTCCCCCCATTGCTCTGGTACTCATCTTCCCTTTACGGACCAGTGAGAGAATGCAGGTGGCCCCAAACTACAAAAAGACTTAAATCACTCCAAAGGGCTCAGGCACCCCTTATTCTTCAGATTCTCCTTCCTTTCTTTATGGCTGATCTTATGCTGCTGGGAGTCAGAATAAGGCTCCTTTCAGTAATTTATTCAGTAAACATTTATTAAGCACCTCACGTTTGCCAGGCAGTGCTAAGCATCTGGGATACAAGAAGAGGCAAAAGATAGTCCCTGCCTTCAAGGAGTTCACAATCAAATGGATTCTCCGAGACTTAAGAGAAAACAGGTTTTGGAGTTGGACAAGAGGAGAGGACTGAACACTGAGATGGCTCTGGGAGCTGTGGCTGGGGTGGAGCACCGGTATTACCCGTGTCTGCCGGCTGACTTGGGCAAAGGTGGGGAAGGTGGGGCAGATTCCGCAGGTTCAGGGAATCCCTAGGGATGGAGCCCAGGGAGCCCAGGGAGAGCGCGGGAGGGCCCTATAGAACAGAGAACCATGGGGGTGGGTAGCTGATTGAAAGGCAGCGGCAGCGAAGCCTACGATTCCTTCCGTGAGATACCCCACTTCCGGCTCCGCAGCCAATCAAAGGGGCCTCCAGTAACTCAGGGGTTGGCAGACCGGAAGTAGTTGCTGTGTAACGATACGCATGCTCTCCGGCCCCCGCCCTGGCTCACCGGAAGTGACGTCACAGGACAAACGGTTCCCTTCAGTGCCTGCGTCTAGGCGGCGTCGGCTGCGGGCACCTTCCTCGACCGGGCGGATGGACGGGTCCCCTGCGGCCTTGGGTAGCGGCGGCGGCAGAGGCGGTGCAGAGGGTAATGAGCTTTCCTTGACGTCCTTTCTGTGGATAAAACGTATCCGTGTTTGACGTCGAACGATTTGACTGTGTCGAGGTCGAGGGCGGGGGAGGTTCTATCCGGGTCTTCGGGAGGAACGGCGGGGGCTGCTGGGGCAGTTGTTGGAGACGCCTCTTGGAGGCGCCTGGGGGTGGGTGGGGCGGGAATGGTTTCTGGAGCCGTTGTTGGAGACACCTCCTGGGGGTGTGGGAGATGGCTGCAGGGGCAGTTGATGGAAAGCATCTCCTCAGAGTAGGAACAGGCCATATCCAGGGCCTATGGTCTTGGAGAACTGTTATTCCTGACGACTTTGGGCGTACCTGCCTTTCAGGTGGCAATTGTTAGAGTTTGGTGGCTATGGTGGCTCAGAAGGGAGCCCTTCGGCACAAGGGTTGCTCCTGACAGCGATAGCCTGAGGCCCACCTGGAAGCAAACATGGGGTCTGGGGGCCCCTTGAGATTCGCCAGACCTTGGTCTCAGGGAACGTTGTGGCAGTGATGTTTTGCTCACCTGGCACACGCAGCCTTTTGTGTTTCTCTTTGTGCGTTTTTTTTGCTGCTGCAGCTAGGTTTCCTTTGCCTGCCCTGTGGGTGGCATTTGGTGCAGGGATGGTGGGTCGGGTAAGCAGAACCTAAATAAAGGGAACCTCTGGCCAGAGAGTGGAGGTTCAGCTGGAGTTGAAGCCCTCTTTCCTTCAGACATTGGAAAAATAGGTTCAGCCCTCTCTACTGGTCCCAGGGTGAAACTGGAAGAGGCTTGAGCACCCTGGGGTAGGAGAAGACAGTTAAGTCAACAACAGTCATCTATTAAGGGCCTGCTATGTGCCAGACACACTCCACTAGGCTGTTGTGTGTGTGGATTGCTGCAAACACTGTCAGGAAATGATTGGATGTAGGAGATTACTGGTGGATTCACTGGTCCCTGTGTGAGAGAATAGCAGGGCAGAGACTGCTGATGTGGTCATTCCAGTTTTACCAATAGGACAGATGCCAGAGATCACCTGTATCACTGGAGTGGCCTGGACAGATCCTGAGGCCTGTCTTTCCACTAAGGCAGGGGTTGATGGCTCCAGGAGAGAATCTGAGTTCACCCTGGGTGCTTCTTTATTTAACATCATAACACTGCAGGTGAAGCTGGAAAGGATTGAGTTCTTATCCTGCCTTGCTAATTTTTTGACCCTGGGCAAGTTACCTGACTTCTATCAGTCTTCAACTCCCTCTCTGTGAGGGGGATATTAATAGCCCTGGTCATTGTCAGGATAAATTAGATGGTGCTTATAAAGCACTTTGCAAACCTTTAAACTCAGTATAAATGTTAGCTATTATTACTACCTGATTGGGCACCAGACTTAGGTGCTTAATAAAGTAACTTAGATGTTCATTGGCTATTAACATAGGGGAGCTCCTGTTTTGTTTCCCTTAGTGTCCTTCCACAGGTAGGCCTCCTGTATAGGGCCCTTCTCCCAACAAATGCCCTCAAATGTTTGTTAAATGACTTCACAAGTGGTTCCTTGTGGCTTCAGGACCCAGGAAGGCACTCCAGTCTGCAACCTAATGGAGAAAACCAGAGGCCAGGCTAATGGCAGCCCTGCATGGACACATTTGAAAAGGAGGGGCCTCTGACTTCCAGGTTCTTCACTACTTTTCTTTAGAAATAATTGGAAATGAAGCTCAGAGAACAATGCCTCCCTGGCACTGCCATCCTTCCCCTTGGCACCATCCCTTTGCTGGCCCATGGGATTAGCACTTGATGCTCATTTTTTGTTTTCTTGCTCATCTGAGTACCTGAACTGCTCTTGCTTGGTAGAGGATGGTGGGGCAGGAGCAAGGAGAAGAACTCTTTCTGGGGTCTTGGACCTAGAGGGAAAGACTGGGGACATGGTTTGTGGAAGGGAAGGCACTTCAGAGGCGTCCTGGTCCAACCACCTCTTTTCCATATTGTACAGTTCCCTAATGAACTCCTTTCTTCCCTCCCATAGGGCCATCTCTTATAATCAAGAAGAAAAAAGGGGAAAAAATAGACCCTCAAAATGAACAAATCATTGAAAAATGCAGACATTTTGTGTGTTTCACCCCCATAATGCCCCAGCTCTGCAAAAAAGAAAGGGAGGTACTGTTGCAAGAATTTTCTGGGTCCTTGCTAGCCATTGCATGACTTAAGCCAGGACAGAATGCAGACAGGCAGGTGCACTGCCTTTTATTTATCCGCTCAAGAGTGTTATGATGTTGACATCACCAGGTGGTTTTGGACATGTGGGTCCCAAGTCCTCAGATGACATATATAACGTCTTTCCCTTCCTGAGCTATGTGATGCAGAGAACAAAACAAAAGGGAAGTTTCTTGCAAAGCAGCTTTGGCTAAGATCTAATAGGGTACCTAGGCAGGAAAAATTTCTAAAGAGCAAATGGTGGTACCATAGTGCACAGAGCACTGGGCCTGGGTCAGTAGGGCTTATCTTCCTGAGTTCAAATCTGACCTCAAACAGTTGTATAAATGGAGATTTTGAACCTTGGACTTCATCCCTCATAAGTCCTTAGTTTTCCCCAAATCCCCTTTAATCTCGCCTGTACCTCCATGTTTAAACATAGTCACTTAGTTGCTTTATGGATGGCTGTAACTCCTACCTTGCTCTTTTTGGTGATTTGGAGCAGAGCCAGGATGGGGAAAGGAGGTAACAGGGCGCGTTTTTCAAACTGGCTCTTAACATGGCATGTGGCTTCAATTTTCTAATGGCTACCAATAAATCTTTTAAAACCATAATATTTTTAAATCTATCCATTTTATTTCTTACACAGTGTGACCCTAGGCAAAGTCATTTGACCCTGTTTGCTTCAGTTTCCTCATCTGTCAAATGAACTGGAGAAGGAAATGGCAAACCATTCTAGTATCTCTGCCAAAAAAGCCCCAAATGGGGTCATGAAGAGTCAGACATGTTTGAAAAAAAAAAGCACCCAAAAGACTGAAGAATGAGAATAAAAAAGAATGTCCTTGGGGGCAGCTGGGTAGCTCAGTGGAGGGAGAGTCAGGCCTAGAGACAGGAGGTCCTAGGTTCAAACCTGGCCTCAGCCACTTCCCAGCTGTGTGACCCTGGGCAGGTCACTTGACCCCCATTGCCCACCCTTACCAATCTTCCACCTATGAGACAATACACCGAAGTACAAGGGTAAAAAAACAAAACAAAACAAAACAAAAAAGAATGTCCTTTAGTGTAGCCATTTACACTGGACCAAAGGAAACTCTTATCATGTAATCCAGGTTTGTTAAGTTTTTCCCTCTGCCCCATTACATAAGGTAAAGAGAAGGTGATCAGCTCCTGGAGCCTGGAGCTATTCAGAGATCTGACTCTCCTTCTATAATAATGGGAAGGAAGGCACCAAAGGAGGCATTTAGTGCAAGCCAAAGAGGCCTCACTTGGGAAAACAAGAAAATCAAAACAGCAGCAAAGAGAGGACCAAATGGAGCCAATTGGGTTCTCCCCCAAATTGCCTTCTTTCTTCTCTGTGGCTGGACTCAGTCATCAGGAGTCCCCTTCTGTTGTAGCCCCTTCATCTTTTTTTTTCCCGGTGGTGGTATTCCTGATTCTGATCAGCATTCTGTCAGTCTTTGGGCTTACTAAGCATTTACTATTGTCCAGGCACTGGGAATACATAGAAAAGCAGAAATGGCCTTCTGCCCTCAAGGAACTGCCATTCTAATGGGGTTTGAGGGAAAATAACTTGGTGCATACAAGGTGCATGTGACATATTAGATGGAAGGTGATCAAGCAGTCTT
Organism: Gracilinanus agilis; assembly: GCF_016433145.1. Lineage (NCBI taxonomy): Eukaryota > Metazoa > Chordata > Mammalia > Didelphimorphia > Didelphidae > Gracilinanus > Gracilinanus agilis. Next base: position 24,085,122 of record NC_058132.1, read on the forward strand.
TGTGGGAAAGGGGTGATAGGGGAGTTGGGAAAGGCCTCCCCTAGAAGCGGGGTTGTCAGCAGAATCATGCAGAGATTTCAAGGGATTGAAATGAATGAGGACAGCATCTCAAGCCTCAAGGATCACCAGTGTGCGCCGCCTGGAAGTGAAAGGGGAAAAATGGTGGGCCAGAAACTTCAAGGGAGACCTGAGACTGGATTGGAGATTGAGGCAGAGTCAAGTCTTCTGAAGGGTGAATTCTCTGTGAGATCTGAGCAGGTAACTTCACTTCTCCACTAATAGGTCCTATCAAGACAGAAAGACTTTGAGTCATGGCCTGTATATTTGGGATCTGCAGACTGATCTAGCCATGTGTAAAGGGTTCCCTCATGGGGGAACCATACATAGAGGGTGAAGTTTTTAGCCACAACAGTTCTTATGAAGACTGTCTGCCTTGTTACAGAGGAGCCTCAATTGTGTTGATGAAGGGAATACCCATGGCAGTGAACTAGGAATGCTTGTGGACTCTGTATATGCTTATGCTGTGTCATATGCTGTCATGTCCTGTGGGAGCTTTTATATATCTCTTTGCCTAGTTTTTTCCTTATTGTGAGATACTGATCTCCTGGTGCATGCTGGCAGCTCAGTTGAATTGTTTTGTTTTGCTGGTATTCTTAGCTTTCTATTTGACCCTGGTGGTAATAGGGGGTAACCAGAGCGGATGAAGTGGCAATGTGACTTTTTAGACTGGGGTGAGATAATGAGGCTTAAACTAGATTGGTGGCTGCTGTGAGTGGAGGGAAGGTGACATATAGGGGAGATACTGTGGAGACAGAAAAAACAAATCCTAATCTCCTGCACTCCAGTGCATTAAACATTTCAAATTCTATGGCCAGTCAGCATCTCATATTCAGCCTGGCTGGAGCAGAGCTTGGTGTCTTTCCCCTAAATCTTCTCTTCCTTGGAACTTCTATGTCTGTAGTGGACACTGCAATCTTCCCAGTCACTCCGGGTTCTAAGCTAGGGATCTTATTCAACTGTTCTGTGCCATTCACTCCATATAGCCAATCTGTAGTCAAATCATGTCTTGGGGGGAGGGGCTTAACATCACTTGTTTCAGACTCTCATCACCTCTTCCCTGAGCTCCTAGTTCCTCTACACTTGATTCTGTGATCCCTGTTTTTGCATCCTGTTCTCAGCTTACGTCTCCAGCCTGTGGCCCAGCCAGACTAACCTCCTGCTGGTCTTCACATGTGAGACAGCCCTGCATGCCTTTTTCCCTTCTGCCTCAGGAGCCTCAGCTCTGTTGTCACCTTCTCTCTGTGGCCTTTTGGGACTCCCCAATGTGTGTGTGTGCAGCATTCCCATTGTCTCTCCCATTGCGCGTGAGCTTCCTTAAGGCAGGACTCCTTTCAGTCTTGGTGTCTCTATCACCCAGCACAGTCCCTAACACATATCTATCACCTTCCCCTTGTTCCCATCCTTCCAACTCTTCCTTTTTTACCTAGGAAGGGACTGGGGAGCCAGATCAGGCCTCTTTGATCTCTGCAGAGGGCTATGCTTTCCTTCACCATCAAAGTGCTCCTGGATCTTGCTTCCTCTTCATCCACTGCCATCTTCTCCAAGCCTTTGAGAGCTCTTACCTTCACCCTCCCTCTCTTCACACTATTACAGATTTATAGTAAGGAGGGACTAGTGAGGTTCTGTAGTCACCCCATTATTTTTACAAATGAGGAGACGGAGGTTAAGAATTCATTCCCACGTCTTCTTATTCCAAATGTAAGCAGGTATGTACTAATAGTGCCCTAGTGTCCATGAGGGAGAATAACCATCCTTCTGATCCTTGGTTCAGGCTCTGCCCCTTGCTCAGGTTGGCATCCAACTGGTACCCTGGAACCTTTTTTCAGTAAATAGAGCCTAGTGATGACTCATTTCTTCATGCTGTCCTTGCCCTGTTGGGATACTTTTCAGCCTGAATGGGAATACTGGAGGAGGCAGAGGTGGCCCTGGTTTCAGGAAGGCTGGTGTGAGGAGTTATTCTTGCCCAAGTGTTCCCTGAGCAGACTCTTCCAGTGGGAGATGTACAGTATGGAAGAAAGATGGAAAGTCTAAGGAAAATCACTGAGCCATCCTAGCCACAGGCAGACCCAACTGGGGAGGAAGAGTCATTTCCTCAAGAGAACTGAAAACCAGACCTTAAGAAGGAAGGAAGGAGATAAATATTCATTAAGTGCTAGACACTCTTCTAAGGTCTTTACAAGGTTAAGTGACTAGTCCAGGATCATATAACTAGTGTCTGAAGTGGATTTGAACTCAGGACTTCTGATTCCAGACATGACATTCTAATTCATTTCCCCGTCTAACTGCCTTTGCAAACTGCCTCCTGACACTATGTGGGGACACAGGTGAGGAACACATGGATTTTGGAGTCTCTGGGACTGGCAGCTTTTTAGAGTGCTATCAACTGGTGAGATGAAGGAAGGAGAACTTTCCTGCCTCAGAACTAGTTCCCTTGTTCCAAGTGAAAATACTGGGCCCTAACCCCTGAAAAGGGGTTCTGAACATAACTTACTATTTTACCTATGCAGGGAAAGAGGAGGTTTCCATTTTAGTACATGGTCACAGGTAGGCCAAGCAATTAAATGTAGAAGACAAAATGCCCTGAACAATACAGGGTGGCCACAGGATAGATGGCCTGTGTGATAATTCATAGAGTGGACTGTGAATGAGAAGTAGAGTGCTGCCAAAGCAGAGATCCAAGCTGGAGAACAGAGATGAGAGATTTTTCTGGGTCACTGATTTTAGTACAGGTCTCAGATCATTCCCTAGAATTCAGAACTTGGGCCAACTCAGGACTATCCTGCCAAGCCCCTTTAATTTGAGGCTTTGGATGATTTGTAAACAGACATAGTGAAAATCTCACTCAGAGGATTTAATGAGAAACTGATGTATATGATCCAATGCCTAATTTCTTCAGTTATTTTTCAGATTCCATTATAATCGTTCAGACATAAATAATATCTATGCCATAAAAAGAAACTTTTAAACATATGGATTATAGTACCTACTGTGTGCCAAGGACTCTGCTAAATGCTGGATATACAAAGAAAAGCAAAAGAAAGTCCCTGCAGTTTACAATCAAATGGGGGAGTCAATTGGCAAACAACTTACAAGCCATAAAGCTAGAGATTTTACTGGATTTGTTCAAGTTGACTTTCTGCACTTGTCAAGGAATCCTGGGTGGTAATGGTGCTTTTTTGGCTTTTAAAAAAAGTAGTCTTGTTCTTATCACAAAACCTAATAATATATATGTCAGATCTAATAATTCTCTAGAACAGTGCTTTCTCACAATGGTCCAACGATATCTCGGGGTTCTCTGAGACATTTACAAGAGGTCCTTGAAGTCAAAACTATTTTCATAATGCTACAATGTTATTTGCCTATTAAGATACTCCTTTTTTCAACCACATATCTGTGTGAGACTCGGTTTTCTTCATTATACATTAACCAGAACCACATATTACACTAAATTGAATGCAAAAACAGATAGGAAAATCCAACTGTCTTCTGTTAAGCCAGCCATTAAAGAGCTATGCAAAAATATGCAAAACAATGCTACTGTTCTCACTGTGTTTTTTGTTTTAAAAAATGGGATTCTTTTCAAAAATATATATTCTTTATGTTAACATATCCTGGTTAGATAGTAAATATTTTAAAATTTATCAGTTTTAATTTGTAATGGTAAATGTCAATGCAGAATTCATATTAACAAAAGCTCTTTGGGAACCTCAATAGTTTTAGGAGTGTAAAGGGGTCTCGAGATCAAAAAGTTTTAGAACCACTGTATTAGAAAATCTCTTGAAGCCAATTTATCAAGATCATTCCAAAAATCAACTATTTCTGTGAAATATTTTTTCTCTCATTTACCAAGAATGGTTTTGCATGTTGGTGATTTGAAAAAGCATTTATCTGGATTAATGGTCTTAGAATGATAACAAATTTTGTTTTGTATTTTATGTTTTTTAAGTGCTTGAGATTGCCATATGTTACTGTTATGAATTTATGGCATTGTGATTTGGAAATATACTGTACAACTCTTAATTGCTATGTGATTCCAGGGATTTTTTCAGTTCACAATATTAGTATCTGAAGCTAAGCTTGGAAATCATTAGAAATTTGAAAACCAACTCCACCTCCCTGAGGAATTTCCTCAAGTGAAGTTCCCAGCTCTACAGAGCTTCACTATCTTATCCTTATATCAATGAAGTCCTAAAAATTGCCCTCAACTTGGTTTTTTTTTTTTTTAACCCTTAATTTTTGGTATTGTCTTATAGGTGGAAGAGTGGTAAAGGTGGGCAATGGGGGTCAAGTGACTTGCCCAGGGTCACACAGCTGGGAAGTGGCTGAGGCCGGGTTTGAACCTAGGACCTCCTGTCTCTAGGCCTGACTCTCACTCCACTGAACTACCCAGCTGCCCCCTCAACTTGGTTTTTGCTGGTTTTATCAATACCAGTAATGGATTTGAGGGGCGAGTGACATGACATGACCAAATCCAGCCCCCAACACTTATTTGCTGGTCACTTAACTTCTCTTTGCCTCAGTTTCCTCATCTGTAAAATGAGGATAATAACAGCAGCAACCCTACAGACTTGCTATGAGGATCAAATGAAATAATATTAGTTAAGCCCTTTGCACAGTGCCTGGCACATAGTAGATGCTATCTAAATGCTACCCATGATGGTGCTGGAGATTCTGGTCTCCAGCACAAATCACCTTGTATTGTGGCTCTTTGAGTTCTGTTACTTACTTACACCTGGGGAATCAGAGATGTAAGCCACCTATCTGGATTACTCTAAATAATTTAATAGCACTATGGGCATAGTTGCAATTTTTAGAATTTTTTACTTTCGGAAGCATCTTTAGTCATTTCTTACTGTCCATTTCATTGGTCTCCAACTCTACATTGTATCAGTATAAACTCTTTTTTAAAAAACTTTTTTCTTTTATTTTTTTAGCAACTAGTTGACCAGACTAATTTTTGTAAATCAGTTGTTTCTTTTTATGGTAATTCTGTTTCACTTTCTTTGGCATACTCTTCATTTCTTAAACTCATTCTTCTGTTTTCAAAGTACTTTCTGATCTAGTTTCCTTTTTCTCCATTGGTTCCTTATTGCTAATTAGCACTTTTTTTTTTAAAAATTCATCACAAAATCATTGTAAAGCTTTGCTGCTAGGGGATTAGAGCTGAAAATTCTAGTTTTATTGACAGTTTCTCATTTTGCCAAATAAAACATTTCCATTTGAGTTTCTTAATTTGCAAATGCCTGGTCTGTTCTAATTCCTTTTAGGTCACTTTGCCTCTGATTTACTTGGCCATGAAATTCTGCCAAATCTGGAAGAAGCTCACAGTTTTGGGGAAAAGCAAACTTTTTTCCCCCACTGAAAGTATTTTATTTGCTTTTTTTTTTTTTTTTGAAGCAACTGAAAGCCATTTAAACAAGCCTCCCTTTCCAAAGTGGAGAGAAAGACTCTTTTGAGAATACCCACCAGGCAGCCATTAGGCACCAGCTAGGGTGGAGCTGCAGAAAAACTTTCTCTGTCTTAGCTCTTAAGAGTCTCTGGTAAGACCCTTTTAAATGGCATCCATTCTTTTAGGGACTGGGCACATTTTTACTGAACAAATAAGCTCAGACCTGAAAAAACCAAACAAAATATGTTTTCATTGTTAGAAAATCCATTCAGAAACAAAAAGGCATTGAGTATTCTTAGGATTTTGATAGAAAGGTCCATTTTAAGAAATTTTAGCTAAATAATTTTGTCCAAGAATTTGCACGTTTTATTTGTCTAGTGAGTGAGAGACAAACTCTGGCTTTTCCAGAAATAGAGCTGTTTTCATACATTCTGTTCCTCCAATGTTTCCTGTATGGGGCATTCAGTACTAACCTCAGTCACATAATGGAAGATCTGTTTTCAGAGCCGACTGACCAACAGGAGCCTGCTTCTAGCTTTACTCCTGTCACAGAGAATCTGGTCTTTTCTGGGTACAGGGGCCATCTTGAAGCTTGTTTTCCATCCCCAAGACTGCTGATCTTGGAATAAGCGTTACTTCGCCGGGAAGGTCTGTTGACCAGTTTTGGTTCGTTACTTTGAAATGACCAGGAAGAGATTTCGAACAAAAGGTTAAAAACTTTGCTGGGGAGGTGGTGGTGGCTGTGGCCTTGTGATCTTGAGGTCACACACCCCTTTACTGTTTGAAGTTCTACTGATTTTATGATCTTATTTCTTAGGCCTTTTTATTCAAAGCAGAAAATAGATTTATAGACACTAAACAAGCTTTCAATAAACAAGGATTCTAGCACCAACTTTATTTTTAAGTAATTGGAAGTCTCAGGAAGGAGAACCACTGAACATCCAATTCAAATGGGAAGAATTAAACTTGAGATCAAATACTAGGCTTGTCGTTCCAGGTTAGATACAGAGCCTAGTCCTAAAACCAGTGTAAGGAGGGGTAGCTAGTTGACTCGGGGCTAGAGAGCCAGTCTTGGAGATGGGAGGTCCTGGGTTCAAATATGGCTTTAGATAATTCCTAGCTGTGTGATCCTGGGCAAGTCACTCAATCCCAGTTGCCTAGCCCTTACCACTCTTCTACTTAGTATCAGTTCTCAGACAGCAGGTAAAGATTTAAGAAAATAACACGATAAGGAAATTGTTTTCATCTTAAGGAATTCTTCTGGTTTTATAAAAATTGGATAGGCATGAATTTATTTTTAAGTTAAATTTTCTTCCTAGAAATATATTTATTGAAGTCTTCTGTTATATCACCATGATATCTCACTTTTCTATCCCCCTCTCCTTCACCAAGAGTTGGACAAGGGATGCTTGTGGACAGAGCTTGGGGCCTGAAGTCACACTAGTTAGCTGTGTGACCCTGGGCAAGTCACTTAACTCCTTGCCTTATGCAATATCTTTCCTTGAATACTGCCCCAGAGAGATGATAAATTAGTCAAGGGAACTGATGAGATCACCAAGTGAAATAGTATAGAGCAGTAGTTCCCAAACTTTTTTGGCCTACCGCCCCCTTTCCAGAAAAAAATATTACTTAGCCCCCTGGAAATTATGAAACTATTTATTGAACTCAGAATAGAATGTAATACAAAAAAAGTGTGGCCATCACTGCCTCCCTTGATTGCTGCAGCACCCACTTTGGGAATCACTGGTATAGAGGAAGAAGAGAAGCAGACCCAAGGCAGAGCTCTGTGGGATACAACAGTAAGCATGTAATAAGAGAACCAGGAAAGAGTAATATTAAAAACGGAGTGAGAAAAGAATGACTGACAGTGTCAAAGGCTGCAAAAAGGTGATGAAGAATGAGAAAAAGCCATTAGATCTGACAGTGAAGAGAGGTTTCAGTTGAATAATGAGGTAAGGAGTTAAGAGAATGAGAGGAGAGGGAATGGAGGCTCTTGTGTTAGATGGCTTTCTCAAGGAGAAGAGAGAAGAGATAAAGGATAGATGGATCACATAAGGGCTTTGAAGATAGGATGACAAGGTATGTCTGTAAGTAGCATGGAAGCAACTAGTAGACTGGGAGGGACTGAAGATTAGTGAGAGTGAGAATGATAGGAAAGTCAGTCTGCTGAAAGGAATGGAATAGGATCACATGTACACATAGAGGGCTTTGCCTTGACTAGGAGAAGTTAAGAAAGGGAGAATGGGAGAAAAAAATATGGGTGATGTGAGATGAGGAGGAAGAAGAGAGAAGAGGGCGCTCACAGTGAATGGACTCAATTTTTTCACTAAAATATGAAGCAGATTTTCAACTGAGAGGGCGAGGAAAGTGAGCCTTGAGAAGTTCTCAGATGGATGAAAGGATCTGTTTGAGGATGGATGAACTGGTCTGGGAGTGATGGTAGGGAGAGTTGATAAGGGAGCTATATGTAGTAGAATTGGTGAGGGTCCAGTTAAATGACAAATTTGGGGTGAACCCAGTCAGAATGGTTATGTGTATATTGTTGTTTTTTTTAAAAGCTTCATTCACCAGTGCATGTGTTTGAGTGAAGGCAGCAGTTGGTGAGAGTGATCCAAGGATGAGGCTTGGCAGGGCAAGTTGGATAACAAAATAAGGGGATCAGTAACTTGGGAGAAGAAGAGAATTTAGAGTTGAACTGGTTCAGCAAAGAATAGGAGGAGAGTATAAATGGTGCTTGGGCAAGGGTTTGCAGGGCACGGTGTAGAGATTGCAGGGCACAGTGTAGATCAGTGATTCCCAAAGTGGGCGCTACCGCCCCCTGGTGGGTGCTGCAGTGATCCAGGAGGACGATGATGGCCACAGGTGCATTTATCTTTCCTATTAATTGCTATTAAAATAAAAAACAAGGGGTAGCCGGGTAGCTCAGTGGATTGAGAGTCAGGCCTAGAGATGGGAGGTCCTAGTTTCAAATCCGGCCTCAGACACTTCCTAGCTGTGTGACCCTGGGCAAGTCACTTGACCCCCATGGCCCACCCTTACCACTCTTCCACCAAGGAGCCAATACACAGAAGTTAAGGGTTTAAAAAACAAAAACAAAAACAAAACAAAACAAAACAAATTAATTTCCAGGGGGCTAAGTAATATTTTTTCTGGAAAGGGGGCGGTAGGCCAAAAAAGTTTGGGAACCACTGATGTAGATGAACAGAATTTTTAAGTTTCAGAGCCTTTGCTTGGAAGACATGGAATGATGCATATGTGTATCCACCTTCCCACAACACTTTAAACCACTGATTATTCATAATCTTTGTCAATTTGTTTTGACTTGCATTTCACTTGTTATTAGTTATTTAGAGCATTTTTAAATATAGTCTTTAATTTGCAGTTCTCTTGAGACTTATTTTTATCTTTTGATTACTTATATATCTTCCTTTGTAGCTGTGAAAAGTACACAGTCTGCTTCTCTTAATTTTTTTGTGGAGTGATTTTTATAATTAAGGTCATATATCAATTTAGAATGTATTGTGGAACATGGTCATTGCAAGTAATTCATGTGTTCCAGTTTATCAAACTCTAGGGCATTAAGGCAATAATTTTTAACATGGCAAGAGATTCTTATGTTCAGAGTTTGCTTTCCAATTTAATTCCATTTTCCTAAGAAAAGTCTTTTGTTCTTGGCCTTCCACTCACTTTGAAATGGAAAAATCTAGAAAGGATTTTTAGACCAGAGGAAATATTAAGAAATCATATTTTTAGAAAAACTAAAAAGGAGATTTTTAATATTGTTTCACAGTGTGCTTCCTTCCTCTCAGTAGCCTTTTCAGCTTCATTTCTTTATTCCCAGTGTCTTTTCTCAAAGCTCAGAGAACTGGGAACATTCACACTTTATATTAATGTCTTTCAGACTTGGAACCTAGGCCTGAGATCCCAAAGTCAACTCCAAAAGAGAATATTCCAGAAGAATCATCCCTGGGGGTGAAAGTTGAAAGACCTGGAGGGGCTGACTATTGCTGCTCCACTTTGGGGGCATTTATAGATAGTGAGAGCCAGAAAGAGAGGCGGCAAGTAAAGGAAGAGAGTGAGGCAAGACAACTAAGTAGACCTCAGGAGTTTCAAATTGGAGCAGAAAGTTATAAAAATAGTGAATGTGGGCAGACCTTCAGGCAATGCCCAAACCTTCCTGAAGATGAACAAATCCAGACTGATGTGAGACCTTATAAATGTCAGCACTGTGGGCAAGCATTCACTAAAAATTCAGGACTTACTCGACACCAGAAGATTCATACTGGAGAGAAACCATATACATGTGATCAATGTAGGAAATCCTTCAGACAGGTCTCAGACCTTGTTAAGCACCAGAGGATTCATACTGGAGAGACTCCTTACAAATGTAATGAATGTGAGAGAGCCTTCATTTCCAACTCAGAATTTCATAGGCACAAGAGGACTCATACGGGACAGAAGCCTTACAAATGTCAAGAATGTGGAAAAGCATTTGTTGAAAGTGCAGACTTTGTTAAGCATCAGAGAATTCATACTGGAGAGAAGCCACATATATGCAAGGATTGTGGGAAAGGCTTCATTGAGAGCTCTTCCCTTGTGAAGCACCAGAGGATTCATACTGGAGAAAAGCCTTATATCTGTAAGGAATGCCGGAAAGCATTCACACAGAAGTCCCACCTAGCATTACATCAGAGTATACATACTGGAGAGAAGCCTTATTCATGTAATGAATGTGGGAAAGCCTTCACGGAGAGCTCTGCCCTTGCTAAGCATTGGAGAATTCATGCGGGAGAGAAGCCTTATGAATGTAGTGACTGTAGGAAAGCCTTCACTCGAAAGTTCAACCTGATCCTACACCAAAGGATGCACACTGGAGAGAAGCCTTATGGATGTAAGGAATGTGGGAAAGCCTTCAGTGACACCTCAATCCTTGTGAAGCACCAGCGAATCCATACTGGAGAGAAGCCTTATAAATGTGATGAGTGTGGGAAAGCCTTCAATCAAAAGTCCCACTTGATCCTCCATCAGAGGATCCATACGGGAGAGAAGCCCCATAAATGTGATGAGTGTGGGAGTGCTTTCACTCAAAGATCAACCCTTGTTAAGCACCAGAGAACTCATACTGCAGAGAAACCTTATAAATGTGATGAATGTGGGAATGGCTTCAGTAGAAAGGGTCTCCTGATCAGACATCAAAAGGTACATATTGGAGAGAAGACTTATAAAAGATGGGGGAATGCCTTCACCAAAAACTCCAGCCAGGTTCAACAGCAGAGTGCTCCTGCTTTACAAATATAATTAATGTGGGGAAGCATTCACTTGAAAGGCTCCCCCTTGGTTGTACATTAGAGGATACATACTGGAGAGGACAGATAAATGTAATGAATGTCAGAAAACATTCATTCACAATTTTAAGCCTTATTATATATTAGAGAACTTATACTGTGTAGATATCACCATTATGAAAATATTTAGAGTTCAGCTCTATGTACGTTATAGAATTTAGGGAGAAACTTTATAAATGTAATGAATATGGTGAACCCTCACTTTCAGAGGGTTCATAGTAGAAAATACCTTTATTTTAATTTGAGAAAGATTTCAGTAACTCTTCATACTCTAATCAACATCAGCTGACTCGGTGTAGAGAAGACTTAAATTTTAAAGTGGGTAGCAAAATTTTCAGTATCCACTCAAACAGTATGAAACTTGAGATGGAAATGAATGAAAAAGCTTCTTTTAAAAGTTTACTAGGAGAGGGCAGCTGGGTAGCTCAGTGGATGGAGAGTCAGGCCGAGAGACGGGAGGTCCTAGGTTCAAATCTGGCCTCAGCCACTTCCCAGCTGTGTGACCCTGGGCAAGTCACTTGACCCCCATTGCCCACCCTTACCACTCTTCCACCTAAGAGCCAATACACAGAAGTTAAGGGTTAAAAAAAAAAAAAGTTTACTAGGTGCCCAGCCCTTGGACTAAGTACTAGGTATACCAATCAGACAACAAGAGATGTCCCATCTCATGGAGCTTTTTTATTCTAACGGAGGAAGACAACTTATATAGTAGAATTAAGCTGCAGGGAAGTTGGAAAGGCCCGGAGATCCTATAGGTCCAGCTATAGGGATAGTGACAAGGCCCAATAGGCCTTAGCAGGTACTTCAATGTCTGCCTAATATAGGCTGCCTGCCACCATTAGAAATGGGAAAGTGAATCTAAGGGTCAGAGCAGAGAGGATAGTCTGGGTTTTCTCTGGAGTGAGTGGTTGGAGGTAGAGGTTCAGAATCTGCCAGGGATGGGTGAAGGAGCATCAGCAGAAAAGTTTGAGGAGGGTTTTGGGTGGAGGAGGGGAAGACTTACTTCTAGTGGACATCACTTCCCACTGTGGTCCTCCAGGAACTGCAGGATGAGTTCTGATGCTGATTGTCAGAAGAGGGAAGAAAAAGAATCAAAGGATTCCTACTGGAGTAAATTTACAGCTATAATACATTTTTGAAAGCTTTCTCACACAATATAGCTAGATAGCAGTTTGTGCAATTGATGAATCTTGTGAAGTTCTTGCATGTATTCAGATTAATACTCGTTGAAGTCCTAATTATGTAAAATGTGGTTGATTCCAGTGGACATAGGAAGTGCATATTCAAATCATGAGGCTACTTCATGGGATTCATTATTTGTTGTCATTGGCACCTGGTTGTACAAACTTTACCCAACATCAGGGGCTTCATAATGAAGAGAAAAACTATCCGTTAAAAAAAATTCAGTCTGGTGGTATATGTGTGTATGCATTAATATTTTTCTTGTAATTTCTTGATCCATTGTGTAACTTATTTTCATTTAATGAAGGAATTCAAAACATTCACTTCTATTATAATTAATAAATTAATAAATTAATTTAAAAAGTTGACATTTTCTTCTTATTGCTTTTGCTTGGAGAGAGTGAAATCGGTCTTAAACTTCTGTGTTTGTGGACAGCAAAATTCCTTTTTCTGGTCATAATCACTCCACATTTCCTTATGTCTGGTGACCCCTAGTCCTGTCTTTCATCCTCAGTTATTTTCCATCAGGAAAGTTCTCTTGAAGAGGTGACATCTTTTTAGCTGAGTCTTCAGTGGAACAAGGGATTTAATAAGTTGACTCTTTGGAGAGAGAACATTCTAGTCATGGGTGACAGGGTAGTCTCTGCAAAGGCTTGGAGACAGGAAATGAAATGTAGTTGATAAGGAACAAAAAGTACTCCATTTTGGCAGGATTATATAATATGGAAAAGGGAGTAATGTGAGATTTGTCAGGAAAGATTGGTAGGAGCCAGACTGTGATGGATTCTAATGTCAAACCAAGGAATGTTTTTATCCTAAAGATAGTAGAGAGCCAATGACAGACAGCACCCCTGAATATCACTTGACTTAACCACCATATCACATGACCAGCACCCTATTACATCACCAAGAATGCCCCCATCATTTCACCTGGAAAGCTCAAATTGTTATCTACTGCCTCACCCCCAGCAACTCTATTTCATCAACCCATATTGTGCCATCACTTCAACCACCACACCTCAGCTGTACATATCATGCCCACCATAGCATCACCTGTTATTCGCCCACCCACCTCCCCCATGGAATTGCTTGTTATATCCCCTTGATGTCACCTCCCTCTCAGATTGAGTTGTTTCCTATCAAAGATAATGTGAAGGATGACCAGAGCCAGGGCTGCCCTACTTGCTTCTACTTAGGCTTCTTAGATTTCATAGTTAATCTACTTGGATTGTTGGTATTCAGAAAACATCTTTTTCCTTGGACTTCTGCTAGCTTGATCTGCATCCACATGGGGGAGGAATTTGCAAAGCATTTCCTCTGAGAGATCTGCATGGATTTTATACACAGCTTGGCAGCCATGTCAGATGGAACTCTCCGCAGGCACAGGCCTAGAGATTTTGTGCTCCCAAGTGTTTTCATAAGCAGCAGCCCAGGAAAGATCTCTCAATGAGCTGATGCTGGCGACTTGGGATGAGCCCAACTTTGGGAGTCTTCTGTGAAAAATGAAGCTTGAGGCTACCAGACATAAAGAGGCTGTGAAGAGTAACCATGGAAACAAATTTGTTTGGGTTCCAGACAGTGTCTGGCCTCTGGCCTTCACTTGACACTTAAGCTTTAAGGGTCCGGATCCCAAAGTCATTAACTGGGGGAAGAAGGTGGTAGATAACAATCTGGACATTTCAGGTTTTTGGGTGATGCAACCAGGGGCTTGTCATGTGATGTGATGGTTAAATCAAATGAAATGAGAGCATAGTAATGTCATGGGTAATATCACAGGGGCAAAGCCCATCAGCCAGTGTGGGAGCTAACTACCAGAGGGGCAGAGTTTTGGCATTTACCCCTTTTCTTGTGTACCCATTCCTGCCAAGCCTCCTGCCTCTAGGTAGGGTCAAGTCCTGGATGGTGGCCAAGAGAACTTTAAATTGGTAGTGGTATGGGGAGCTTCATATCACCCCTGTCACAGAGACGAGCTAAGTACATGAGTGAATAATGACCTATGAGCTACCTGCCTATATATATCTGAACCTTGATGAGCATCTGTGACTCTTTAGGGCATTTTATCTTTGCCTGTAGCCCTGGTGTTGCTGGTGCTGCTCCTACTCACTGTAATGTGTATATGTGGAGAGACCACTGTGAATTGTAAGGACCTAGAATCATTCTTTACATATATGAAAGTATTTATATCCAGAATTTATTCCTTATGAAGGAGGGAAGTGAATTCTGGAATAAACTGCTATTCATTCTCCTATAGTTATATCCTAAGAGAGCTAGTACATAGCTTTTGTTCTTCTGGTAGGATTTTTGTTGACTTTTTATTTTTTTTATTTTTTTTTTAAACCCTTGTACTTCGGTGTATTGTCTCATAGGTGGAAGATTGGTAAGGGTGGGCAATGGGGGTCAAGTGACTTGCCCAGGGTCACACAGCTGGGAAGTGGCTGAGGCCGGGTTTGAACCTAGGACCTCCTGTCTCTAGGCCTGACTCTCACTCCACTGAGCTACCCAGCTGCCCCTTGACTTTTTATTTGAGATTTTTTTCTCCTTTTTGAAGGTCGAGGCTGTCCATTAAAACCCCTAAAATAGGCTGGACTCAAGAAGAAGTGAGTTCAGATCTGGTTTCAGACACTTATTAGATGTGTGACTCTGGGAAAGTCACTTAACCTTTTTTTTTTTAATCTCAGTTTCCTCACCTATAAAATGGAGATCATAACAGAATCTACCTCGTAGGGTTGTTTTGAGAATCGAGATAATATTTATAAAGTGGTTATATGTGGCAGGCTCTATAGAAATACTCCCTGCCTCTTTCCTAAAACTATTTAAGTGGTAGTTGTTCATTTGTGTCTGATTCCTTATGATTTGGGGTTTTCTTGGCACAGATACTAGAGTGGTTTGCCATTTTGTTCTCCAGCTCATTTTACAGATGAAGAAACTGAGGGAAACAGGGAGAAGTGACTTATCAAGGATCACACAGCTAGGAAGTATCTGAGACCAGATTTAAACCAACAAAGATGGGTCTTCTTGACTCCAGGCCTGCCGCTTTATCCACTGCAGCACTCAGCTGCCTCAGTGGGAGAAGGTCCTTTAAAAAGTCATACTGTCTGCTTTTGTGCCAAGATCCTAATCTCTCTCCCACTGGGACTTTGGACTCTGCCTCTGTCTCTCAGGGCCCAAGCCTCCTGCATACTTCCTGTGTTTCTGTACTACCCACCTTAGCTTCTGTCACCATTCTCATATTCATTTATTCAGGGTTCATTTTATGTTGCTTTTGTTATTTGTGTTGTCTTGTTTCTCACTATTTCATTTGTTTAGACATGATTTGGAGGTGGGTCAGAGGAAAGAACAGGTCTGCCAATCACTGCTTTTGGGGGGTTTCCTGAGTATTCTGTCTAGGTAGGTTAAGATTGGAGGAACTTTGAATCTAGAGTTCAGAAAGGAGACGATGATCCTGAGAAGTTAATTAATAGAAATGCCTAAGAAAGGGGAGAATGACAAATCTTTTGGGGTACAGGTGAATGGAGACATCTCCTTGAAGTTTAGCCCCATCTCTCCTTATTTTTGCTTCTTTCCTGCCACCACCAGCCGACATCTTTTAAAGCTCTCTCACTTCATGCAAGCACACACTGTAGCTATCACCTTATCACCCCTTTCCCATGGAACAAAATAAATCAAGATTTATTAACTGATTACTCTGTGCCTGACATTGTGGGAGTTGCTGAGGAAACAAGTATGAAGAATGAAATAATCATTACTTAAAAAGCTCCCTTCTGGGGCAGCTGGGTAGCTCAGTGGATTGAGAGCCAGACCTAGAGACGGGAGGTCCTAGGTTCAAATCCGGCCTCAGACACTTCCCAGCTGTGTGACCCTGGGCAAGTCACTTGACCCCCATTGCCTACCCTTACCACTCTTCTACCTATAAGTCAATACACAGAAGTTAAGGGTTAAAAAAAAAAAAAGCTCCCTTCTTACGGAGCAGATGGTACTCATACACACAAAGTGTGTACAGATCACTTACAGTCTAAACACATTGCTTCTACTTTCTTACCTCCTCACTTTTTTTCAGACTGTTTCTTCTGTGGAAAGAAAAGAGCAGTACATTTTCATGAATGGGGAAATGGGTTTGCTGTCTCCTTCCAAAATGCAAAAGGCAAAAGCTAGGGAAAGGCATCTGACTGTTGGAATTTGATTCTTTATGTGTAGTCTCTTGTACATGATAAAAACAAACAAAAGGAAGGAAAGAGTGCAAAGCTCAAGTATAGTTTCTTGCTGTTTTGGTTTTGGCATCAATCACTTGATTTTCAGATTCTTCGCCATTTGCCATTGTCTTTTATCAAAAACTCTTCTAGTATTTTACCAGCTTTGTCATCATTGCCATTTCTGCCCAGTCCTCTTTGTCTCTTGCATTCGAATTTTGCCTTCAGTTTCTGGGCATCTTCTGCATTTAGGAATTGAATCACCAACAGTTTAGACTTAAGACTTGTGTCAGTAGTGTATGTGTCCCAGGTTCAAGTCTCGTCCTGCCCTGTGTCAGGAGCTGAAGTTTCATCAATGGTTTTTTTTTAAAGACTAGCACAGATCTTAAGAGGAATCTCTTTTCTTGAAGAGATGGATTGTTCTTTTTTTGAGTTTCAGCAGCTTCATGTCACCAGTTCCTTATTCTTTTCATTTTGATTTGGACACAGACCAGAACAGCTTTGCTTGTATCTTAATTGTGGGCTAAAGTTCAAGACATCCTAATTCTAATGGAGGTATCAAACTTCTCATAAGGTGCTTTAGCAGTTGTTGTTGGAGCTGGGGACATTCATCATTTGTTTCTGGTGCCTTCTCTCCCTGAGCTTATTTTAGTCCTACTCCATGAAGCAGGCCCTCCCTCTCACTTCTAAATTACTTACTATCTGTTTTCTATTTCCATCACTCAGCTGAAATTGCCTTCTAAGGATGATCAATGATCTCTTTGATAAATTAAACATCTTTCCCCATTCGTTGTTCTGATGGATCTCTGAGTTTTTGACACTGTTGACTACATTCTCAACCCGGATGCCCACTCTTATTTGGGTTTCTATGACCTGATTCTTTTTTGATCATCATCTACTAGTCTGACATCATTTTTCTTTGCTAGCTTTCAAAAATATATTTATTTTTAGCCTTCTTTTTAAAATTTGAGTCCCACTTATGAGAAAGAATTCTATCCACATCAAGAGAAAGAACTGTGGGAGTAGAAATGCAGAAGAAAAACATGATTTATCACTTGTTTATATGGGCATGTGATTTGGGGTTTTGGTTTTAAAAGATTACTCTGTTACAGAAATGAATAATATGGAAATAGGTATCAAGTGATAACATATGTATAACCCAGTGGAATTGCTTGTCAGCTCAGGGGAAGGTGGATGGAAGAGGGGAGGGAGAGAAAATGAGTCTTGTAATTATGGAAAAATCTTTAATAATAATTTTTTTTAAATAACAAAAAATTTAAATTTTGAGGCCAAGATTCTCCCTCTCATATCTCTTCTGTCCACTGAGAAAGTAAGCCATATGTCAATCACACGTGAAGTCATACAAAACATTTCTGCAACTATATTGCAAAACAGTGCTCCCCCCCAAAAAAAAATCTAGAAAAATTATATTTCAGTTTGCACTCAGATGGTTCATTAGTTCTCTCCCTGAAGGGGATAGCTAGCATTTTTTCATCATGAATCCTTTGAAATTGTCTTAAATCAGAGTAGTCAAGTCTTTTATATTTGGTCATCCTTATAACGTTGCTGTTACTGAATACGGTTATCTTCTGATTTTGCTCACTTCACTTTGCATCAGTTCATATATGTCTTGACATGTTTTTCTGAAACCTCTCCCCATGTCTTTTCTTATGGTGCAATAGTATTCCATCACAATCATGTACCACAACTAGTTTAGCCATTCCCTGATTGATGAGCATTCCCTTAATTTATAATTCTTTGCCACCATATCTTTGTTAGAGTTTCATCCCTGTTTTACCCCTCTAAGCATATTTTCCTCCAGGGTTCTGTCCTCTTTTCCTTTTCTATACTTTCTCTTAGTGATCTTGGCTCACACAGGATCATCTACTGTCATTTCCATCTTGATGACTCCCAGATCTCTATATCCAACCTTGTCTCACTTCTGAGTTGCTCTTCCAGCTGCCTTTTGGACATCATATTGTAGGCTTCTCAAAAAGCTAAACTCATTGTTTTTCTCCTTATACCTGCTCCTTCTGCTTCCATAGAGGACATCCTTCTAGTTTACTAAATTTCCAACCTTGGTCTCATCTTCATTTTCTTATTTTTACTCATCTTATTTGTCCAATCTTTTGTGAATTCTAACTACTCAGTATCTTTCCCATGTCTCCTTTTTTCAAACCACAACCATCCTGGTTCAATTCTTCCTCCTTTTTTTCCTGAACTATTCCAATAAGCCTTTTAATTGATCTCCCTGTATCCAGGCCATATCTTCTCAAATTTTTCTTCTATATAGCTTCCTAATGGATATTTATAAAGCTCCTGACCATGTCACTCTTAAAGAAGGTTCTTTGGCTCCATTGCCTTTAGGAGAAAAAAAAATACTCCTCAATCTGACATTAGAATCCATAATATTTGGGCTCCTACAAGACTTTTGGGACTCACATTACTCCCCCTCCCATGCTCTCTCTATATTCTTTTTTTTTTTTTAAACCCTTAACTTCTTTGTATTGGCTCCTAGGTGGAAGAGTGGTAAGGGTGTCTCTCTATATTCTTTTTTTTTTTAAACCCTTGTACTTCGGTGTATTGTCTCATAGGTGGAAGATTGGTAAGGGTGGGCAATGGGGGTCAAGTGACTTGCCCAGGGTCACACAGCTGGGAAGTGGCTGAGGCCAGGTTTGAACCTAGGACCTCCTGTCTCTAGGCCTGACTCTCACTCCACTGAGCTACCCAGCTGCCCCCTCTCTCTATATTCTTAACAAAATGGCCTCCTCATTCTTTCCCATCAACCACATTTTATTTCCTGACCCCTGGTCTTTGAAGAGGTTTCCTGTCTTTTTTTTTTTTTTTTTTTTAAACCCTTACCTTCCATCTTGGAGTCAATACTGTGTATTGGCTCCAAGGCAGAAGAGTGGTAAGGGTAGGCAATGGGAATCAAGTGACTTGCCCAGGGTCACACAGCTGGGAAGTGTCTGAGGCCAGATTTGAACCTAGGACCTCCTGTCTCTAGGCCTGGCTCTCCATCCACCCAGCTGCCCCGGGTTTCCTGTCTTTCTGTCTCTTATGATCAGAGAATGTTCTCCCTCCAGAGATCCAACTCATTGAATTTCTTTTTCCATTGAAGACTTTGCTAAAGAGGAGCCAACTCCTTCCAGAAGGTTTTCTTGATGAGAAGTAACTGTATGGATGAAAGATAGGAATATTGGATATAAGGAAAGGTGGAATGATAAAAAGATTATGTTCAGAAAATGGAATTTGGGAGTCCAAGAACATAGGATATTAAAGCTGATTTTATTCTTTCCACCCAAGGGAAATTTGAACAAGGCCAGTTATGGTTTGAGAAAAGTAGATAGGAAAGATGTTGGAATTAGAGTGCACCGGGCTTAGCAAGGGATTGGACAAGTGAGATAAGTAAAAATAAGGAAATGAAGGTGAGATCAAGCTTAGAAATTTAGTAGACCAGAAGGATGTTGCTAGTCCTTATAGATGCAAAAGAAGAAAATGTCAGAAGCCAAACAGAATTTATTAATTCTAATAAAAGTGAATGTTTTTAATTCCTTCATTAAATGAAAATGAGTTACACAGTGGATTAAGAAATTACAGCAAAAATATGAATCTTTACTACACAGTTCGAGTAAAAGGTGGTTGGTTTTCTCTTCATTTTGAATCCTCTGATGATACATAAGATTTGTATTATGTGAGAATGTTTTGAGATATTTATAACATTTTCTTTAGTCGTTGCAGGATTTGCCTTTCTCCACTGACAAAGAACCCCAGACACTATCCAAAAGGTGACTAGAGGGCCCCTGGTGCCTACCAGGACCTGGTTTTCCCCTTTCACTCAAAATCTTTCTCCAACTTTTCTGCTGATATTCCCATACCCTTATCTCCTGGCCAGAACCTGAACCTCTATCCCTGCCACTTTCCCAGAGGAAACCCAGATTTCCCTCTAATCTAAATGACCCATTTTCTTCCATTCCTAAAAAGAGTGGACACCCTTTGTTGGGCAGACAGTGTGAGGCTTGGTTGCTAAGGCCTACTTGGGTCTTGCCCCTGGCTCTATAGCAAGACCCTTTGGACCTCTGAGCTTTTCCAGCATCATTGCAGTGCAGTCCTGAGTCTGAATGACTTCAATTCTTTCACCTATGTTGTCTCCCTCAAATATAGTATAAACTCATTGAGAGAAGGCATTATCATTTTGTTCTGCTTGTATATCCAGCACGATCCAGGACTGAACACTTAGTGAGCTTAAAAAAAATTTTTTTTTAAGCCCTTGCCTTCCACCTTAGAATGGATACTAAGTATTGGTTCCAAGGCAGAAGTTAAGAATGGCAAGGGATACACAGTTGGACTTGTCCAGCTTCACACAGTTAGGAAGTGCCTCCTCTCTCCAGGCTTGACTCTATCTACTGAGCCACCTGCCTGCCCAGTGAACTCTTTTTTTTAAATATTAATTTCAATTACATGTAGAAACAATTTTTGACATTTTGTGATTAAGATTTTCTCCCTCGCTTCTTCCCTATTCTCAGAGATGGTAAAAAGTATGATATAGTTTATACCAGTGCTTTCATACAATAGACATTTTTATATTCCCCTGCCATGACTGTAGGCACATATCAATGAAAAATTCTTAATAAAAATAATTTTAAAAACCCATGAAGGAAATAAAGTGAAGGATAGCATGCTTTCATTTGCAACCAGACTCCCAACAGTTCCTTCTTTGGCTGTGGATAGTATTTTTTATCATGAGTCTGGGGTTTTTCTTGGGGCCTTGTTTTACCAATAACAGTTTAGTCCTTCACAGTTGATCATTGTATAATATTTCTGTTGCTTTATACACTGTTGTTGGTTCTGCTCACTTCACTTTGTATTAGTTCTTATAAGTCTTCCTAGGTTTTTCTGAATTCATCCTGTTCATCATTTCTTATGATGCAATAGTATTTAATTACAACCCTATATATCATTTGTTTATCCATTTCCCAATCGATAATGTAAGGAATGAAATTTAGGGATTTGACTAAAATATGAGAATCCTAAAGTAATATTGTAGTCATCGATTTTAAAATATTATAGCACAAGTCAAAATGACTTTTAGTAGCTTTTATTTACAAAGAGGTGGAAAGAGTGACAGTAGAGAAATGTAAGAAGAGAGTAAAGAAAATGTCTAGGCTATCATACCAAATGTTGCTCTGGTATCCAGCTCAACCCCAGGAGGGCTTTGTTAACCCTCAGCCAGAGGACCCAGTGGTGTCTTATTTAAAGGTTCCAGAAATGCAGCCTCCTTCAGGAGAAGGAGGCCTCTCTGGAACTAATCTCTCCAGAAGCCAGGAATGGAAGGCCAGCTACTCACTCAACCAAGATGAAGTCCAAAGGACAAGATCCAGGAGCAGTCCTTCAGGAAGCAGTCCAAGAGCCAAGGTCCCAAGTTGAAGCCGAGGTCCAAGTCCAAAACCACCTCCAAGAGGCAAGTCATCAACCAAGGCTCCAAGCTGAAGATCCAGGCCAAAGACCCCTTGGACTTTTTGTAGTCCTTTTTTCATGTCACTTTCTGTCCCTTCCTCCACTTTACGGGAACCAATTGCAGTCTTTAAATTTGCCTAGCACTGCCCAGGGGCAAGGCAGTCGCCTCTGGGGTTGTCACCCATTTTAGTAAGTGACTTTGGGAACTCCCTTACTTAGTGTTAAGTAGTGGTGTTTAAGCTTTTGGTTGATTAATTTAAAAGTTGATGATAGTTTGATTCACTCTTCACAATAAGACATCTCAGTTTCCATTTCTTTTGGGATACAGACCTTGTAATAGTATTGCTAGATCAAAGGGTTTGCACAGTTTTATTGTCCTTTGAGCCTGGTTTCATATTGCTTTCCATAATGGTTGTATCAGTTTACATTCTTGAACCCTTAATAAATGCTTTTTTGTTCATTATTTTCTGATACTTTATGAATGTTTGTCACAGTAATGACATTTATGAGGCTTTTCTATATTAGTCTTAATCCACTGATAGTGTTTTTAATGAATGCTTTTCCATGTTCTTTATAATTTCATAGTTTCTCTCTAGTATGAATCCCCTGGTGTTTGTCAGAGATTGAGCTTTAAATATAACATTATCATTCATTACATTTCTATGTCTTCTTTTTGTTATCTGTTCCCTAATTTTGTATCCAGTTAGATGGTATGGGGTGTGCAGGCAGGAGTGTAAGCATTTCCATTTTCATCACATTGATAAGGCAGCTTTTCTGTATGAATCCTCTGGTGTTTTAACAAAGGTTGAAATCTCAGTGAAGGTTTCCCCATCTTCATTTCAAAGGCTTATCCCCTGGCCATTTGATGTTGTATCACATGGGATTTTGGAGTGAAGGTTTTCCTATATTTGTTTATCAGGCTTCTTTTCAGTAGGAATCATTTGTTATACAAAAGAGATTGAACTTTCAGTGAAGGCTTTCTTATATTCACTGTGCTTAGAAAGCTTCTTTCCTTGTCTATTTGGCTCTGACTGATGAATAGGACCTTTAGAGACAATGCACCTACGTTGATTACTTTTATAAGATTTCTCTCAGTATGAATCATTCTTAGTTCTTAAAATGTGAATATATATATATATATGTGCATGGATATGCATACACACATTTATAGTAAAGGCTTTCTTACCTTTGTTACATGCTTTTTCCACATTCGTTACATTTATAAGCCTTCTTCCTAGTCCAAATTATCTAATGTACAGTAACAATTGAACATCGAGTGAAGATTTTCTCACTTTCATTTTAATTATAATTTTTTCTGCATTTCGAATCTTAAGGAGTTAGTCATTGTTATATTTCCCTCTTACTCTGCCTGCTGCCTCTTTTCTTGATTTTATCTTTCTCACATTCCCCAAAGGTTCAATAGCAATGATCAGCTTCTTTGACTTTTCTCATCCTGTTGAATGAATCTCCTTGGGATGTACTCACCTTTGGAGCTGCCTCTGCACTCTCATTCCCAGTTTCTGAGTCTGAATTAACTGAAAATATAAATGTTTTCAGTTCTCTGAGCTTTGATGAGGTAAGTTCCCAGAGAAAGGAAGCACATGGCATTGAACACTTTCAGATTGTCCGGTCAGTGGACCCAATGGGCAAAGGTGATGGAAGGCTAGTGAGGAAGTGTCTTAAAGTCTGAGGAGAGGATGGACAGCCTGGGAGGTGAAGTAATACCACCTGGGGAGACTGATAGGAGGTCTTTTTTTTTTTTTTTTTTTTTTATCCTGATGGAATAAGAACACTAAGCATGGCTTTTGATACATGATAGGTAATAAGAGTTTAAGGGCAATGGATGAAATAATGGGAAAATATTAGGAGAGCAGGCAGGACTCAAGGAAAACCATTGGCAGCTAAGAGCCCAAAATCAGAGAAGAAGAAAACATCGATTGGGTTTGGAATCAAGATGTGTTCCAATCCAAACCCCATTGCTCTCTCTGTGACCTTGGTTAACAGACTAAACAAGAGAGATTCAGAAATAATGGAACTAATGCCATAGTGTTCAATAAATGTAAAATCATAAATTCCTTAGAAAGAATTATCTGTTTGATAACTACTGAGAAATTTGGAAAGTGATCTGGCAGAAATTAGGCTTATGCCAACAAATGATACCATATTCAAAAATAAATTTTGTACATGGCATAGTAATAGAATTGTATAGACAAATAAATGATAAGTTTCCTTTAGTGGTAGATTAGTCAGACAGCAGTTTTATTTGGGTTTTCATAGTTAGCTGGTAAGGAGAGAGTGTAATTTTGGAAGAACAGAAGGCTGGGCTGTGAGGTCCAATTAGAGGGCTTGGGAAAGCTTAGACCCCTTAGTTCGACAGGGACTCCTTGTATATTATCTTTTTATATCTATTTTATACAAATAAACATATTTTTATAGAAACCCTTGCTCTCCAAATTAGTTGTGTGTACTGGCCTAGTCAGGAGAGTAGCTGAGGCTTAATTAGCAAAAACCTCAGTTTAGCAAAAACTCTCAGATTCACTTTATATCATCAGTTTGTAACCCATTTTTTCAATGGCCAGAATGTTAAAGATCATGCCATTAAAAATTTAGAAGCATATTTGTCTTTTAAAACTATTAGAGAGAGATTCTTAAACAAAAATAGACACAATTGCAAAAGATAAAGTGTAATTTTGATTATAAGAAAATGAAAAATTTCTATTCTAAATGCATTTAGAATAAGAGGGAAAGTAGTTAAATGGAGAAAAAAAATCTGCCTATCAAATATCTCTGTTAAGGGTTTGGTATCCTTGATATGTAGAGAACTAAGAATGATTGCTAACATATGTGTACAGACATACGTGCAGAAGGCATATTTTGTTCACTTGTCTCATTTGTCTGACTTTTCATGACCTCATTTGAGTTTTCTTGGCAAAGATCCTGGAATGGCTTGCCTTTTCCATCTCCAATTAAGTTTACAGATGAAGAAACTGAGGCAAACAAGGTGAAGTGACTTGTCCAGGGTCACACAACTAGTCAGTGTCAGAGGTAGCATTTGAAATTAGGTCTTCTTGACTCCAGGGTCCTCACTTTATTTACTGAATCATTTAGTTACCCTTAGTAAGGCAGTCATAAATGCTTTATCTATCTAAAAATATGAGGTCAGCTGTTATTTTCCCATAATTCTTTTCTTCAGTATAAATCTTGTTGAAGTCAAATTAAAAACTCCTGGTTCTTAGTTTTCATAGAGTTTATTAATATTTACTTGAACCAGAGAAGGCAGATAGAGATTAAAGCCCATTTCTAATCTAACCATGTGTCTTTCCACAGACAGACAGAGAGATAGACAGAGCCAGAGAAGAGAGCGAGCGGGCACGCACTTCCTGGCACCCCTCTTTTATTTCTTCCCCTTTCCCCTGATCCTTTCTAGAGGTCATTGTCCCCAGGTCATTTCACCTGTGACCTATGTTTGGAACGCTTTCACGTGACATCCAGTCATGTGATGTAACGCACGCAGCACAGGAAGCAGGAAACAGTTAGGATGATCACAGTATGTAATTCCTGGGTGGAGGGGCTTCCCTTTACACAGTCTCTGGGTCCTTCAAATAGTCCTTGTAGGACTGAGTCTAAAGGACAAACCTTCCTCTAGCTGTAGAGCCATTGTGGCCTAGGGGAAATAGCTTTGGATTTGGCTTCAGGAAATGGGGATTGCAGACCCATCTGGGACATTTTTCTTCTTTTCTGAGCTCTTTATTGTCCCTCTTTTAGCCTCAAGCTTCTTCTCTGTAAATGTGTATACTACAGAAGTAATAGCTTTGGCCTCCCATGACAAAAGTGCCAGCCATGAAATTTCTGACTTTCAATATCATGATGTTTTTGAACATGTGGGGAAGAAATTGGAAGAAAAGAGAAGTTTACCATCAAATTTGTTGATTCTGGAAGGAAAACTAGGTCGAGAATGAGAGATAGTCAGTACAGACCCTAGTCCTGACCCTCCTGGGTAGACTGTCCCCATGAGTTAGATAAGGCAATGAATGGAACTGGGCTGAGCTGTTCCCTAACAGAAAGGGCCAGAGATTCTCTTGAGACATAAGCCATCAGCATCCCCTAAGTGACATGTTTTTCCCCAAAGACATAAAGAGGCAGCAGATGTTATGCCATTTGTGTGACCTTGGGCAAAGTTTTTTGCCACCTGGCCTCTATTTTCACATCTTTAAAATGACCAAATGGAGTGACTTGTAAGGACCCTTCCACTTGTAAATTTGTGCTAGGGATCAGGAGAATCCTTGATCTGAAGGGTTTGATAAGGATTGATAAGGCAAACCATTTCAGAAGAAGAAAAGGAAGTCAACACACATTTAAGTGCCTCCTGTGGTACCAGGCACTGTGCTAAACAATGGGAATACAGGTTTTGTCAAACAGTGAATCTCTACCCCAGCAACGGTGGTCTTTGGGCTTATTGAACATCATACTATTGTTTGCTTCTTCAGGTTGTGTACCTTGTTGGTTCCCCAGCTCAATCTCAATTTTTAAACTAGTACCACATTATTTTAAGGATTACTGCTTTGTAATCCAGTTTGGGATCTGTACTGATCAATCCTTTAACACACTCCCCTCCTTGAAATTCTTGGCCTTTTGTTTCTCCAGATGAATTTCCTTATAATTTTTTAATTCAAGAATTAGTTAATTCAAGAAGATATTATTTGAGTATTTTGGAATATAAATTAATTAATTTAGATAGTATTGCCATTTTTATTATAATGGCTCGATATATATGCCCATGAGCGATTGTTTCTCTAATTATATAGATTGTCTTTATTTCTGCAAATAGTGTTTTATAGTTGGATTCATGTAATTCCTGGATGCGTTTTAGTAAATTCACTATAGAGCTATTTTGTTGTTTTTTAATAATCCTTACCTTCTGTCTTAGAATCAATAGCATGTATTGGTTCTGAGGCAGAAGAGTAGTAAGGGCTAGGCAATGGGGGTCAAGTGACTTGCCCAGGGTCACCAGTTAGGAAGCGTCTGAGGCCAGATTTGAACCATTTGACTCCAGGCCATTGTATTCACTGTGCTACCTAGCTGCTCCACTCTATAGCTGTTTTGAATGAAATTTCTCTTTCTAACTCTTGCTCATTTTGTTGGTAATATACAGGGAAGTGGATGATTTATATGAATTTCTATTATATTAAGCAACTTACCGAATTGTTTCAACAATTTTTGTTTGACTTTTCAGAGTTGTGTTAAAAGTAATGATTTTGTTTATTCTTTGCCTATGATTATTCCCTTTGTTTATCTTTTTTGTCTTATTGCTATAGCTAGCATAGGACACTTGTTAAATAGAAACGGTAATAGTGTGCATCCTGATCTTACTGGAAAGGCCTCTTAACTTTTTTTCCAATACATATAATGTTTCCTCTTGGTTATCAATAGGTATTTATTATATAAAGGAAAAGTCCATTCTTATGATTTCTAGTATTTTTAACAAATACATGTTGGATTTTATCAAAAGCCTTTTTAGCATCTATTGATATTCAGGTATTGTAAAATTATTTGCATAATTAATATGATTTGTTAATTTTATATACTTCAAATCAAATAGCATGGCATTACAGGTATGTATCCAACCTGAACAATGTATATAATCTTGTAAGTCTATTACTGATATTTAAAATTTTTGTGTCAATATTATTTAGTCTATAGTTTTCTTTTTCTGATTTGTTTCTTTCTTGTTTAAGCTATCAAGACCATATTTGAATCAAAGAAAGAGATTAAATGGGAACTCTTCTATTTTTCAGACTTTTTTCTCCCTGTAAATGTTGGAAGTAATTGCCATTTGAATACTTGATAAAATTCACTTGTAAATCCATCTGATCCTGGAGTTTTTTTCTTTGGGAGTTAATGTTCAGTTTCCATTTCTGGTATTAGATCATTTAAAATAATCTGTTATTTTGTTAAACATATTTTTTGATTTTGCAAGTACTCACCCATTTAGTCTACAATATCAGTTTTTTGATATCTAATTAGTTGAAATAGTCTGAAATTCTTTTATTTCATCTTCAGTTGTTGCAGTTTCTCTATTTTATTTTTAATTCAAATAATTTGGTTTTCCCTCTTTAAAAAAACCAAACTAGCTGTTTTTCTATTTTATTTTTAAATACTATCAGATTTTCTCTTTCAGTTTTAAAAATTGCAATATTTATAACTTCTTTTTTTACCTCTGTAATAATTTTATTAAATTATCATAGCATCAAAGGATTCAGACTAATCAAAGCCAAATCCCTCTTGGATGGAGCTCACCTGAATAAAGAAGGCTCTTCAACTAAATAGGCTTACAAAAACTTATTCTAGGTCTAGTCTAGTTGCACAGGGCAGCCTTGTCATTTTTTGCCCCATGGCATGTTGTCAAAGAGGAAGGCTTATGGGGATGTTCACAGTAATATGTGATTGCACAGCAACAAGAAGTCTTGCCCATAGCTTCTTCCAACTGTAGTAGAACCATCAAGAACTGTCACTGTTATTGTCAGCTCCTGTTGTAGCAGTCTCCTCAGGGGTGAAGGGTCTGGCCCCAAAGGGAAGACAAGTATGTTTTGTAAAATGTGTGACCCTGAGAACCCAGGCAGTACCAATTCTCCACCAGAAGAAATTTTCTAACTTCTCCCAATTTTAGCAGTACCATCAGGTGTAAGGAGGCTCATAGTTTCAACGTAGAGGCAGCTAGAGATTTTCCTACAAGGTTGGGTCTAGCCTGGCCTAGCCACTGGTTGCCCTCCATTGGGTTAGTTAAGGCAAAGCTATTTCCCCTGACAGCTGTTTTGAGATAGACGAACCTTAAAATCTGCTCCCTCCTGAAGTAACAGGGGTTATGGCATGGACAATAAAGATGGTTCCATTCTTCAGTGTTTGACTCCTTTTCTCTCAAGGGAAGGCTTAAGAAGAGACTTTTAAAAGATTTGTACAAAAATATTTATAACCGTGCTCTTTGTGGTGGCAAAAAAATTGGAAAATGAGGGGATGCCCTTTGATTGGGGAATGGCTCAACAAATTGTGGTATCTGTTGGTGATGGAATACTGTTGTGCTCAAAGGAATAATAAACTGGAGGAATTCCATGTGAACTGGAAAGACCTCCAGGAATTGATGCAGAGTGAAAGGAGCAGAACCAGGAGAACATTGTACATAGAGACTGATACACTGTGGTAAAATCGAATGTAATGGACTTCTGTACTAGTAGCAATGCAATGACCCAGGACAATTCTGAGGGACTTATGAGAGAGAACACTATTCACATCCAGAGGAAGAACTGTGGGAGTAGAAACAGAGAAGAAAAACAACTGCTTAATCACATGGTTTAATGGGGATATGATTGGGGATGTAGACTCTAAGCGATCACCCTGATGCAAATATTAATAATATGGAAACAGGTCTTGATTAATGACACATGTAAAACCCAGCGGAGTTGCTTGTTGTCTATGAGAAGGGGGTGGGAGGAGTGGAGTGAAAGAAGATGAATCATGGAACCATGGAAAAGTACCCTAAATTAATTAAATAAATGAACTTTAAAAAAAAAGAGAGAGAGACTTTCAAGATAAGGAGGTTGGAGCAGATTCTGTTAATGCCATGATGGGCTTGACCTCAAAGTTAACCTCAAACGTTACAGGTTATAGTTACCTAAGGAAGAGGATTCCAGTCACCACAAAGATTTGTTCTGATGACTTGGCAATGCTGTTCAGCCAGAACTCGTCAAAGGCCGTAGGTGGCTGTTTCTTAGCCTGCCAGCCTGCAGCATTCATGCACCATGATGGCCTCAAAGAACCTGGACAGGAAGAGAAGGCTGGGGACTCAAGGGCAACAGGCCAGGGTAGGGAGTGGGACCTTGAAAGCCTGAGAAGAACAAGGTGCTGGCAAGTAGACTGGGCCCCAGCTTAGGAGGGCCCAAGGTTCCTGTCCTTTTCTCATGGCACCTCAAAGGCTTCTGAATAACTAATTTAATTCTTAAAATTTCATTTTTTAAAAATTCTACTCAGAACTTTTAAATTTGTTATCCAATTGTGTGTGTGTGTGTGTGTGTGTGTGTGTGTGTGTGTGTGTGTTTTTTAAGTTGTAGACCAGGGCATCTAGGTAGCTCAGTGGCTAGAGAACCAGGCCTGGAGATGGGAGGTCCTGATTTTAAATCTGGCCTTGGGAACTTTCTGGCTGTGTGACCCTGGCAAGTCATTTAACCCCAATTGTCTACCCTTTACTGCTTTCTGCCTTGGAACCAATACTTAAAATATAGATTCTAAGATGGAAAGTAAGGGTTAAAAAAAGGTAAGGCCAAGATGATTGGTTCTTTTAAAATCAGTGTCTTAATTTTTAAAAAATAAATTAACTTTTCTTTAAAAAAACCCGAAAATCCCTGTGTGACCCTGGACAAGTCACTTGACCCCCATTGCCTACCCTTACCACTCTTCTGCCTTGGAGCCAATACACATTATTGACTCCAAGATGGAAGGTAAGGGTTAAAAAAAAAAAAAAAAGAAAGAAAGAGAGAAAGAAAGAAAGAAAGAAAATCCACTTTCTTTCTCTCCAACCTCCCTTGCCCACATTTAAAAAGAAAGAAAAACCAAAACTCTTCTAACATGTATGTGTAGTCAAGAAAAGCACATAACAACACTGATCTTGTCATCTTTCTCTCTCTCTCAAAATCTCAATCTGCACTGTAAAACCATCAGCTCTTAGTGAAGGGGTAGGTATCACGTTTTATTATGAGGCTTCTTGCATCAATGTTGGTAGTTGTGCTGATTGGAGTTCTTAGATCTTTCCAAGTTGTTTCTCTTTATAGTATCTGTTCACTTCAGTCTATGTCATTTCATCCAAGTCTTCTCAGGTGTCCTTAAAACTATCCTCTTTATCATTTCTTGTAGCACAATAGTATTCCATCACTTTCACATGCATAATTTGTTGAATCATTCCACAATTGATGACTTTACCTCTGTTTCCAATTCTTTGCCATCATGAAAAGAACTGCTAAGAATATTTTTCCATGTATGGATCCTTTTTTATTCTCTTTAGGGGTATAGACCTGGTAGTGGCATCATTGGGTTGAAGGATATGTACAGTTTAATAACTTTTTGGGGAATTATTCCAAATTGTTTTCTGAAATGGCTGGACCACTTATGGTTTTTCAAAAAGTAGTGTACCTCTTTTCCTGTAACCCCTCCAGCATTTTTCATTTTTGTTTTTTTTTTTTTGTCAATCTAATGGATAGATGGTAGAGAGTTTTTTAAAATTTTAAACATTTATTAATATTCATTTTTAACATGGTTACATGATTCATGCTCCTACTTCCCCCCCCCCCCGCATTTCCCCCACCCATGGCCAACACACATTTCCACTGGTTTTATCATGTGTAGAGAGTTTTTTTTAATGAGAATTTATCTAATTATTGTTTGGACTTAGAGCATTTTAACTGCTTGTTAATATTCTTTGATCACTTGTCAGTTGGGGAATCACTCATAAATTTTATTCAGTTCTTTATATAGCTTAGAAATGAAACCTTTATTAGAGGAATTTGCTGCTTATTTCCTCTCTCCCTGTTGTCTCTCTTTTAATTTTAGCTATATTGGTTCTGTTTTGGTAATTTCAAAAAAAACTTCATTGGATCAAAACAAAAGAACTACCTTCTTTGATCCTCTTCCTTGTCCATAAATCTGACAGATCATTTCTTTCCTTTTCCTCTGATTTATTTAAAATGTTACCCTTCAGGGCAGCTGGGTAGCTCAGTGGATTGAGAGCCAGGCCTAAAGACAGGAGGTCCTAGGTTCAAATCCGGCCTCAGACACTTCCCAGCTGTGTGACCCTGGGCAAGTCACTTGACCCCCATTGCCTACCCTTACCAATCTTCCACCTATAAGTCAATACACAGAAGTTAAGGGTTTAAAATTAAAACAAAACAAAACAAAACAAAACAAAATGTTACCCTTCATGTACTGATTTGGAATTAATTTTCATATATATTGTGACTTGGTAGTTTATACCCAAGTTTCTACCAGAATTATTTTATCATTTTCTTAACAGTTTTTTTTTATTTTTTTATATTTTATTTTTATTTTAAACCCTTAACTTCTGTGTATTGACTTATAGGTGGAAGAGTGGTAAGGGTAGGCAATGGGGGTCAAGTGACTTGCCCAGGGTCACACAGCTGGGAAGTGTCTGAGGCTGGATTTGAACCTAGGACCTCCCGTCTCTATAGGCCTGGCTCTCAATCCACTGAGCTACCCAGCTGCCCCGTTAACAGTTTTTTTTTCAAATTGTGAGTTCTTACTTGAGTAACTGGTATATTTGGGTTTATCAAATACTTAGCTATTGTTCTCATTTACTTCTATATATTGTGCAATTAATCTTTGACTAATTAACTTTATTTCTTAATCAGTACCAGTTTTTTTCAGCATGGTATCCAGTTTCTATTCAGAAGGAAAAGCCTTTGAAAAATTTCTGACATTTATAGAACTAAGCTGAAATGTATTGATATCCTACTCTTACATGTTTTTGATAAAACAGAAAACAGTTCATGAACCTTGAAAAGAAACAACAAGCCCAAAAACTAAACAAAAAAACCCTACCACTTTAGTTCAGAGCCTCCTCATGTCCCATCTAGATTATTGAAACAACTTCTTGTTTGGCCTCCCATTCTTTAGTCTCTCCCAGTTGTTCTCTGAAGTTTCTGCCAAGCTTGGCTATTTTTTACAGCAGAAACAAGCCAATCCCTTAACAAGAAGTAAAAGTGTGAGTCAAGTTGGCTGCCACCCAACATCAAAATCATCCTTTACTGCATCCACTCAGGGTGAGGCTTTTACTCTTGTTCTGGATGTGAGGAGCTTCTCCTGGGGCACAGAATATCTAGGATTTTTGACTTGACCTAGAGTACATTCAACAGTGAACTCTTTTGGGCTGAGATATTGGTGAAGAACTACATGCTGCTTGTCACTGTATAAATATAAGCTGTCCAGCTTGGATTGGGAGAAGAGGACAAAACAAATTCCCGAGGAAGAGGAAAATGTTAGTAAGAAGACGTACAAGAAATCTGAAGAATGAAAGAAGGTGGCCAGGGACAGCTTCCATCTAGAGTAGTGATTCCTAAAGTGGGTGCCACTGCCCCCTGGTGGGTGCTGCAGCGATCCAGGAGGGCGGTGATGGCCACAGGTGCATTTGGGGGCAGTGAATAATTGTAAGGGGGGGGTGATAGTATGTGACAAGGGGCATTAAGTAATATTTTTTCTGGAAAGGGGGTAGTAGGCCAAAAAAGTTTGGGAACCACTGATCTAGAGGAACTATTTCCATTAGTGCAGCCAGCTTGATCAGATGATTTCCCTAGAGCAGTGATGGGCAAACTACAGCATTCGGGCCAGATGAAGCCCCCTGAAATGTTCTATTCCCCCAGCACGACATTATTCCTAATCTGATGAATACAATGAGTAGGATACAGTACAATGAAACTTCGAAAGAGTTGCCTTAGAAACAGACTGACAGATGAGCATTTCCTTTCCTTTGGCCCCCTCTTTAAAAAGTTTGCCCATCACTACCCTAGAGGGCAAGGATCCTGAATTCTACTTAAAGAAGAGAAAGTTCTGAAAGAATAATACACTATAACCTGCCTACCTTCAGACTTCCCCATCATGTCCTAGAACCAGGCTCCTCTTGGGGGAGGAGGGGACCTTGCTTTTCAACTTACTTTTGTGGAATTTACAGGGACTAATCCTTTTCTTTTCTATGCTTAGCTTTTAGCACATGACACATAGTCGGGGCTTATAGATTTTTATTGACTTTATTCAACTGAAATTGTCCTCCCAAGTCACTCCTCCACCCTCTTCTCTCTCTTCTTTGTCTTACTTGGTGAACTCCAAGTATCATCTCTGTGCCATGGGTTCCTAGATAGCTCTAATCTCTCTTCAACCTATGCTGTATAGGTACCTCAAAATCAATATGTCTAAAGCAGAACTCATTATCTCTCTTCTATCTTCTCAACTTTGCTGTTATTGAGAGCACCACCATCCACCCAGTAACTCACAGCCTCAGAGTCATCTTCAGCACCTCACTGAAACTCAGCCCACATATCCCATCTTTTGTCACATCTTAGGATTTCTACCTTCACCACCTTTCTCACCACTCTCACCACTCCCACCTTCAGCTTTAGCCTGGACTGTGGCAGTAGCCTTCTTTCTGGTCTCCTTTGCTTCAAGTCTCTACTTTCTGATCTGTTCTCTACTCAGATGCCAAACTACTTTTCCTTTAGTGGGTATTTCAGCACCTATATATTTCCACATACAATCAACTTCGGTGGGTTCCTGTTGGCCTCTCAGATAACATACAAACTCCTCTGTTTAACTTTTAAAGTTCTTTGCAGCCTGGTCAAAACTCACCTTTCCAGCTTCACCAAACATGACTTTACCTCTTACACTCTACTCTCCAGCCAAACTGACCTTCTCTGTGCTCCCCACACATGGTCATGCGTCTTCATATCCCAGAAGATTCCAGTATGCCTCCTGGAATCCTTCTTTTCCTTCAGAGGAACTATGCTCCATCAGCAAAGAAACAATGATTAGGTAGAAGAAGAAGAAGACAGTCAGGTTCCATCTTTTTGCTAATGTAGCCCTATTCCTGTCTTACTCCTCTTACTTTCTGTCATGTTGATGGGCCAGGTTCCCTAGAGAATGGATGAATATCATTGTTAGGATCTAAGGAGTAACTGGGGTGGGCATTTTTAATAATGTCCTTCATGAACCTCCCCCTAGGGGGCTTTCCCTTGGTTATCATGCAGTAGACGCAGGAAAAGCTTTTTAGTAACGATATTCAAAAGCTCTCCAGAGAAGGGCAGGAAGATGACCTGTTGGGGACATTATAGGGAACATTCTTGGTCAGAGATGAGTTGGGCTGGATATTCTCAAATTCTGTGATTCTTCTAAACCTTCTGTCCTAAGACTTGGAACTTCATTGTTCAAGTGAAACTGTATCTTCCAGTGAGTGAACAAACATTTATTTTGTGATAAATGCTGAGGATACAAAGGATAAGCAGAAATATGATCCTTGCCCCTAAAGAAACTCATTCTAACAAGTGAGGCAACATATACAACTGTACATAGAAATCATATATGGTAAAATCTAAAGTAATCTCAAAGGGAAGGAGGTGCTTGTGGAGAACCAATAAGAAAGCCCCCTGGAGAATTTGGAATTTCATGAGTCTTAAGGGAAGCCAGGTAATCCAAGAGGTAGTTGTGAAGAGACAGAACATTATGGTCTTGGGTAGCGAGATAGTGAAGTAGATAGAGTTTGAACTCATCTTTGTGAATCAAGTTCAGCCTCAGACAATAGCTTTGTGACCCTGGACAAATTATTTAGCATTGTTGGCCTCAGTTTCCTCATCTGTAAAATGATCTGGAGAAGGAAATGACAAACCACTCCAGTATCTTTGTCAAGAAAACCCCATATAGGGTCACGCAGAGTCAGACATTTAAACAACAGAGCTATTCTAGTCATAACCAGTGAAAAGTCATTGATTCAGGGGATGAGGTTTCTTGTGGGAAAATATAGCAAGTTAAGCGAAGCTAGATTATAGGCTACATGGAAGGAACTAAAATCTAAGAAGACTGGAAAAATAGGAAAGGACCAGATTGCGAAAAGCTCAAGATGCCATACCAGAGGAGTTTGTATTTGATTCTGGAGGTGAAAGGGAGCTTACCTGGAGTGTATGAGTAAGGAGGTCACATGATTTGATTACTTTGGCATCAGAATGGAGGTTGGATTGGAGTAGGGCTAGACTTGCCAAACCAGAACTCTCTAGTAGGAGTCGGTATAAGGTGCTGAAGTCCTTCTCTAGGTTACCACTGGTACCAGTAGTCTCTTCATTAACAAACCAGATTTATTTTCTAAGTCCACAGTCTTGATTTCTCTGCATCATTTGGCATTGTTGACCATACTCTTCACCTGGATATACTCTCTCTCCTCTGTGGGTTTTCATGATATTAGTCACTGTTGGTTCTTTTCTTATCTGTCTCACCGGTCCTTAAACTCCTGTATTGAATCTTCATTCTAGTCACAATTCACTGTGGATGACCTCTAGGATCTGGGTCCTCTCCTTTTTCCTCTCTGAACACTCCCCAGTAGGCTAGGAAAAGAACTATTAACACTCGAAAAATCTGTTGCTCACTTTTTTGCTCCAGTATACTGCTGTTCAGTACATCAGCACAAGAAGTGCTGTGTCACTGGGATGACCATTCAACAATAATAAATGCTCTTGACAGAGTGATCTGTGTCAACTCTATTACTGTGCCATATTTCTCCTTGGGCCCAGCCCCACATTTCTGCTTTTATTTGGAATTCAGTGATCTAGATACTGGTCAGAGGAAAAGATTGTTTTGGAGCAGGAAATTGATTCCTGACCCCAAGGTTGCTAGGAGGAAGTATGGAGGTATGTTGTATGCTGAAAGTGTCAACTCTTATTGTATGACTCTGGGTAAGCTATTGAACTTCTGTTAACCTTACCCAGTTTGTCATCTACCAGATAGAGTTAGCATGCCCCCTGGCACCTTCCCTTATAGTGGTTTTCATGACCAATGAATGGAAAGCCCTTGACCATCTGCAAAATCCCACAAATCTGCCATGTTTTATGTGCTAGAACCACTAGAACCAGCAAGTTATTAAGAATGGCAGAGAAACAGAGTTGGAACTAGAATTTTACTTATGGTTTTTTATTCCAGATCCAAGGGACTTTTTATTACACAATGCTGCCTTCACTTGGTGGTCTTATGCCTATACCTCTGAGCTAATGAGTGAGTGGGATGGGATCACAGAAGTGGACCCCACCACTACAATAAGTTCACAAACACGGAATTGAGAGGCCAAAGTATAAGACAGAAGTTTATTCTTTCGTGAAATGGACATTCTCTACTTTGGATGCTTGAGGAATGTCAAAGTATTGAGTTCAAAGACCCAATTTATGGGGTCTTCTAATCTTAGAAACTCCCCCCTCCCCACCTCCCTTCCTTTGTTCCCGCCATACAGCTGGTCATAACAGGAATCTTTTTTGACATCTTTAAAAGATAAGTGAGTTAATGATAAGTGAGTTAACTACTCCACCCCTCAAGGCCTTTGATATTTGAAGTGGATAGGCCAAAGGTTTTGTTTTTAGAGACTGGGATGGTTTTCTAAAAAACTTCTGTTTAGTTCTTGAAAATATCAGGGTGAAACACTTCTTATGAGAAAGACACAGATTATGTCCCACTTATGAAACTATAGGATTCCCCTTGAGCTCTGCTCCCCTCCACCCCACAATGTTCTCATCTCTATCTTTTGCCCTTAAACTCATTGTTAACTGGTATGTCAAAGGCTATGGCTGTGATCCTATTCCAATCTATTCTGAATGTCTCTTTCTATTCTTTCTAAATTTTTCCTGATCCGCAATTTTCACTTTGTACTCACACTTGGTTTACCCCCCCGCCCCACCTTATTAAATGCTTACTTATTACTCCTTCCTTGCCTTTACCTATTTTCTCCAGGCTCTGTTTGAGAATAATACTCAATGCCTGTGCTTTGTCTGAGCTCCATTTTAATTTGCATGTCCTTATCTCCAGGTTCCTTTCTCCCAGTTCAGAGAACTGGGGACATTCATAATTTATATTAATGCCTTTCAGACTTGGAGCCTAGTACTGAGAGCACAGAGGGAACTCCAAAAGAGAACATTCCAGAAGAAGAATCTTCCCAGGGGGGTGAAAATAGAAACATTCAGAAGGGTGGATCTTTGCCACTCCACTTTTAGGGAATGTGGGGAAAGAGCCAGAGAAAGAGGCAGCAAGTAAGCAAGGAGAGTGATGTGAGAAAGAGGACTCAGCATAAGAAGAATCAGAGTGGAGATAAATATTATAAATATCATGAGTGTGAGTAAGCCTTCATTCACAACTCAACTTATTCTGAATCAGAGGAGTTAAACTGGATGAGTTTTCCTTACTCCAGGCCTGGCACTTAATCCACTATACCACCTAGCTGTCCCAAAACAGGGACTAGACCTGTGGTTCGATGATATAAGGAATTTTTGGATTAGGAGATTATTAATGCAGACAATTTCCTCACAACATTTATTAGTCTGAGAGCTGCCTAGAATAGTGGGTCCAAATTCAACTGGAAAGAGAAGCCTACAGGTGCCATATAGATGGAGAATACCACATGATATGGACCTTTGGTCTGAAGTGTTCTGTGAATGCCCCCTGTTATGCCTACA
Source organism: Gracilinanus agilis (assembly GCF_016433145.1). Lineage (NCBI taxonomy): Eukaryota > Metazoa > Chordata > Mammalia > Didelphimorphia > Didelphidae > Gracilinanus > Gracilinanus agilis. The sequence goes on from NC_058132.1 coordinate 24,122,989, forward strand.
AACATACACTAATCTTCCACATCCCTGAAAATACCCTCCTCTTAATCGATCACTTGGTATCTTTTCACAGTCAAATTCCCATTAAATACTGTGTACCTTCTGCCTCGATATTCTCCCCTCCCACTCACTTCTCATTACCTTGCAATCTGTCTTCTGTTTCTGCCACTCAACTCTGATGGCTTTCTCTAAGGGCAGAGATTTTTTCAAAATTCAAGAGCTTCTGCATAGTCTTTGTCCTCCTGGACCTCTCTGTAGCCTGAGATTTTGCTGACTGCCTTCTCCCGCATCCCTCTCCTACCTGGGTTTTCATGGCACTGCCCTCTTAGTGGTTCAGCACCTACCCATTCAACAGTGCTTTCTCCTCCTCCTTTGCTGGCTCATCATGCCTACTAACAGTGGGTGCCTCCAAGCTCCTATCCCAAGCCCTTTTCTCACTTAGTTCTATTTTTGACCTCATCATCTGCCATGGATTCAGTGATCATCCCTAGGCAGATCCTATGAATCCAGACTTAGTCTCTGCCCTAATATCTGGTCCCACATCCCCGTGAACTAAGACTGGATGTTTCATAAGTTTCTCAAATTCAACATAGTCAGTAAAACTCATGCTCTTTCCTCCTGAACACAACCTTCCTCCTAACTCACTTGTTCCTTTGGAGGACACTCTCCTTATACTCAACTGTATTCCCACCCTCCACTCTCCTTGAATCCACAGATCCAGTCAGTTGCCAAATCTTGTGGCTTCTACCTCCTCAAAATCCCTCTGGCCTTGTTTCCTCTTCATTCACTTGCTTTAACATTGCTAAAGGTCAGGTCTTAGCTTCAGAAGCTTCTATTGTTCTTTATTTCCTTAAAGATAAAATAATTTTTCTGTTTATCATTCAGAGCCCTTGACAGTTCAGCTTTATCTAACTTTTTCCCCGGGGTGATCACTCATTCTCTTCCTTCATGTATTTCGTGATCTAGCCAAAGTGGCCTTCTTGCTCCACCGTGCCCTTGTCTAGTTTGCCCCATTGCTTGCAGCAATCCCTTCCTTCTAGAACACCTGCCTGTCAAGTCTTAAACATACACCTCACCTTTCAGTTTTTCCTCACTCTTGCCTGCTCCTCTCTGCCTCTGTCTGTCTCTGTCTCTGTCTCTGTCTCCCTCCCCCTACCCCACATTTAGATATTTCTTTACTTCTTCCCCTCCATTACCCATACTCTTTATTTCTCCAGAACGGACCACAAGCAATATGAAAAGTCAAAATTTTAAATTAGCATTAGTAGTACTATCATTTTCATTATATTGTCATTTTCCAGTCATGAGCACTGAATATTCCTTTAACTGTTTAAGTTTTGCATTTTTTAAAGGAGCACTTTGTAATTGAGTTACATAAATATTTTGTGTTTTGACAGATTGACATCCAGGTATTTCATGCATTTTTATAGTTACTTTGAATGGAAATTTCCTCCTTATTACTGGATTTTGGATTTTCTTTTATTAGATTATCTTGGATTATGTTCTCATTATATAGAAATGCTGTTGATCTTTGTGGTTTTTGCAACCTTCAACTTTGCTGACCTCCATTAATATCTTTGTTGATTTCCTAGAATTTTTTTCTATATGAGCCACTTTATCTTTAAGCCTGTAATTTCTTTCTCTTGTTTTGTTAGTGGTAATGTTTCTAGAACTATATCAAATAATAATGGAGAGAAGAGGCAGCCTACCTTATGCCTTTATTGGGAAAGCTTCTAGTGGATATCCATTGTAAAACGTCTCTTTCCACTTTTACTTAATAGGATTTTATGCATACTCATGCACATGGGCACACACTCATAAATGCTGTACTTTTTCCAAAGGCTTTTCCCACATCTCTTGAGCTAATGGGTTCAGCATTTTTGTTTTATTTGAAAATTTTTACTTTCAGGCTTAACTCTGGACTAAAGAGCATAGGCTAGGCAAATGAAGTTAAGTGACTTGCCCAGGGTCACACAGCTAGGAAGTATCTTAGGCCATATTTGAATCCAGGATCTTCAGACTCCAGGTCTGGCACTGTATCCACTGTGCCTCTTAGCTGCCTTGATTTTTTTTTTTCAGTGTGATTTGTTATATTGATTACCTTCCTAATGTTGAATCATCCCTACCCTTGGATGAAATACCATGACCTGACAGGATTTTGTTTAGAAAAATTTAAATGATATTCATTAATGATTGGTCCTTAAGCTTTATCCTTCCCTGGTTTATTCATTAGGACTATATTTGTCTCATAAAAGGTATATCATAGAGTGCTTTCTCAGTTTGAGGAATAATTTGGGTAGTAATGGTACTAATTGCTTTTTAAAAATTTGGTAGAATTCTCCTGAAATTCATCAGGACCAGGAGTTTTTTATTGACGAATCCTTTATGGCTAGTTCTGTTTCAATTACCGAGACCTAGATTATTTAAAATTTCTGTTTTTCTGTTGGGTTAGTGTTTTACATTTTTTAAGGCATTTCTCTGTTTCTTTTGTATTCTCAGTGTTCTCAATATATTGGATATACTATATTGAAATAATTATTTTAATTTCTTTTTTATTGTGATTTTACCTTGTATATTAGTTATCTTGTTGATTTGATATTCTTCCTTTATAGTCAGTTTGAGTGATAGTTTACTGATTGTCTCTTGGATTTTGTTATTATTATGTAGAAATCATGTTGATTAGGGGAGTGTGTGTGTGTCTGTGTGGATTATTTTGTAGCCTGCAACTTTGCTGAAGCTACATTCATTTCATTTGGGATCATTGCTGACTCTGGGAATTTTAAAGTATATCATCATATATTCAACACATAGTTGCCTCATTGCCTGTCATAATACCTGTAATTTTTTCTCATCTTAATGCTATTGCTAGCATTTTAAGAACTGTATAAAATAATAACAGAGTGAACAACTTTGCTTTTGCTCCTTTATTTGTTGGGAAAGTTTTTGGTATGTCCCCATTATATATGATGCAGACTTTTAGTTATAGAGAATACTCTTAAAAAAAAAAAACCATACCTTTCTTCTTAGACTCGATACTATGTATTGGTTCCAAGGCAGAAGAGACATGAAGACCAGGCAGTGGAGGTTAAGTGACTTGTCCAGGATCACACAGGAAGTGCCTGAGGCCAAATTTGAACCAGGACCTCCCGTCTCTGGGTCTGGCTCTCAATTCAGTGAGTCACCTAGTTGCTCCCTAGACGATACTTTCAAAAATTCCTTGGGAAACAGTAAATAAAAGGAAATAATGGTGGAGGAGTAACACTTCGAGATTCCAAACTTTTGTAAAGCAACAGAAATAAAAGCTGTTATTGATTTAAAAATATATTAAGAGGGGGCAGCTGGGTAGCTCAGTGGATTGAGAGCCAGGCCTAGAGACGGGAGGTCCTAGGTTCAAATCTGGCCTCAGACACTTCCCAGCTGTGTGACCCTGGGCAAGTCACTTGACCCCCATTGCCTACCCTTACCACTCTTCTGCCTTGGAGCCAATACACAGTATTGACTCCAAGACGGAAGGTAAGGGTTTAAAAAAAAATATATATATATATATATATATTAAGAAGTAGTACAATGAAACACATTAGCAAAGGGGGAACCAGAAGAAGTAGGACTTAACCCAAAACCTAAATTTATATAGGAAAACCTAACTTAAATAGGAAAGAACTCTCTAATGAAACAGCTGTAAAACTAGAAAGTACTCTGACATAAATTAGGCTTAAATCACAATCTTACATCATATTCCAGAATAAGTTCAAAATAAATGTTACTGTAATATTCTATCATACTAGGCAAACATTAGAAGGGAAGCAGACCATATACTTTTTGTAACTGTGAGTAGATGTATTCTTAGTTGTATTTTATATAAATAGATAATATAGATGTGTGTGTTGTCCATATATTTTAGATATCAAACCCTATCTTTTTATAGTTGCTTTTATATCTTTTATATCTTCTTTTATTAAGCTTACATCTTCCTCTTCAGGTGTAAAAAGAATATGATATATACATATATTGACTGCCATGTGTGTTTATGTAAAACCAAAAGCTATTTCCCAGTATATGTAGTCAAAGAAGATGCACCAACAGTTTTCTTTCATTTTAAAAAAAATTTCACGTAGAAACAGTTTTTAAATAACTGTTTTCTGACAATTCAGATTCTTTCTATCCCTTCCTAAACCCCTCCCTAAGGCGGTAAATGATCTGTTATAGGTTATTATACCAGTGCTTTCGTGTAATATACATACCCAACAGTTTTCAAGAGAATTGTTAACTATTAGTAACCATATGAGATAATGCTCCATATAACTAATATAATGAGAAATGTAAATGAAAAAACCCTTGAGGTTTTACCTTACACCCAGAAGATTGGTAAAGATGACAAAAGATGATAAGAGTAGTTGAAATTGGAGAGGTTGTGTGGGAAGACAGACTCATTAGTTTATTGATGGTAAAACTGTGAATTAGCATAACTGTTTGGGAAAATAATTTGGAATTATGCAAATAAGGTTACTAAAACCTTCAAATTTTTTGATCCAAAGATTCCACTCCTAAGCATATACCTCAGAGAGGTCGTTGATAAGAAAAACTCTACATACACCAAAACATTAATAGTAATACTTTTAGTGGTAGTAAAGAATTTCAGATAAAATAAGTGCCTTTCAGCTGGGAAATGGGTTGCATGAATGTAATGGAATATTATTGTTAAATAAGAAATGACAGCTATATTGCTTACAGAGAACATGGAAAGCTGGGAACTTGTGTGTGAAGTAAGCAGTGCAAGAATACAATATATATAACTATCACCTCATTGTCAGTGAAAAGAACAATAGCCACAAAACCAAAAATGAAAGTCATAAAATTATGTCAACATGCCAGGCCCCAAAGAAGAACTATGAGGATATACCTCCACCCCACCCCCCTCCTTTGCAGTGTTAAGAGGTCATGTGTATGTTTTAAGAGATTTTCTAATGTATTAATTGGTTTTGCTGATATCTTTATTTCCTCTATTTTTTTCTCTTTAAGATATTATTTGCTATATGGGATGGCTTTCTGGGAAAGGAGAAAGAAAAGATACTGGGAGAAATTTTGGTAATGTAAAAACAAAAGGTATCAATAAATGTTATTTTAAAAAATAAAAGTCAAAAGGTGGAAAAAAAAGAAGAAAATGTAAGATATCTTGCATCATAAAATTGGGATCACGTAAGAATTATTGGACTGCCTGAAACCTGTGACAAGAAAAAAGCCTGGACATCATATTTCAAGAAAACACAAAAGGAAACGACCATAGGCTCTTAAAAGCAGAGGCAAAGTGCAATTAGAAAGAATCCACCAGTCACCACCTGAAAGAAATTCCTAAATAAAAATTCCCAGAACCATTGTAGCTGAAACCCAGAGCTTCCAGGTCAAAGGGGAAAAAAAAGACTTTAAACATCAAGAAAGAAGGAAAGAAATCAAGTATAGAGGAGCCACAGTCAGGATCATACAAGATTTAGCAGCCTTCACGTAAAGAAGTGAGAAACTTGGGAGATAATATTCCAAAAGGCAAAAAAGAAAAAAAAAAGACACCAAAAAAAAAATATAACTTAACCAGCAAAACTCAGAAAACCCTACAGGTGTGGAAAATGGATTTTTAACGAAATAGAAGACTTCTAAGTATTCCTGATGAAAAGACCAGAAATGAGTAGAAACCGAAATTCATTCTTGGGAGTCAAGAGAAACACAAAAAGGTAAATAAAAGCAAGCAATCAGAATTCATTATTCAAGGACAAAGTGTTCGTATGATAATAGAGGAAGATGATATAAATATCAGAGATATAGAGAAAATCAAAACAGAGAGCTTGGGTGTTACTATGTTTTGATGAACTTAAAGAAGAAAAGAAAGACAGGAAAGGAATATATTGGGGATGGGGAGAAGGAAGGGTAAGGAGAAGTGGGAAATGTTTGAACCTCATTTTAATTTGAACTAGTCAGAGTATGAAAGAACACATAGAGATGGATGCAGAAATACATTTCACTCAACAGGGAAATGAGGAAGGTGGGGGAATAAGTAGAGGGTTTAGATTTCTTTTCTTTTTTTTTTTTAAAACTTACTTTTCAAACCGATTCCATCAAATGCTTAAAGTAAAATTAATTCCGTTATTACATAAATTATTTGAAAAAATAGTAAAAGAAGAGGTCCTACCAAATAATACAAACATGGGCTGGAAACCTATACAATTGAAGAGTCAAAGTAGGGTAAAATATTAGTCAATATTTGTAGGGAATATTGGCAAATTTAAGAAAATGCTAGAGTACAGGAGCATATTGCAAAGATTAGACTTTATGACCAAGTTGGGTTTTTACTAGAAATGCAGAACTAGTTCCATATCAGGAAAACCATCAAAATAATAGTAATAAAACAACACAAATCTGGGATCTCACTGAACAGAAGGATCAGATGTACTTTCTAGAAAAATAATGTTGGCATCTGATTGGAGAATAGTTTGGAGTGAAGAAGATTTGAGGGAGAAGTAGCTACTTAAAATTAGGGCCTGAACGAGGGTTGTGGCTATGTAAGGGAGAGAAAGGGACATATAGGAGAGAAGTTGGGAGAAAGGATATAATTTGGCAAGAGGGGAGGATTTTGGGGAAAATGTAATGAATTTGGGGAGTTGAGGGACATAGGAGATTAGACTGTGAGGCCTCCTTTGAGTTTACATAGTCTTATCTGGTGATACTTTTGTTTTGATAGTTGCCAGAAGAATATAAGAGCCAGGTCAGGAGGCTGGGGTGCCTTATTTGTCTTGTAGAAGATCCTGAGGGGCTAAACATTGAATGGATCTCTCCACAAATGGCATTAAGTTGTTAGCAATGGTTCTGGATCTGGGCCCTTCACAGAGGCTAGAGAAAGGTGGCAACTACTGATTATTGGGCTAGAGAGAGGGACCCTAAAGGGAACCCATAGGCTTAGATTCTGATTCCATAAAGTTTCTCCAATCCATGCTCTTCTCTATATATTTTCCCTTCTTCCCATGCTTTGTCCTTAAACTATTTTGTTAAGACTCAACACAAGGTAGAGATGCCACCCTAATCTAGTTTTATGAAAACTTCACATTCAGTTCTTCTAGATCAGAGGTGTCAAACTTGTGACCTATGGGTTGCAAGTATCTAGAGAACTCCTGAGTTCTCAGATTAAAATGTAATTGAGAAATTTCAATAAAATAAATAAAAATAAAATACAACATAGAGAATGTTAACTTGTGGCTTTCCATTTAGAATTTGACACCACTGTTCTATAGAGAAGGTTTCTCCTTGCCCTCTATGTTTGGCACACATGCTCACACACCCACATGCATGCGCATACCCCTATCTCACTTCCTTAGACTCTTCCTCACTTCCCTTCCCTTGTCCCTGAGCATTTTCTTTCCAGAGTGTCAGCACCTATTAAACAATGCTTAGCATTATGTTTATTCTATCTCTGGGTACCATTTTCAATTACATTATCCCATCTGAAGTTTTTTTCTTTTTCTTAGCTCAGAGAATGAGGGAATTCATCATTTTTCTTAATCTCTTTCAGACTTGGAGGCTATGACTACAACCACAGATGAAACTCCAAAAGAGAACTTTCTGGGAGAACAGTCATCCCAAGGGGTAAAAGTGGAAAAACTCAGAGGGGACAAATGGCATCACTCCACTCTGAGGAGATGTGGGGGAAGTAAGTGCCTTAAAAAGAGGCATCTGGAGAAACAGGAGAGTGATGGGAGAAAAATGATGAAACATCAGAAGAGAGACCGAAGTTATAAATGTAATCAGTGTGGGCAGGGATTCACTCACAATTCAAGCCTTGTTGTACATCAGAGGATTCATACTGGTGAGAAGCCTTATAAATGTAATGAATGTGGAAAAGCATTTACTCGCAACTCAATCCTTACAGTACACCAAAGGATTCACACTGGAGAGAGGCCTTATAAATGCAACGAATGTGGGAAGGCTTTCATTCAGAGCTCAAACCTTATTTTACATCAGAGGATTCATAGTGGAGAGAAGCCTTATAAATGCAACGAATGTGGGAAGGCTTTCATTCAGAGCTCAGACCTTATCGTACACCAGAATATTAATACCGAGGAAAAGCCTTATAAATGCAATGAATGTGGGAAGTCCTTCATTTTGAGTTCAACCCTTATTGTTCACCAGAGGATTCATACTGGAGAAAAGCCTTTTATATGTAATGAATGTGGGAAAACATTCATTCAGAGGTCAGACCTCGTTAAACACCAGAGGATTCATACAGGAGAGAAGCCTTATAAATGCAGTGAATGTGGGAAAGCGTTCATTGAAAGTTCAACTCTTATTGTGCATCAGAGGATTCACACTGGAGAGAAGCCTTATACATGTAATGATTGTGGGAAAGCCTTCACTCGGAACTCCTACCTGCACCAACATCAGAGGATCCATACTGGAGAGAAGCCCTTTAGATGTAATGAATGTGGTAAGTCATTCACTCGCAATTCAAGTCTTAGTCTACATCAGAAGATTCATGTTGGAGAAAAGCCCTAAAATATAATGAGTGAAGGAATCCCTTCATTTAGTTCACATCAAATATTTCATTCTGGAGAGAAGCCTTACAAATCTAATGGGTGTAGGAATGCCTTCAATCACAACTCAGATCTAAAGTACCTGAGGAATCCCAACAGAAAGAAGCCTGACTAATGTCACAAGTGTGGAAATTCCTTCATTGAGAGCTCCAAAACATTGTACATCATAGGATACATACAGGAGAGAAGCCTTATAATTGTAACGACTATTGCAAAACATTCCCCCACTCTTCACATTTTTTTCTTCATTGGAGAATTCATGATGGAGGGAAATCCTTATTGTATATCAACTGAGGCATATTAGAGTGGAGGCTCAAAAATGTAAATAATAGGGGAAAACATTTACCTAGAATTCAGTATTTATATTTCCGAGGATTCATACTGGAATGAATAATCACAAATAACAAAGAATGTGAAAAACAATTTACTGAGAACTCAGCCTTGATTAGACATTAGAAAATTCATACTGGATAACATCTTACGAATGCAATTTAGATGGAAAAGCCTGATGTGGCATTAACTATCAAAGGATTCTTACTGGAAAATCATCTTATAAATGCATGGAACATAGGAAAGTATTCTGTAACTTCTCTAACTTGATTCAATATCAACTGATTAATAAGAGAATGAAGATTTATAAGGTAATTTATAGGGGGTTAATTATATGCCAAGCACTGTACTAAGTGCTAGGGATACATCAAGAAAAAGAAGCCAGTCTCTGTTCAAGAAGCATGAAGCTTATTTGGGAAAAGCATTCTATATCAAAGAGTCAAGATACAAAGAAGATATAAAGGCCAGAGGTCCTCAGTGTTAAGCTCTAGGGCCAGTGTCAAGGTCCTATGTTTTCTAACATCTGGGTGTCTTCCCCAAAGAGATGTCCTCCAACCAATAGGAATGGGGTTGTGAAATTGATAAATGGTCAGTGAATGTATCTAGGATAGGGGAAGTAGTCAAATGGGGAAAATGTCTTTGTATCAAGTTTCTCAAATAAGGATTTCATATCTAAGACATAGAAAGAACAACTATATGTATTATCTTCCCCAAAATGTTTCACTTTCTTTGAGGAAAAACTAGCTTCTTTTCCCCCTCTGTATCCCCTGCACTTAGCACAGTGCTTTACACATAATAAACCCTCTGTAAATTATTATTCACATACACACACAGTATTCCAAAAGTTTTAAAACTATTAAAGCCATTCTTCCCATACCATTGTAATGTAACTATTGTTTTTTGTTTCTTGACTAGTTCTGTGACTTTTTCATTTAATGATGGAATTTAAACCATTAATATTTATTCTTGTAATCAATAAATTCAATTTAACTTTAACATTTTCTTATTGACCACTTTGCCTGGAGCAAATGAAATTTATCTTAATCTATATTCATGGACTCTATAATTTGATTTTCTAATCAAAATATTTTATCATTCTATTTTTCTCTATGCCCAATGATCCCTTAAATATTGTGCTTCATTTTGACAGTGACCTCCAATCCTTTCACTTCTCAGTCCATCTGTAAGCCTTCATGCTTGTGCTGCCCAGTACACTCTTTTCTCTTCCCAGCCTCAACCCCTCAGTGAACCACTTCAGTTCTACATAATCCTTGCCCTCTATCTTGTACTAATGTCATAGTGTGTCAAAGTCTAACTTAAGATTGCTCTTCCCATCCAACTCCTATACTCTTCCTAACATGCTGCTGAATAGATCCGAAGAAAGTCAGGATGCTATACTAATTAAATTCACTGTAAATTTTGGCTCTCCTCAAATGGGAATTCATTGCAGAAGGACAATCCTCCTTTTTCTGTGTAGGAGGCCAGAGCTGACTAGTCTGGTGCTTCATTTCAAGATTGTAACAAAATGAAATGCTTCTGGAAGATCTGATAGTCAAGAAAAGAGAATTTACTTATGTAACATGATTTTACTACCTTCCCACTTCAGGTTTCTTTTCTCTATCTTTGGATTGAGTCCCCACTAATTGTGTTCTAATCATTTTGGAGGGGACCAGTGGCTAGCATTCCAGCTCTCTTTAGCAATTTAAATCTAATTAGTTTTTACAAATGAATGTTTACTTCAAAGATATATAGGAAAATAAAGAATTGATGGAGTCTCAATGGAAACTGAAATATACTATATTTCACTTTATTCATTTTTTTAATTTAAATTCTCGTCCACAAAATGACTTAATACAGAAAAATGTTTTACATTTTTTGACTCGAATTAAAAACACAAAGGTTAAAAATTGTTTTTATATGTAATTGAGGAAAAAGATGAAATATTAAAATAAAAAAAAGAACAAGAGCAAACAAACTGTACACCATCTCAGTAGGAAAAGAGAATTGGGTTCATTAATCCAACCAAGGTCAAGTTCTGGGATCCTGGCTTCTTAGAGCTTCCTTCTTGGGCTGACTGCAACATTTGTTCTGGAATCCTAGGCTCCAGAATATAGGTCTCGAATTCATGAGTCAGAGACTCCCCTCCATGAATCAGGACCTGAAAAAGACAAACAAAACAGACCCAAACCCTATTTTGTGACATGGTGTACGAAGTGGGAGGGTGGTGGACCTCAGACCCTCCTTTACCACTTGGTGTCACCTGCTTTGAGCAAATGAATCCTCCCCAAGATGGGACTGCAGGAAGGAGAAAGGACCGTGTCTAGTTAAGTTGCTTCAGAGTCAGACAGTTCTGGCTACACAGCCAATGGAAGGAGATTCCTTTCAGCTCATATAGTGTGCACATACATACATAGATGCCTAGAGTCTGCTATGCATATTACCTGCATCTTATGTGATCCGAGCAGGTAATTCTATTACCCCTAGTACACAGCCACAGCAGAGGAAAGACACTAAGCGGACAACAGATAAATCCTGCTTTAAGTGTCTGTGCTAGTGTGCAAGCTGAAGCTCAAATGAGCTGTTCGCAGGAGATGAGTTGAAATCTAGAACCCAAATAAGTTCATTTCACTCAGCCCTGATGCCTCTTTTGGGTATGTATATTACTAACTTTGGCAGGAAGTCAGCCAAATGGTTAAAGGACTTGATCATACGTTCTGAGACATGTATCAAGCCAACTATCTCATTCAGATTTCTGTTCTTGAGCATCTGGATGCTTAGGCTGGAAACCTCCAACCAAGCCCTAAGAAGGAATGGCTTTAGGGAGTAGTACCTGGAGTTAAAAACTACCACTACACAGCTCAAACCCTCATCACGTTCTGTCAGGACTACTGGAACCACTTCTTTAATGAATGAAAATCCACCTCTCCTGACTCTGGAAAAAGAAAGAAAAACAAAATAATGGTAATGAGTGTACATAGTCAAGCAAAAAAAAAGATTATATAGCACTGGCTGTGTCCAGTGCAATATGTATATATCTCAGTCATCCTCTCTGTCAGGAGGGAAGCATGCTTTATCATAAATCCTCTGGAATTGTGGCTGGTCATTGTATCAATCTGAGTTTTTAAGTCTTTCAAAGTTGTCTTTATAGTAAAAAAAAAAATTTGTTCTAGTTCTATTCGCTTGACACCATGTAAGTTAATGTAAGTCTAACCAAGTTTCTCTGAAACCACTTTCTGCATCATTTCTTAGAGCAGGAGTGTGCTGGTCAATGTTTAACAACTGGATTTTATAGGAGAAGACACATGACACTTTTTCAAGGTGTATATGCATTACTCATGTTTTCTCTCTCACTTAAGTCTAGACATCCAACCAAACAATAAATACTTCTGATTTGTAACATTTGCCAACTTCTGAGTTGTAAATGCTTACACTTGGTTCTCAAGAACTCTGCCATACTCTTTCAATTCAAACTAGCTCTGCCATACTCTTACAATAGCACAATAAACATTCATTCTATACATATATTTGTTCAGCCTCTTCCTAATTCGTGAATACAATCTTTAATTATAGCATCAAAAGAGGTGCTATAAAAATTTTTGTGCATGTGGTTCCTTTTCTTATTTGATCTCTTTGGAATGTAGAACTAATAATACTAGATTCAAATGATGTGAACTGTTAATAACTTTTGGAGTATTGTTTCTAAATGGCTGGACTAGTAAAAGCTCCATCCACCAACAGTTCATTTGTTGTTTTCCTTTTTTTGTCAACTTTGCCAAAAAAAAAAAAAAAAGAGGGAGTTGTTTTAATTTGCATTTCTCTGATTATTAGTAATTTGGAGGATTTTTAAAAATAAGACTTGAGAGTTTGGATTTTTTCCTCTGAAAACTACTTATACATATCCTTTAACCATTTATCAAGTAATTTGCTTCTGCTCCTTCCCTCTCATTCCCTTTCCTTTGTCCAGAGAACAGTTATAGATTCTTAATCCTCTTTCTCTCTCTTTTTAACCTCTCTTCACAATCTCAGGTATTTATAATTTTATTTTAGGTCTAATCTTTCTATTAATCCATCCTTTCTTTTATTTTCTCTTTTCCCTTCTTCCCTTTCCCTACTATTTCCTTATTGGGTAAAATGTATTTCAGCACCAAATGCTTGTGTTTATTTGTATGATCCCTCTTTTGACCAGTTTATATGAAAATAAGGTTCAAGTGTTGCTGGCTTTCCTCACTCTTTTTTCTAAAAAATAAAAATTATTTAAAAAAAAAAAAAAGAAGCATTGGACTCACTCAAAGCCATAACCAAAAAAAAAAAAAAAAAAAGGCAAAAAAGCCCAGACATTATTTTCCCAAAAGAAAGTTGCTCAGATGTATTAGAACCAATGAGATATGAAAATGGAATCCACAAGTCACCTCCTGAGAGGAACCCCAAAATAAAAACTTCTAGGAACACAATAGCTCAAATTCAGAACTTATAGGTCAAAGAAAAAAAAAATGCCACAAACAGCAAGAAAGAAACAATTCAGGTGCTGAGCATTATACAAGATTTAGCAGCCACACTCTTTTTGTGGTGGCAAAGAACTGGAAATTGAAGGGATGTCCATCAATCAGGGAATGGCTGAACAAATTGTGATCTATGATGGTGATGGAATTTCTCTGGAGGTGGATAGCATTCTTTGTCATAAGTCCCTCAGAATGGTCCTGGATCATTATATTGCTGAGAGTATCATAGTTGCTCAAGTTCTGTGTATTTCACTCTGTATCAGTTCAAATAGGTCTTTGCAGTTCTTTCTGAAATCATCTTGTTCATCATTTCTTATAGTATTTAATAAAAGCCTGTTTTCTTATTTCTTTCCTTTATGCCATTTCTAACTTTTTGCTGTTACTCTAATCACCAGTGAGGAACTGGTCTTTCCTCTTGCCAAGACTCTACACCAGTGGTTCCCAAACTTTTTTGGCCTACCGCCCCCTTTCCAGAAAAAACATTATTTAGCGCCCCCTGTCACATACTATCACTGCCCCCTTATAGTTATTCACTGACCCCAAATCCACCTGTGGCCATCACTGCTCCCCTGGATTGCTGCAGCACCCCCCAGGGGGCGGTGGCGCCCACTTTGGGAATCACTGCTCTACATGAATCCCTAATCCCATCCCTCCAGGTCTTCTCAAGGATATTGGCCCCACTTTCATGACCATCCTATAATTTTTAATCCTTCATTACCTATTAGTTCCTTCCCTGCTACCTGCAAATGCCACTGTCTTCCCCATCTAAAACTCTTCCAAGAGAACTATGGGAGAAGAAACACAGAAGAAAAACAACTGCTTGAACACATGGGCTGATGGAGATATTATTGGGGATGTAGACACTAAATGATAACTCTAGTCCAACTATCAATAATATGGAATTAGGTCTTGATCATCCTGTTGTTCTCAGCTAAATCAAAAGCCATCTACATTAATTTCTTCTCTTCTCATTCTTTATGCTTCAGAATAGATACAACCCCAGTTTTGTACAGCTGAAAATGTGTTCTGGCCTCATCACAGTGAGGATAGAGTCAACATTCATTCAGTGTAATCCCCTCCTCCTGGGCATGTGAGGCCCTTGTTGCCCTCTGGGTTTGGTTCATTTATTCCAACTTGCCCTCCTAACCAGCATACCTAACTAAGTTCCAAAGGAGGGACCACCTATGTTCCATTCAGACTCCCTCAGGGACTCAGGTGTAAACCCTGTGGAGATGAAATATATTTCCCCTAGACTCTGACCAGTACATTTTCTTTTGCTATAACCAACTATTCTCAGTAAAGGCATTTTTGGATTTTAAATATAACAATTTAACATTAATATAAAAGAAATTTCCCCTTCACCCCCTGACTACTCCCCCACCCCCCAAGCTGATGTGCAGTCCAGTGATTCTTTTTATTTTATTTTATATTTTATTTTTTATTACATTATGAATACATAAATACACAAAGCCCATCACATACACTTATAAACCTAGATTACAGTCTTTCAGCAATGTACTTGGTTACACACAGAAATCTGGCAGTGAAGCACTTGAGGAAAGAAAACTCACATTTCTGGTAATTCACAATTCTGATCCAGAGGTTTCCAGGTTCTTGATACATCCCAGGAACGTCTTTACCACACAAAATTGCTTCTCTCTTTACTGCTTGTTTGCTGATCCTCACCATTCTCAGTTAAGGAAATCCTCATCTTTTTACTTTTTACTTTTACTTTACTTTTTACAAACTCTTGCCATTATCCACCACCCTTAAACAGGTTTTGTTTTTTAAAGTCTTAGTTCTTTTTTTTTCTTCAAAGAAAATTTAAACAGAAGAATAAAGTTAAAAAGAAACCAACTATGAAACTATGAAAAAGAAACAGATATATTGCATGGATATGTGATCAAAATAAAATTTAAAAGCGATAATTCTGGATTTAAATTTTTGTCCTAAATGAGAATTATAGATTAATAACAAAGGGACTAGAATCAGCATTTTAAAATATAGGAAAATTATGTACTACATCAAATGATTATATCAGCCAAGTGCTTTGCTAGCATAGACACATCATTACTATTTCTACATAACAATTTTATTTATCTAAAAGCAGATATGAAATATTGATAGACTTTTGTGTATTTTGTGGTATAAAGTTATTAGTATCCAACTCTTTGTGACCCGATTTGGAATTTTCTTGGTAAAGATGTTAGAGTGGTTTGCCTTTTTTTCCTCCAGCTCATTTTACAGGTCAGGAAACTGAGGTAAACAGGATTAAGTGACTAGTCCAGTGTTACATAGCTTGTAAGTGTCTGAGACTGGATTTGAACTTGAATTTAGGTCTTCCTGACTCTAGGCTTGGTGGTCTATCCACTGTATCATCCACCATTTAAGGTTGGCAGAGTACTTTACAAATATTAGCTTATCGTATCCTCGTGACAGCCCTAGGGGGCAGGTGCTACTATTATGTCCCCCACTTTATAGATGAGGAAACTAAGGCAGATAGAGATTGTGTCAAGGGCACACAGCCAGATTTGAGTTACAACTTCCTGACTTCCTAACAGTGAGTCTAGCACCCTGCCCGCTATGTTACCTACTGGCAATAGGGCTACTCTTAAAAGAATTACAGACAATTCTTCCTTACGTGGAGAGCTCCGCAGGCCTCTACTTTGTGCAGATTTGCCTGTGGAGGTGGAGAAGGGAGGGAGGCAGGAAGGGGGCAGGCACTAAGGACATGTGGTGTTTGGGGGAAGAGATGCCTGAGGAAGATAAGGAACATACATGATCCAGCCCAGGGCAGGCCTGGCCAGAATGGAGGGATAGGAGGAGGTGGGACAGACACAGAGGACTGTGACAGGTTGGGGCAGAGACAAAGAAACTTGAGCCTCTCTGCACCCACTCTCTTTCCAGCCCTTGTCTCTCCCTTTTCCCCCTCTACCCTCTTCTCTTCCTATTTTTCTCTCTGGGGTTTTGTGACATAACTCTCTCTTGATTCTATCCTCAGTCTCTCTTTTACTTGATTTTCTTTTATGTGATAATCACTAGCTATAGAGATCTCCTAATGCCTGATCTTTGGCCTTCTCATTCTTTCCCTTGGTGCCCCATTAGGCAACCTGCCCACTAGACACATCTGCTGTTCTGCTTGGTGATCCAGTAGGCATGTTGATACTTTAGCATCTAAACTTTTTGCTTTTCTACTTAGTAAGAGTCAATGCCTCCCAAAGCCTTAAGAAAACAAACAAAAACAAAATCGGGAGCCACAAACATAATATCTGTCCTTTTAAAAGTCCTATAAGGTAGTATATAACACCATCAGAATGGCTAGAAACTGCTCTGTTGTAGCAGGTCTTTTTCTGGGCCCTATCTCTATTCTTCTGTTTCTCTTTGGTCCAGAAAGTTGCATAAACAATGGAAAGGCACACCTGTGTTTGCACATGGAGTGTATTTGAAATGGGGATGGTAATAGTGACTCTCCCTACCACATAGATACTCTGTGGAAAGTGTTTTGTAGCCCTCAAAGAACCATATAAATGTGAACTATTATTTCTTACTATATGACTCAAGATGAAACACTTAACAACTTTCAATATGTGTAAAACAGGGATTAGAAGTGGCAACTAGGTAGCAGTGGATAGTGTAAGGTCTGGAGTCAGAAGGACCTGGGTTCAAATGTGGCCTCAGATACTTAATAGCTATGTGACTCTGGGTAAGTCACTTAACCTTGATTGCCTAGCCCTTGCCACTCTTCTATCTTAAAATTGATACTGAGACAGAAGATAAAGATTAAAAAAACAAAAACAAAAAACCAAACAGGAATTAGAAGCCTCATTGTACTTTCATAATGGGCATGTCTGATGATCACATAACATGATGTGTGGAAAGCATACGACAAAGTCAAAGCCTTGTAATACATATCAGATATAGTATTAATATTTACTAGGTCTGGTGGTTCAACACTGCAAAGAAGCAAAGATTTTATTTTTTATAAAATATTTTAGTCTGATCTTCTTAGTTTTGCAGTTGAGGAAACATACTAAGGACAATCAGATAATTTGCCCCAGGTAAAATGAAGAGTAAATAAGAGGACAGATTTGAACTCATGCCAAATCCAAAGCCTTGTCTGTTGTACAAAATGGCCTCTTACTGATGTTAGTTCCTGATTCAGTTCCCAGATTTGCTTCCCCCTGCTTTCTTCATAATTTCCTTTATCTCCATTTCTCCTCTTAAGTTAATTCATTAAAACTTACTTATCAGAAGCTAGCCAAAGTCATCCTATCACAGTTATTCCATATTTCAGAATACTTCACAATGCAGTCTTTATTGATGGTTTATCCACTGTGCTCATGCCATGCATACATCAATTCCTCACCAACATCTTTAGATGATTCCTCACTTTCCTTCCATTGTCTTTGCCTGCTGTCTCTCCAAAATGCCAGGCTCTGTTTGAGAGTGCTCAGAACGTGTTCTTCTTGTCACTGGAAATCATTTTCAGTTGCATCACCTCATTCCCTTTCTCCCAGACTGAAGAAGTGGAGAAATTCATGATTTATTAATCTCTTTCAGATTTGGAGACTAGCAATGAAACCACAGAGGTGACTACAAATGAAAATATTCCAGAAGAACAATCATCTCAGGTTATGAAAATAAGTCTCAGAGAGGGCAATGTTGGCTCCTCCATATTTTCAGAATTTGAGAAACACGACAGCCAGAAAAGGAGGCAACAGGGAAGTGATATGAGCAGAATGACTAAACATCATAAGATTCATCCTAGAGAGAAATGTTATAAATGTAATGAATGTGGGAAAGATTTCAGTCAGTGCTCACATCTTACTGAACATGAAAAGATTCATTCTGGAGAGAAGCCTCATAAATGTAAGGAATGTGGGAAAGCCTTCACTCACACCTCAAGCATTATACGACATCAGAGGATACACACAGGGGAGAAACCCTATAAATGTAATGTATGTGGAAAAGCCTTCATTCAGAAATCTGATCTTAATGTACATCAGATGATTCATACTAAAGAAAAGCCTTTTAAATGTAAAGAATGTGGGAAAGCATTCAGTAAATCCTCATATTTTATTCAACATCAGCTAATTCATACTGGAGAGAAACTTTATAAATGTCATCAATGTGAGAAAGAATTTACTCAGAACTCTGGCCTTATTCAACATCAGAAGATTCATACCAGAGAGAAACCTTATAAATGTAATGAATGTGGGAAAGCATTCTCTAATACCTCTCGAGTTATTCAACATCAGAGAATTCATACTAGAGAGAAGCCTTATAAATGTAAAGCATGTGGGAAGACATTTGCTCAGAATTCCACCCTTACTCATCATGAGAAGATTCATAATGGAGAGAAACCTTATAAATGTAGTCATTGTGGTAAAGCATTCACTCATATATCTGGCCTCATTCAACATCAGAGGATGCATACTGGAGAGAAGTCTTATAAATGTAATGAATGTGGGAAAGCATTCTTTAAGACCTCACATGTTACTCAACATCAGAGGATTCATACAGGAGAGAAACCTTATAAATGTAAAGAGTGTGGGAAATCCTTCATTCAGAATGGTAGCCTCATTCGACATAAGAGGATTCATACTGGAGAGAAGCCTTATAAATGTAATGAATGTGGGAAGGTATTCTCTAATTCCTCACATGTCATTCAACATCGTAGGATTCATACTGGAGAGAAACCTTATAAATGTAAAGAATGTGGGAATGCATTCACTCAGAAAGGTAGCCTTATTCGACATCAGAAGATTCATGTTGAAGAAAAGCTTTAGAAATGCAACAAATGTGGCCAAGCTTGTCAAAAGTTATTTGGAACCAGAAGATTTATACTGGCCAGTAGCCTTACAAATACCATTAATGTAGGAAAACACCTCAGGTCAAGCTTTATTCTACTACAGAGGATTCATACTGTAAAGTGTAATAACATGTGGGGAAAGGAGGTTCAGTTAATAGCTCTTGACTTACTAAACATTAGATGATTTATAATGGAGAGAAGTCTTATTAATGTAAGGAATGTGAGAAAAATTATCAATTACCTCTCCTAACTTATTGAACATCCAGTGATTCATACAGTAGAAAACTCTTAAAACTATAATGAATCTTCATTTGCAGCTCATAACTTATTGATTCATACCAGAGAGATGTTTTTATAAATAAAAAAGAATGTTGGAAAGTTATCAATCAGTGCTCAAACTTTGTTAAGCACTGGAAGAATCCTGCTGAAAAGAAGTCTTCTAGATGTTTTGAAAGCCTTCAATGACAAATTGATCCTACTTTGCTATTAAAGGATTCATGTTGGAGAACAGCCTTAAAATTCAATGAATGTGGGAAGGCATTCAGTAAATCCTTCCCTTTATTCAACATTAACGGATTACTCCTGGAAAGAAATCCTAAAACTGGAAAAGCCTTCTGTGGTAGTATCTGAATAATAAAACATCACCAGATTCAGTATTGTAGAGAAAAAGTAACAGAAAGCTTTCTCAAACAATCCAAACCTTAACCAGTTTTGGAGTACTGGTGGAAGTCTAGCTATGTCTAATTTAGATCATAGGATCATAGAATTAGAGTTGGAAGGGTTCTTAGAGACCATCGAATCTAATCCCTTCATTTTGCCAAGGAGGAAGCTAAAGGTGATAGAGGTTAAATGACTTTTCCAGTATCACACAGCTTTGTAAATGTCTGAGGTGCAATTCGAGCTGAGGTCTTCCTCAGTGCAGGTTTAGTATTCTCTCTGCTGCACTTTGTAGCTACCTCTGGCATCTTTATTTGCATTTAAGTGTGTTTCTTTGAGCAACATGATTATGTTGCTTTTTGTTACTTAAGCCATTTTGTAACATTTTTACATTTAATGCTAGAAACCAAACCATTCATGCTTATTGATTTAATTAATAAATTTTATTTGGCTTCTGATATTTTCTTAGTGAACATGTTTCCTGGAGAGTTAAATTAATCTTCTAGGTTCTTGAAATCCACAATTCCTTTATCCAGTCCTAATCTTTTATCATTCCATACCCATCCACCAGTGCCTGACTTGACAGCCCCAAACCCTCTTGTACGTCCTCACTCTGACCTTCCTGCCATCCATTAATCAATCTTTTCATAGGCCGTCATCCTTGCACTAGTTGCACTCTTTTTTCTTCTCAGTCTGAAAACTATTGCGGAAACATTCTATACTATTATGCTCATCCATTCTTTCGTTTCCTTGTCTCGTCTTACTGCCAATCACACCTTGCTATACCCCTTTCTCAGGTTACCCCCATCATCTTGCCATCTTGCCTTCTTCACTCTTACTCGCAGGAGACTGATCAGAGCTGGAGGAAATCACGGAAACCATGCCGATGGACTTTATAAATTGTGTTATCTCGCGCAACTCAATTGGACCTTCACTGCAGCAAGGAGATCCTTCTCCTCTGGAGTCAGCAAGGGCTGCAGGCTGAGTGGCATCTTGACTTCAATACCGAAATGAAATGAATTCTTCATAGAAGATCTCACATTTAAAAAAGGTGGATTTAGGCCCAGGAGGGCAAAGCTGTCCATCAAATACCATGTAGTAATTGACAGTGTATTGATTCAGCTGAGCACAGCTCTCCTGTCTCAAGGTTGCCCATGGGCTTCTGTGGTTCACACCTCAGGGTCAGGAATTGGCCCTTAGAGTTATGGGCAACCCTGACCCTGGGCACACGAGGCAGCTCAGGTAGAGGAAAACTCAAATAGAAAGAGAATAAAATATAAAATAAAGCAACATTTCACACACACACACCCCAGCAAGTAATTAATGTGGGTAAAAAGACCAGCATTGTTTAGCATGGTGCCTGACACATAGTTGAGTCCTGAATAAAGGCTCTGCTTATTGTCCAGGTTACAGTCTGAGGAATTAGGACATTGTTGGTACCTTGAATGAGTACAGATCAATCATAGTTCACCATTAGATATTTGGCCTGATAGTTTTCAAATTGTATATTATTGTTCATTTACCCCAAATAAGGAAATTGGTAAAGAAAGGAACAGAAAGATCAGCCATCCTAGGCTGCCCCCTCTCCTGAGCTTGGACCAAGACCTAGAACTAGATGTTCCCGATCCATGTATTGAGTGATGATCAATCTTTGCTTCCCAGGGACATCATTACTAGAAAGAGTGGGAGCAGCCTCCCACTGAGGATGATGCAGCTTCTCTGAGCGGCTACTAGGTGGTGCTGTGGGCTCAGCTTGGTGACCCTGGGCAGGTCACATAACCTCTGTTTGCTTCAGATCCCTGACCTGGAAGATGGGGCTAAAAGCGTCCCTACCTCACAGGGCTGTGGTGTGGAGCCAATGCGATAATATTGTAAGACACTTAGCACAGTGCCTCCTTCCTTCCTTTTTGTGTGGGTCATGGGTCAAGCCGTAAAGGAGCTAAGCAACCTCTGTCCTCTCACATATAGCTTTTCCCAGTTGATCATTGGCTCAGTATTCTTCATTCCACCACAGTACCAATCCCTTCCTGGAAGACATATTCTGGGAATTGTTGTGGATGTTGTTTAGTTGTTTTTCAGTCGTGTCTGATTCTGAGGGATCCCTTTGGGGTTTTCTTGGCAAAGATACTGAAATGGTTTGTCATTCCCTCCTTCAGCTCATTTTATAGATGACAAAAATGAGACAAACAGGGTGAAGCGACTTACCCAGGGTCAACACTATGAGTGTCTGAGCCCTTATTTGAGTTCAGGTCTTCTTGACTCCAGACCCAATACTCTATCCACTGCACTACCCTTTTAGAAACCTTTCTAAAGGGACTTGCACCTTCTTCTGGGACTGAGTAAATTTCTCATCCTTCCATCAACAAAAAGAAAGCTGCTTTTAAAGTTACTTTGTATATACTTTCATTGGCTGATTCACATACATGTGTTATTGCCCCAACCCCCTATAGAATGTAAAATAAATACCCTCGCATTTATAACTGTTGAACTTAGCATAGTGCTTAGCACAACATAGGCAGACAAGCATTGGTGAGGTATCCACCTTGTGCTAGGCACGGAGAATTCAAATGCAATAAGGAGGTCAGCCCTGCCCTCAAGGGCCCTACATTTGTTCTACATGGTGGTATATAACAAATTCAGGCCTAAGTAAATAAAGGCTATGTACAAAACAAAAATAGATGGGATGGGGGGACACTTAACAGCTGGAGGGACCAGGAAAGTTTTGCAGGAAGTAGCATTTGAGATGGCTCATGGAAGGAGTTAGTTTCCAAGAAGTAGAGGTGTAGAAAGAGCATTCCATGTCTCCTCATGCCTGGTGGGTCTGCCTTTCTGCTTCTAGCCTTCCAGCTACAATCCATCCTCTGCTCTGCTCTGCTCTGCTGTCAAATTGATTTTCCTAAAGTGCAGACCTGACCATCTGGCCTCCCCCTCCCAGTCAGTAAGCCCCAGTGGCTTCCCATGCCTCTAGGACCAAATAAACCCCCCCCCCCCCACCCCCCAGCTTGACTTTCAAAGCCCTCTGTTGCCTGATGCCTTCATACCTTTCCAGGCTTCTTACACCTCACTTCCCTCCACATACTCTACAGCTGAGTGACTCTGGCTGTTCTAGCACAAGATCTTCCATCTCCTGGCTCCGTGAATTTCCACTGGAAATCTCTCCCTCCTATCTTCTGCTTCCTGGCTTCCTTCAGGTCTCAGCTAAAACTTCCCTTTCTGCAAGAAGCTTTCCCTAATACACCTGTTTCTTGTGCCTTCCCTCTGTTGGTTTTCCCCAATTTATCCTGTATATATCTTGTCTGGATGTAGTTGTTTGCATGTGGTCTCCTTGAATTAGATTGGGAGCTCCTCGAAGGCAGCCCTTAGCTCAGTGCTGGGCACATAGTAGGTGCTTAGGAAATGTTCATTGATTTGACTTGACCTCACTTAGAGGACTTCATAAAGGAAAAAGTTCTCACCAAATAGGATGCCCAAGATTTTGCCCCCTGTTCAGGACTCAAATTGGTCAGGTCTCATTTCCTTAAAGAAGCACTACAGAAATATAGCAGAGCCTCCTAGGGCTCTTCCTGGGCACAGCACTACATGGAGAAGGTCTAGGTAGGAGAGACCATCCTTCAGCCCCTTTTCTTTCTCTTCTAGAAGAAGAGCAGCTGCCCTTGGTGGACAACCAGCAATCCCAAGGCCACTGCAGAAAGAGCCCCACAGACTCTTAGAGCCAGAGGGAGGACCTCAGAGATACCCAGTCCCAAAATGACCTTGACAGTGTCACCCACAGGTGACATCCAGAGGTTGGAGCTTCAGGAAGGAGGCCTCTTACTTCTGAGGCTGCCCCCTGGCACTTTGGGATGGCTCTCACTGTTAGACTGGGGGGAGAAGACTGGTCCCAGCAGATAGCCAGCAAAATTCTTGCTATGTGCTAAGCCCAATGCTCAGCGTTGTAAGGTGAGTCAAGGATAGTACACTCCTAAGGAGGAGACTTTTATAAAGTTCTTTAACCTTATCTTCACCTCTATTTAAACAAAGATACTAAAGAGTGGAGTGTGTGGCCATGTATTGGCTCCAAGGCAGAAGAGTCAGTAAGGGCTAGGCCTTGGAGTTAAGTGACTTGCTCAGGGTCACCCAGCTAGGAAGTATCTGAGGCCACATTTGAACCCAGGACCTCCCATCTCTGGGCCTGGCTCTCAATGCACTGAGCTACCCAGCTGCCCCCAACTGTGAAATATTCTTAAAGAAGGGAATTCAAACTCTACTTGAGAGCCTGAATACATACGAACTGTCAGGATAGAAATTTAGGGGCCCACAGAGAAGCCACAGGCTTCTAGAGAGGAGCTGAGGTTCAGTCCCAGGGATAGGCTGGCAGTTTGCTGAGGGTGGAATCTTGGCTGTGTTTGGCATTCAAAGCCCTTCATAACTGGGCCCCCTCCTGCCTTTCCAGCCTTCTCATTCCTCACTCCTCATCATGCCCTCTCGGATCTAGTGACTCCAGCCTCCTGGCTGTCCCTCCCTCACGACCCTCTGGCTCTGGACATTGTCAGTTGTTGTCTCTCCTCTGCTCTGACTACTGACCTCTCCGGCTCCCTTTACACCCCAGCTCCCTTCCGTCCTAGTGCCTCCCCTCAGTTAGTTGTTTCCTATTTATCCTGCCTGTAGCTTGTTTTGACTATAATTTACTTACATATTGTCTTCACATAAGATGGGGAACTCCTTGAGGGCAGGGACTTTTCCCCCTTTTTTGGGATGTGCTTAGCACAGTGCCAGGAGCAGAGTAGGTTCTTTAAAAAACAACAACAACAAAAAACAGCCTTTCCCTTCTATCCTAGAAACAATACTAAATATCGGTTCCAAGAAGAGGAGTAAGGGCCAGGCAATGGGGGTTAAGTGACTTGCCCAGGCCTATGCAGCTAAGAAGTGTCTGAGGTCAAATTTGAACCCAGAACCTCCTGTTTCCAGGACTGCTCTTCATCCACTGAACTATCCAGCTGCCCCCAACATAGTAGGTTCTTAAGAAATGTTTGTTTATCAAATGATTGATTGATCGATTAATTATAAAGACTATAAAAACCCACCCAACTTTACTGATTTAAGTCCATCCTTGTCTTTGGTGGCCCTGCCCTGTTTCCATTCTCCCTAAGTATCTTTTTTTATTGTTAAATCATAGTGGCTAGAATATTGGTGATGGAGCCAGGAAGCCATGGGTTAAAATCTAGCCTCAGACACTTCCTCACTGTGTAACCATGGGCAAATCACTTCGCCTGTGTCTATCTTAGTTTCCTCATCTATAAAATGAGGATAATGATAGAACCTCCTTCCAGGATTATTGTGTGGATAAAATGAAATAAAATTTGTAAAACACTCTACAAATCTTAAAGCACTTTATGTAAATGCTAATTATTATAATAAGTCTGTTCCTCAATAAATGGGATTTGTTATAAGGAAGGGAGAGAGGGATGAAATAAGGAAACAGGCATTTATGAAGTGCCTATTATGTGCTAGACACATTACTGAGATCTAGTTTGATCCTCACAACAACTCTGGGAAGTAGGGCTATTATTACTACTCCCACTTTACAGATGGGGAAACTGAGGCAAATTAGTGGGAGTAGCAATTATAACTGATAGTAGTTCTTCCCACCTTCTTCTTCCTTTGTTCTCCCTTACTTCTGTGCTGATCAGAGATAGTTGAATTCACACAATCATGCCAGTGGGTCCCATTTTATATGATTTAGTCTCACTTCAGTGCAGCAGGGCAGTGCTTCTGAGCTTCCTTAATTCATTCCGGATCTCATTTAGCACAGCACATGTTCCAAACTCTTTTTACTTTCTTTAGGAATTATTCCATTCTTCCCTTCCTCATTTGTTGACCTCCTATCTTATATTCAAAATAGAGACCAGACTCCGTGAACTCCCTCTCCTCCAATTTATGTCATGCCCCCAACCCCCATTCTTTGGTCTCATCTCCAGAGAAGATGTGGCCCTTTTCAATCCCATTTTTCTTTTCTCTCAACACTTAATGGCAGAGATGGAATGCTTCGTGCATTTGCAGGTGATGCATTTGGGAGGGATGGCCAACACACTGGAAGACCCAAAAGGATCTTGAGTAGCTAAAGCATTGGGTGGAATCTAAGATGACATTAAGCAGGGAGGCAGTCGGGGGAGACATGGTTGGCTATCAGAGTTTCTGAATTAGATTGGGGTGTTTTAGGAGATAGCAGGGTTTTTTTTTTTTTTGTTTGTTTTTAAACCCTTAACTTCTGTGTATTGGCTCCAAGGTGGAGAGTGGTAAGGGTGGGCAATGGAGGTCAAGTGACTTGCCCAGGGTCACACAGCTGGGAAGTGTCTGAGGCTGGATTTGAACCCAGGACCTCCCGTCTCTAGCCCTGACTCTCAATCCACTGAGCTACCCAGCTGCCCCTTGGAGGAGATAGCAGGTTTGAGGCAATCAGCAATGTGATCTAGCAAATCAAAAAAGCTCTTGTCATTTTGGGCTTCAATAAGAGGGACTGAGCTTCCACAAATAGGGAGGTGATAGTCCCACGAGTGCCCTGCTCTTGTCAGAGGGATGTTTGTACTGACTCCAGGGGAGCCAGTTATTAAATTTTGAATGTGAATATTTACAACTCAGAAATCAGAAAAAGTTATAAACTAGGGCTTGATTTATTGTCCTGTTGGTGAGAAAATGTTTAATAATGCAAAACAAACTTTAAAAACATATTCTGCATATAATTATGTATTTATAACCATATGTTATATATTTAAGTATTATATCCATATATTTTCTCCTAGAGTCAGTTGTTAAATATTTACCAAAACACCTAAGTCTTCTGGTTACTAAGAAAGAGTATAAGGAGCAGCTAGGTAGCTCAATGGATTGAGAACCAGGACTGGTGTGGGGAGGTCCTGAGTTCAAAAGTGGCCTCAGAAACCCGGCCTCAGCCACTTCCCAGCTGTGTGACCCTGGGCAAGTCACTTGACCCCCATTGCCCACCCTTACCAATCTTCCACCTAAGAGACAATACACCGAAGTACAAGGGTTTAAAAAAAAACAACAAACAAACAAAAAAAAGTGGCCTCAGACTTCTCCTAGCTGTGTAACCTGGGGCCCGTTACTTAACACCAACTGCCTAGCCCTTACTACTCTTCTGCTGGATACTAAGAGGGGAGGGGAGGGGAATAAGGGGATGGTAGTGTGTTAACAGCTGAGGAGACAGTCCCTTCAAAAGCTCAGTGCCTGGAGAGAAGTCCCTTGGAATAGGCAAGAGATTGGATGGAACATGTCCTCTGTGGAGGGCCAGCCTGGTGGGGTGGGTGGTGGTGTTTTCTTCCCCAAGGCGTTAGGAGGCCTGCCTCACCAAAGGCAGGAACAGATAGAGAGGTGGGAGAGTCTGGTCAAGTGTGCCTTGTAAAAGGCCCCAGGGGACCTGGACATTGAAGAGTCCTTGTCCACAGAGGACTCTGGGCCCCTGCAACTGGGCACAGGACAGAAAGCCAGCTGTTCTGCTGGAGAAGCTCCTATGGGAATCTGACTGGTCCATGCCCGTGCTCCAGGATGTTTCCTCCTCATCCCTGCTCTTCTTCAGATACATTACCTTCTCTCTACCATTTGCCCTTCATTCGTTTCACTTGTGCTCATGAATCACATGCCAAGGGGAGGAATGCCATCCTCATCTAGCTTTCTGAACATCTCACATTTCAGGATTTCAGATGGTTTCTCTTCACCATCTGTGAGAAAAATCCTCCTGTCAGCCCTTTTATAAACTTGTTCCCTTCCTCTTCCTTGGCCTAACCACTGTGTCCTGAGGACCTGTTTCAGAGCCTACGGAGCAATATGCTTCCTGACTGTGGCTGCTGGAATTCTCATTTGTGTTACATGATGCTCACTTTCCTTTCTCCCTGCTCAGAGAAGAAGCTACATTCACACTTTTTCTTTGTGTTTTTCAGATTCGGAATCTAAGACCACAGAGAAAACTCCCAGAAAGAACATTCCAGGAAAAAAATCCTCCCAAGGTATGAAAGTTGAAGTTATCTTTTGTCACTGTATAGCCCCAGAACCCCATCTCCATCTCAATGAGGCCTCAGGAGTTGAAATTCAGAATGACCCCTTCTTTCCTCTTGCGCCCCCTGGGAAGCTTACTCTGTCATGAACTGTTATCTTCCCATTTTAAGCCTTTCTTTCATAACTCTTTTCCTCTCCTGGCACTGAGCTCTACTTCTGTCTGCCTGCCTCATCACCCTCTCCAGGACTGGCTGCTCTTTTCATAGCCTCTGACCCACTCACTGGTTGCACAGGGTGAGTCTGAGCACCCTTTGGCTGCTATTGCCTTTCCAGGCTTTTCCTTCACCACCTGTACTGTATGTACTCCTTCTCTGGGGTTGGGGAAATCCAGATTTATCCCTGGGCCACTATATCTCATGACTCACTGGCTGACCCCTCTGCCTCGACTTCCCTCCCTCCTGTTTCCACCTCCTTCATTCGCTGTTTCTTTTAAGTCTCGGCTACAGTCCTACCTTCTGCAGGAACCTTTTTTTTGGCCTCCCTAAGCTGAGTGCCTTCCCTCAGATTCTCCTCTACATATCCTTGTGGTACATAACCGCTTGCCTCCTGCTGTCTCACCATGTTAGATCATTACCTCCTTGAGAGAAGGGGCTGTCTTTTGCCCTTCATGACATCTCTAAAACTTAGTATAACTCCTGGATCTTGGTAGATACTTAATAAGTGCTTGATACTGATGACACTGCATTGAGATTTATCACTCAGGATTCTGGCAGCCCTCCCAAAACAGTCTCTCCTTTCCTTATTCAGTGTCTGCCTCAGGCTTTCCCTTCTGCCGGTTCTAGGGGAATTTCAACATCTCTATGGCTAATCCCTCAACACCCTCATTTCTCAGTTCCTCAGTCTACTCAGCTCTCTTGACTGGCCTACTCTCTTCCTTCTCAGCTGCAGAGATGGTCATATCCTTGACCTCAGAATCACATGGAAGTATGCCACTTCTTTATATACTCTGAAGGTGCTTTATTTCATAACCTTTTAGCATTCCATCTCTCCTTTTGCCTCATGACCCCATACCTTGTTCTTTGTCCTCACTATGACCTCCAGTTCCTCTATCCCCCAGGCCTTTCCTAGGCCATCACCCTGACACCAATTATCTTCTCCCCCCCCTCACCATCTTAACTCCTTGGTGAACTAATTCAGCCCTATGCTCTTGTTTTGGGTTGCATATTGGCTCTCTCTTTTCAAATATGTCTCATGTAGAACCTACAAATTTAGATTCTAAAGTATAGTCCTGACCACATCACTCACACTCTCATTCTCTGGAATCATTGAACATAGAGAAAAATGGGATGGTAAAAGATTATGATCAGAAAGAGAAGAGGGAACAGTTAAGATGGATTTTATAGTCTCTAGGCAACATTTTCAATAAGAAAATGTCAGAAGCCAAATTGAATTAATCAATAATAAGAAAACATGTGAATGTTTAAAATTCTTTCATTAAATGAAAAAGAATTACAAAATGGACCAAAAAACAAACAATACCCCCTCTTCAATATTATGTTATCTATAGGAAATATATTTAATGCATATTCATATAGCTGAAATTAATTAAGTACAACTAAATTTTCTCTGCATTATGAATCCTCTCTTGTTGGATAAGGTTTGTATTGTGTAAAAAAGTTCAAAATTTATTACATGTCTCTTCACTGTAAATTACTTGGCTACTGAAAAAGGTCTGTTTTTTAATAAAGTCTTTCTCTTTTTCCATTATGGTGCTTATAGAAGCTTTCACATATTCCTTAAATTTATAAAGCTTCTCTTGAGTATGGATCCTCTGATGTTCAGTCACATGGGCTTTTTGTTTGAAAGCTTTTCCACATTCCTTACATTTATAAGGCTTCAGAATGGATCTTCTGGTACTTCACTAAGACTGAGCTCCCTTGGAAGACTTTTCCACATTCATTACATTTGTAAGTTTTCTCTCTAGTATTGATCCTTTGAAGGAAGATGAGGATCTCCACTTTCAATTGAAGGCTTTCCCACACTCATCACAAGTATAAGGCTTTTCTTCAGTGTGAATCATCGATGTAAAATAAGAATGGAATTCTCAGCAAAGACTTTCCCATACTCTTTACATTTATACAGCTTCGCTCCAGTGTGAATTCCCTGGAGCTTAATAAGGTTTGAGTTTTTACTAAAGGTTTTCCCATACTAAATACATGTGAGAATCTTCTGGTATGGAATAAGACTGGAGGTGTGAGCAAATTGATTAATAATAAAGACTATAAAAACCCACTCGACTTTATTGCTTTTAAGTCTATCCTTGTCTTTGGTGGCCCTGCCCTGTTTCCATTCTCCCCAAGTGTCTTTTTTATTGTTAAGTATGGTCTTGTATTTCAAGTAAATGGCATAGTGGCTAGAGTGTTGGTGGTGGAGCCAGGAAGACGAAATCTAGCCTCAGACACTTCCTCACTGTGTAACCATGGGCAAATCACTTCACCTGTGTCTATCTTAGTTTCCTCATCTACAAAATAAGGATAATGATAGAACCTCCTTCCAGGATTATTATGTGGATAAAATGAAATTAAACTTGTAAAACACTTGCAAACCTTAAAGCTATCTCAGTTCGATTGAGAGATACTTGCTGGCTTCATCTAAGTGAAAATTCTAAGTTAAAGGGGACAAATGGAAATACAGAGATATGGGAGAGTAGGTGGCAAGGCAGAATGTTTTCTCCTATGTGTCTGACTTCCAGAATCTTGTTCCTTCTTTCTCTCAATCTTTCCTTGAGATGGTTGGAAACCATATCTGTCCCCTCCAAAAGTAGGAATTCTCTCAAGTTCTTCTGCCAACTGTCATCTTCCCTCCACCAATCAGGAAAGTCTTAAGCAAATGATTCAGGTTTGTGACCCATTTTGCCAGATCTGTACAAGTATTTAGGACCCTTTTGAGGAGAATATGGTTTTTTTTTTTGTTTGTTTTTTTAAACCCTTACCTTTTGTTTTGGGAAGAGTGGTAAGGTTAGGCAATGGAGGTCAAGTGACTTGCCCAGGGTCACACAGCTGGGAAGTCTGAGGCCAGATTTGAACCCAGGACCTCCCATCTCTAGGCCTGGCTCTCAATCCACTGAACTACCCAGCTGATCCCAGGAGAATAAGTTTTAATATTGTATTATTAATATCAGTTTGCAATATTTCCCTCTCTGTCAAAGGGACATCTTAACTATATGAACCTCTCCCTCCCCATTCCTAGTCTTGAATGTCTTAAATGCCTGGTCTTTTTGCTCTTAACCAATTTGGACTGGAAACCACTCAGAGAATCTTGAGTTCTGTTTACCCTATAAACAGAACTAAATTGGACCACTTGGGGACTACCAAAGTGTCTTTGTCTCTCTCTTTTTAAAGCCATACTTCGAATCAATATCTGTTTCAAGAATTTCAAGCCAGTAGAGCAGTAAGGGCTAAGCAATGGGCATTAAGTGGCTTACCCAGGGTCACACAGTTAGGAAGTATCTGAGGTCAGATTTGAACCCTGATCCTCTGTACTCTAGGTGTGGTACTATATCCACTGAGCCTCCTGGCTACCCTGTGCCCTTATCTCTTAATTAAGTTATGAAACTTATTGAAACTGACCAGAATGAAAGTGGGTTTTGTTGCTTAGATGGCCAGAGGCAGCTGGGACCTTGTGACTAGGTCTCACTTCTCATATGACCACCTTCCGCCCCATACCCTTTAAAATCCACAAAAATCTTTTTTTGCCCATTTTATCAGTGGACATCCTTGTACTCAAGTGCTTGGCCAGACCTCAGACTGGCTACCCTACAAATCTTGATTACAGACATCTTTCTTCTTTATACATGAATTCCAATTTATTTTAGAACTTGGACCCTTTGTTTCCCTCCCTAAAGACCAATATATATCCTCAGGGCTAAGACCATGCATAGTAGGTAATTATCAAATGCTTAAGGATTAATTAATTCCACTTGGCTTCTCCCACTAGTGGTTCAGAAAGAAGAGGGACTGAAAGCCAGGAGGGCCTCCACTACTCTCCAATGATAACTCTAGGGGAACCCCCAAAAGAATTAGCAACTGCCCCTCCCTAGGGATGGATGATGGTAACTTGGATATTGCTAGGGAAATTCAGAAGAGAGGTAAAATTTTGGGGAAAGACAATGAGTTCTGTGTTGGTCCTGTGCCTATGTCAGCCTGTCCATTCTTCAATTTATATATTTCCCAAAATCTACTTATTCTTCCACTTCACAACACCTACATAAGTGTTCTTTTTCCATAATGAAAAACTCTGGAATTCCTTTATCTGAACAAACTATTTTCTTTCCTCAGCCTAATATTCTTCATGTGTATTGTAACCTCTAGCCTCCCTCACTCAGTTCTTTCCCAGGCCATCACCTCTAATGGCTGTACTCTTCTTTTTTCTTCATCTTGACCCCTTGGTGAACAGAGATCTTCTGGAATCCCTTACCCTCTTATCCTGTTATGAATTATTTCAGTTGTGTCTAGTTGGGTTCACCTCTTCACGATCCAATTTGGGGTTTTCTGGACAGATACTGGAGTGGTGTCCTATTTCTAGCTCTGTATAAGAACTCTGTCGAACCTCAGCTTTAGAACTTCATTCCCTCCATCCATTGTGTTTGTTCTTGGAAACTGCAGAAACTTAGGAAATAGTGCTGTCTGGGTCCATTAGTTACAAAATCTCAGGAGGGTCCTACCTGGATTAAGACAGTCCTTTGAGAGCTCCCTAAATGATTTATAGTTCCATGAGCAGCTATTCTAAACCTGTTCAGCACACCTCAGATCTCCAGTGGCTCCTTTTACCTCATCCACTCAACTGTGAACCTTGCCTCATATTTCACTGAAAAATTTGAGGTCTTTTATCATGGAGTGGTCTTTTCCCTTCCTAGTCTCATATTAGGTGTTCTTCCTCCCTCTATCCTCCTTTAACCCTCTTTCACATCAAGGTAGCCCTTCTCCTTGCCAAGGTAAACCCACCTACATGCTCCCTCAATCCATTTTCTCCAGCAGATTGCATCCATTGTCATCCTCCACTCTTTTGGTAATCTTTGGCCTCTCCCTGTTTCCTATCCATTTTCCTACTGTTTACAAACTTACCTATCTTCCCAATCCTTCAGAAACCCACACTTGATTCATCCATTCCCCATTACCTATGAATCTTGTCCTCTTTTTGACTAAAATTCATTAAAAGACCATCTAAAATGGCAGCCTCCGGTTTCTTTCCTCACTGTCTTCTTAATTCTCTGCAGTCTTTTACAATACTATTCAATGAAAAAAAAATCTACAAAATCATTTCATGAAACATTAAATAATTATTTATTGAAAAGCTTTCAAATGGTCCAGATTTCCAAATTGCAGAATAATCTCTTTAATTGCCAAATTGAAAAGCTTTTCCCTCAACCTTCATCCTTCATGCCCTTCATGTAACCTTTGACACTGTTGATCACCTCATTGATACTTTTAAAATCAGTAAAGTGCTTTTTTTTTATTTAATGAAAATTTTCCTTGTCTTCCTCCCACCTTTTGCTGTTCTCTCGTTGAGGAAAAAAACAACTATTAGAAAAAAATAAGGGGGCAGCTGGGTAGTTCAGTGGATTGAGAGCCAGGCCTAGAGACTGGAGGTCCTAGGTTCAAATCTGGCCTCAGACACTTCCCAGCTGTATGACCCTGGGCAAGTCACTTGATCCCCATTGCCACCCCCCCAAAAAAAAGAAAAGAAAAAGAAATAAATATAGTCAAGGAAATCAAATTACTATTTATTGTGTTCAAAAAATAAATTTAAATCTATACCCTATATTCATCTCATTGTCAAGAAGTGGATAGCTTCTTCATTGTGATCGGATATTTCACTGACCAGAGTTCCTAGGTCTTTCAAAGTTGTTTCTTTTTGCATTATATTGTTGGGGACAGCTAGGTGGCTTGATGGATTGAGATCCAGGCCTAGAAAAGGAGGTTCTAGGTTCAAATATAGCCTCAGACACTTTGTAGCTGTGACCTTGGGCAAGTCACTTA
The DNA here is from genome assembly GCF_016433145.1 of Gracilinanus agilis. Taxonomy (NCBI): domain Eukaryota; kingdom Metazoa; phylum Chordata; class Mammalia; order Didelphimorphia; family Didelphidae; genus Gracilinanus; species Gracilinanus agilis. The sequence goes on from NC_058132.1 coordinate 24,156,881, forward strand.
ACTCCTATTGCCTAGCCCTGATTTGTTCTTCTGCCTTGGAATCAATACACAATATTGATTCTACAATGGAAAGGTAAGGGCTTAAAAATAATAATACTGCTATTGAAGAAGTTGTTCTCCTAGTTCTTACTTTATTCTGAATCACTGCATACTCTTTTCTCTTGACTTTACTCTCTCCTAGTTCTTCTGTGTCAGATCTCCATCTAGGTCTCATTAACATAACTCAAGCCTGTTATGAGATCTCTCCCTTCTTCCTCTCTAATATTACCTTTAATGCTCTCATCAGTTTTCATAAAATTATCTGTCATCTTTATGCAGATTATCCTCAGATTTATTTTTCCAAGTCTGATTTCTAATCTCCATTCTCATTTCTCCAATTGCCCATTAGACACGTTGAACTGGATGTACGATAGATGTCTTAAACTTAGTGTGTCCAAACCTGTATTTGTTATTTTTTCCCTAAAACCCTTCCCTCTTCCTAATCAGCTTACAGCTGTTGTGAGGACCCCCCCCCCATTCTTCTAGACTCCCAGACTCATTTTCTAGGTGTGATCCTTGATTCTATAGTCTCTCTCACTGCCTGGATATAACCTTGTGCCAAGACTTGTCAATTCTACCTTTTCAGTATTTTTCCTATATGTTTGTATTCTCATTTTTGAAACCACCACAGTGTGGACCCTCAGCTTCTCATGGCTAGGCTGGTACAGTCATCTGCTGGTGGGTCTTCTTTGCCTCAAAGCTTTCCACACTCCTGTCCATGTGTCACTCACCTGTCAGAGCAATCTTCCCCAAGACACAAGTCTGACCAGGTCATTCTACACTATTTCTTAAATTCTAATAGCTCCCTGTTGGATCATAGATCAAATTAAAATTCATCTGGTGTTAAAAACCAGGGTAAACTAGCCCTTTCTTGGCTTTCCAGTCTTCTACTTGCCTCTCTTCTATCTAGTGACACTGGCCTCCTTAGGAGTCTTCACAGCAGACACTATTTCCCCACATGGTGAATTTTCAAAAGCTGACTTGAATGTCTGGAATGCTCTCTTTTGTCTCCACCTATCATTTTCCTACACTTTGACTTTCTTTAAAAAGTCTTCCTGGTCTCTCTTCTTCCCTGAGATGACCTATAAATTATCCTGTATTCATCCGGTTAGATGTTTTTTCATGTTGCCCGTCCCATTAGATGGGGAGATGCCTGTGGGACAGGGAGGATATCTGCCTTTTTCTAGAACCCCAATATGGCAAGTGCTTATAAATTCTTGTTGACTAACATCTGGATTGAAATAACCAGTAAAGCTGAAGAGACAGACTAAGACTGAATATAGAGCCGTATCTGCCTAGAGATAATAATTGAGCCCCATGGAAACTGATAAGATCAGTTATGTAGGCTAGGGGGAGAAGGGAAGATAACTCCAAACAGTTTGGGGGGAAACCTAGTATTGGTGGGGCACGATTTGAATGGAGATCTGATGAGGGAGTGAACAGGAGAGAGACAGCAGAAGAGGGAGAGAATAGACTTGAAAACCTGCAGTGTATCCTGTGCGTATATGGTCAGCACAGAGGAATGAAGTGGGGAGAAGGCCTTGAGGTTTGACTGGTAATTAGGAGAGAAGGTTTAGTCCAATGATGGAATCAGAAGTCTAGGAGAAAGAGAAGGTGGGGCTCTGAGTATGGATAGATTGTTTTCTAGGTTAATTTGAGGGGAAAAGAGAAGAGGGTCAGACCTAGTAGAGATGGTGCCTTCCATAAATGACATGATTTAAGGAATGGAGAAATAGTCTCAACGTTCAGCAGCTGGACGCAGATATGACTATAGTGTCTGATAAAGGCAATTATTTTTCCTTTATTGGAATGTGTCATTTCTTGTTTTGGGGAGTGACAGTGATATCAAGTCTAACATCCAACTGTCCAGATGCTAAAATGGAGAGATTGTATTCAATCTGTGCTTGCAAACCTGTTTGGACCCTTTAGTTCATATTTAGGAGACATGGGAAGTCAAGCCATGTATAATTCCTGGTGACTCAGGGCTGCAGGAAATGGAGAAGGAGTAGGGGAGAAACCGTGATTCTCCCATGAGCACAGACTTTTAAAGAAAATGTATATTACCATAAAGGCAATGATTTAGCATTTCAAGGCCCCTAGCCTGCCTGCTACCCCTTTCTACTCTAACCCTTGAACTCACAACCCTACCTCTCCATTGTGATTCTTCTGATTCAGAGGAAGTTGGTAACCCAGTGGATAGAGCACTGGCATGGGATGATGAACTAAGTTCAAAATGTAGCCTCACATACTGCTAGCTGTGTGATGCTGGGCAAGTCTCTTATTTGCCCCAGTTTCCTCAAATGTAAAAAGAGGACCATATTATTGTCTGCTATGTAGGATTTTTTTGAGGATCCAATGAGAGTATCTTTGACCAGTATTTAGCCCACTGCTTGACATATTATAGACTCTTCTAAGTGCTTAATTACCCTTTCCCAACAATTTTATGTTAAATAAGGTATTTATGTGGGAAAGGTTTGAGATGCTTGTTACATTTCTGTGAATTTGCTCCAGAAGGAGTTCTGATTTTCTTTCTGCATACAAGCAGCCCAGGATCTGATTAGACCAAGAAGCTCTCAGTAAGTATCATTGATGACCAGGACTCACTTTCCTCTTTCCTGAAACTGAACCCTATTCCTATCTTTTTGCCAAAGGCTCCTTCCAACTTCTTTTTTCTGGCAAGGCCTGAAACCTCATCCCCTTCTTGTCAGAGAGAGGCTCAGCTCCCTACCTGTACCATATTCCCCATACTGAGGGTAGTAAGCAGCCATGTTGGGGCCAGTACCCAGGAGCATGTAAGGACCACTGGACCTTCCCATTGCCCTGAAAACTGAACCCTTAGGACCTCTGGACCCTTGAATCCACTCTGGAGTAGCACTCTTCTATATCTGGTATATTCACTCATTACTGTATAGGCTCCTTGTGAGGAGGGACTTTCAAAGTTATCTCAATCTAGTTTTCTTTTGCTCACTGATGATCATTTTAAGACTTGGACTCAGGAAAAACTGAGCTCAAATCCAAACTCAGATACTCACTCGGGTAACAGCTTCTCCCTAACTTGCAAGGTTATTGTGAGGATCCAATGAGATAAGCTAACTATGGAAAGCTCTTTGTAAACCTTAAAGACCATAGAGAAATGTTAGCTCTCAGCATTTAGCTTCTTTTCAGTATGAATTATCTGATGGTGACCAAGTGTGAGGAGTTATTGAATGCTCTCCCTTTGTTCTTGGCTTTTAGGAAGGTATTAAGCATTCTGATGGAGAATAATTTTTTAAAAGTCCCACATTTACTATGTTTAAAAGGCTTTGGAGCAGTACGAATCCTTTAAAATGTATGAAAGTCTTTAACAGATTTGGAACCATGAATGAAGGCCTGACCACTTTCATTTTATAGGAGTTCTGTGAAGTATGAATCATCTGGAGTTCATTAAGCTGGGAACACTAAAGCAAGATTTCTTGCATTGATTCCACTCAAAAAATTTTTTTCTCTGAAATATTAGGTATAATTTTAAAAAATTGTACTCACTATTTTAGTAATTAGATGAATTAGTAATAAGGAGAAGTTGGAGTACTAAATGGTCTAAGATGATTTGGGGGGAAAAGTGTGTGTGTGGGAATAGAAGATGGCACCAAGAGTAACTTGAAGGAATAAAAATTTTTTTCTCCAGTATGCATCCTTGGATAAACATTAGGGGTTGATCTTGGAATAAAATAAATTATGTTGCTGATGTGTTTCTCCAGTGTGTCTTCTGATGTCTAAGAAGGACTGAGTTCTATGTAAATGCTTTCCCACATAGCTTATATTCATATGTCTTTTCTATAGTATGCATTTAATGGTGTCAGAAAACACCTGAGAACTTTTTGAATGTTTTCCCACTTTCATTACATTTATATGATTTCCCTCCAGAATGGATCTTTTGATACTTGATAAGTTATGAATCATGGCTGAAGCCCTTCCCACATTCCTTACATTTATACGGCTTCTCTCTACTATGTGTATTCAGATGCTTTTTAAATGAATCCCGAGTGAAGCCCTTCTTACATTCTTTACATTTATAAAGTTTCTCTCCAGTATGAATGACTTGATATGCAATAACACTTGAATTCTGAATAAAACTTTTCCCCACATTCATTACCTTTATAAGGTTTCTCTCCAGTACGGATCCTATGGTGCTTGATAGCATGTGAGCTCTGACTGAAGCTTTTCCCACATTTATTACATTTATAAGGGTTCTCTCCACTATGGATCCTCTGATGCCTAACAAAGTTAAGAGATACTACCAAGGCCCTTCTCACCTTCCTTACATTTATAAGACTTTTCTCCAGTTTGAATCTTCTTGTGCCTTATAAAGCTCACATTATATATGAAGGCTTTCCCACATTCATTACATTTATGAGGTTTCTCTCCAATATGAATCATTTGATGTGAAATAAGACTTGAACTTTATTTAATAAAGTCTTTCCCACATTCCTTACATTGATAAGGTTTTTTCCCACTCTGGATCCTTTGGTGCCTAACAAGATCGTAGGTGTTACTGAAGACCTTCTCACATTCATCACATTTATAAGACTTCTCTCTTATAGGAATGTGTTGATGTAAAATTAGGCTTGTGTTTTGAGGAAAGGTTCTCCCACATTCATTATACTTGTAAACTTTCATTCTAGTATGGTTCTCCTGCTTTACTGGCTTCTTTGCCCATGTCTCTCTATCTTAGAATAACAAAAGTCAGTCTTTTGAATCTTTCAACTTTCACAACCAGGAAGGATTGTTCACATCCTATGTTTTCCTTTAGAGTTGCTTCTTTGTTTTTAGTCTTAGGCTCCAAGTCTCAAAGAGATTGATGGAAAGTTTGAATGTACTCAGTTCCTAGAACTGATAAAAAGGAAATTGGGAATGGGGTAATGCAAATATAAATGGTACCCGAATGACAAGGAACTATATGGCATGGAGCACCATCAAACCTGACCTGAGATTCTGTGGAGCTGATAAGCAAAAGAAAGGAAAGCAAGTGAGGGAGACATCTAAAGAGGTGGGAAGACATGGATATCTTTGAAAAGTAAGCACAGAAGATGAAGAACACCAACTAGTCAAGAGTGAAATGGGAGGTCTTTAAAGCACTAGATTAGAACTCTGGCAACAAAGAGATAAGGGGCAAAGGATGGGGGAATATCAGAAGGAGAGCAGGAATGAGAGGAGACCATTTAGATAAAGAGTCATGACCCAAGATCAAGAGCCTTAACATCACACTAAGAGCAGGTTGTATTACAGGAGGAGTTGTCCCTTGAATTTGAAATAAGATCCCAGTGGTGTGAAAATAGTTTGCTCCCTCTTTTTTTTTCCTTTTAAACCTTACATTTTATCTTAGAATTGATACTAAGTATTGGTTCTAAGGTAGAAATGCAGTAGGGGCTAGGCAATGGGGGTCAAGTGACTTGTCCAGGGTCACACAACTGGGAAGTGTCTGAGGCCACATTTGAACCTAGGACTTCCTGTCTCCAGTCCTGGCTCTCAATCCACTGAGCCACCTAGCTGCCTCTCCTCCACACTTTTTTTTCCCCATTGAATTTTCATAAGCTTCAAGAGGAAGCTACTAAAGGGCATGTTATTTCTATTTTACAGATGAGCAAATGAGGTTCACAGAGTGTCTTGCCCAGGGTCAACAGTGAAGTGACTAAGAGCTCACACTCAGGTGATGTTTTCAGTACCCAAATCACTTTCCTTAGACCATTCCTGGTTTTAAGGTGGTCATTAGAATCTTCCCTAATTTCCATCCCTTCTGCAACCTGGACCTCATTTTCCCTCAACTGTTTCTGGTTCTTTGGGTATCAAAGAGAGAAAAAAGTGTGGCAGTAGGGCCTCAAGAGAAATATGGCATGGTCTTGGTGCCAGGGATCATGCTTTCTTTAGGGATTCTGGGGGGAGTGGGGCAGAGTCAAGATGGTGGCTTTGGAGCAGCAAAAGCCAAAACCTCTCTGACAGTCCTTCCATATCAGTCTTTAAAAAGTGCTTCAAAAAGACAGGAATCCAAACCCAATAACAAGATGGAGTCATGGGATTCTCCTGCTGAGCACAACTTGAAAAGTAGGCAGAGTCAGTTTCCACAGTTTAAAGGGGAGAGTGGAAACAAGACTGGGCTGGCTGAATTTATTAACACACCTTCCCCCCTCCACACCTGGGATTAGAGGTGGGCTGACTTTTGAGATCCCCAGGCCAGGGCTGCAACCACAAAGGAGTGCCTCAGATGCACCACTTGAGGTTCTGAATTCTGACAGAGGCTGGCAGGGTTGGGGGGGTGGGCATCTGGCTGGGCACATGTCCTCCCTGGCTGCCTACAGTGAAGATTTGGCCTCAGGGCAGGTTAGCTCAACTGGCCTAATTCCATATACCAGCAAAAGAGAGAGAAGATTGAAGATTCAGCCTCAGGGCAGAGCAGCTCCAATAAACCTGCAGAGGGGCTAGCTTATAGGGGGGTGGGGAGGAGAAAGAGAAAATGAGTAAACTACAGGAAAAAAGAAGGCAAGGATTGAAAGCTTCTATGGGGATAAAGACCAAAGAACAGAACCAACAGAGGATGATGGGATCCAAGAAATTTCAAGCTAAACCTCAAAAAAAAAAACAAACCCTCAAAAACTGGGAATTGGACTCAGGCCCTTGAAGAGCTCAAAAAGTAATTCACAAATCAAATAAGACAGGTTGAAGAAAATGGGAAAAACAAAACAACAACTTTAAGAAGCAAAATGGATGATCTGGAAAAGAAGGCACATGAATCACAGGAAGAAAACAGTATCTTAAAAGCCAGAATTAACTTGCTAGAAAAAGAGGCCTAAAAGTTAAATGACTTGAAAAGAAGAATGGACCAAATGGAAAGGGAGGATCAAAAGGCCAAGGAAGAAATTTATTTTTTAAAAATTAGAATTGAGCAAATAGAAGCTAATGATTTCACAAGATATCTTTGGGGGTTCTTCAGGGATTCACTCTTGCTCTGTAGGCATTCCAATAACATGTGCTCTGAAGTATAGGGCAGGGTCATGGGGGCCATCAACCTCATTTTCTAGAGGACAGGCTGCCTTCTCGGGCACTGAGAGAGTATAGAGAGAGGAACACAGGCAGAGACTGGGATGATAAGGAGGGTCATATACAGCTGAATCTCATGATAGGAATGAAAGAAAACCAATGGCCATTGTGGCATGTTAAAAAAAAAAAAAAACAAAAACCCACATAGAAGGAGCAAAAGGAAGTCCAGAAGGAAAAATAGGCAAGCAGGGCTGTGAAAGCTCCAGGTTGAGTTTATTCTAAAGGGAAAACATTTGGTGAATGACTAAATGCTGTGGGGGAATGGGAAGTTCTAAAGAGAAGGCTTTGGCACTTTCTTTTTCCAAGTGTGTATGGAATCCTAGGAATTCTCTAGAGAACTGAGCATGAATTGGGGAGCTGCTGACAGAGCAGGGGGAGATTTCAGCCTGGAAGAGGCAGGAGGCTAACAAGGGAAAGAGCTCCCAGAGATAGAAGAGACACAGAAGGACTCTTTAATGAGAGCTCTGCAGAAAGAGGGGCCCCCAACCCCTGTCCCATGGGAGGGGGGGATACTGGCCCCTCTGGCGCTCAGCTGGAGTCAGTGCCAGAGAATTGCCAATCCCAAACCCTTTGAGTCAATCCCCTGAGCCAGGATTGAATGCCTAAACCCAGGGCTGCAGAGTCAGGCTTGACCTCCCAGAACTCCCTGCCTGGCCACCTGTTAGGACTTCCCAGAGAACTCACTCACCCTCATCATTACCAAAGCTCTGGTGATTCTCCATGGGGTTGACTCTCTGCCTTTGGAACTTCTGCTCCTGGACTCCTGCTGCCCCCTGGGTCTGAACAGCTTCCTATTCTCTTCCTGGCTAATTCCCAGCCTAGGCTCCTCTGACAGGAAGGTCTCCAGCCTTTCAAGCTCTTCTGTATGAACCAATATTCATCGAGGGCATAGTGTGGTTGGTTACCAGTGATTCTGCCCCCTCCCTCCATGGGGGGATCAGTTTGCCAGGGAGGAGGGGCTGGGGGCAATTTTCTTTGTTTATTGCCAGGGGTGGGCTGTTTACTGGGCTTCTCCTTGGGTGGAATGTACACTCCTGGAGGGCAGAGATCTGGTTTGAGGATTCTGATTCCCAGAAGAAAGGTTACCCTGGGGAACCTGCTTGGGGGCTGGAAGGCTTTCTTGATAATTCTGGGGGAAGCTTGGGGGTCTGGTCCTTAGTACTTAATTGGCTCTCCTTCCCCCACCCCACCCCAATTAGTCTAGCAGTTTACAGGAAAGCATCCAAGGAGAGATTCAAGTAAAAGACCTGATTTTGTGGGCAGGCCTGGAAATCCTCAAAATTAGAACTGCCTTAGAGTGCTTCTCCTTCCTTGGACATTGGAGGATGTTGCTGGTCAGGGCTGTGTTGGACTGAAGTCCCCTGGCTCAGGCCTTCTTTCTGCTATGGCCAAGGAGCTTTAGCCAGCTCTGAGGCCAGTTCTCTTTCTTAGAAGAGGAAGAAAAGGGGCCAGAGAGTAATCTCTCCCTTCTCAGTGTTGTCTATATAGGGAAGTAGAGAGAGGGGTCTGAGAAGGCTCTGCGTAGTTTCTCAGGGGTCTTTTTAAAGGATCCAGGCCCTTCCACTGATCTCCTAAATGATGGGCCAAGTCCTGGATGCCCTCATTACCTTCCTGGGGACTGATTTATTTTCTTGAAGAGTTCCTTTTGGTGAGGTGAAATCATCTTACCCTTTAAGGATCCTCTCTCTTCCATAGAGAGTAATGCTCCCAGATGCTGTTTGACCCCTTGAGGAATGGAGTATGTCTAGAAACTGTCAAGCCTGGGAGATAATGGAGCTGGGCTCTTCTTCACTTTCTCATCTCCTGTCCAAACTCCATCTAGATCCAGAGCTTTTAGGAGTCTCCAGTTCTAAAAATGTCCTTATGATAGCTTCCAGAGCTCCTGCTAGGGCAAAAGTATGGACTTTTGTGGCTGCAGGAGGCAGATCCTGTGGTCACAGGAAGGAGCACATCCCTGAGTGCTCTGTCTAGGCAGGTTATGATGAGGGCAACTTTGATGCATTAAGAACACAAGGAGAAGGATTAAATGTTAGGAGACAGAAGAGGAAGGAGAAAAATTTTCTCACATTGGAGCTCAACTTGTTGTCATCCTTCATCTTTTCCCCTGTTGCCTACAAACATGCCAAGATCTTTCACATCCTTCAAAACCATCCACTTTTATCTTTACCATCTCTTAAGCTATCCCCCTCTGTGCCTCCTCCTTTTCACTCTCAAACTTGGATTTTTTTTAATCTATAAAGTATATTTCAGAATTTCAATTTTATTTTTATTATCACACAAAGTATTCTTCAATATTGGTCATTGTTGTTAGAACACACTCATCCAAGACCAAAACCCCCAAACTGTAACTTTGATCTCTATCATTCGACTCCCAACAGTTTTTTCTCTGGAGGTGGCTTAAACTTGTTTTTTAAACTAAATGTCTGGGTCAACTAAGTGGCAAAGTGGAATAGAGCACCAGACCTAGAAGTTATTGGTTCAAATCTGCCCTTAGACACTTCTAGCTATATGACTCTGGACAAGTCATTTAATTCCATTTCCCCTTCAGTCTTAAGAGTTGTTATTAAAAAAAAAAAAAGTCGATATACTCATTGCTTCAGCACCTTGTAATCTGCCTTCCCTCTCTACCATTCAACTGAAATTGTCTTCTCAAAGATTAAGTTGTTTTCTCTTCCTCCACAAGTCTCCAGCCTTCATGTTGCTGGACCTCTTTGAAGATTAGAATACTATCTGTCACTCACTTTGGCATTCTCTTCCCTCCCTGGGCTTTCACTAAACTGTTTCCTGGACTCTGTGTGACCATTCTTTCCCAGTCTCTTTTGGCCAGCTCATCCTACATGTTTTGCCTACTAACAGGGAGTAGTCCACAAAGCGGAGTCCTAGGCTCTCTTCTCTTTTCTTTCTATGGAGAGGGGATGTCCATGATAGTGGGCATGCCATGGATGAAAGCATGGCTCTGGAGCCTGAAAAGGAGTTTGAGAATATAGGAGACTAAGGAGAGAACAGTGTTAGAAAAGGCTAAGGGATAGGAGAGTGCTTGGAATCCAGCAGGACAGACAGACAGACAGAGACAGACAGAGACAGGGAAGAAGAGGCCATTATCGTTGGTGATTCAAATATTATTATTCCATTGGGAACTTGGAGAGAGGTCAGGATTTTTCAATGAGATTTGATGTTGGATTGCTTAGGGTTTGGAAGAGAAGGGCAGGTACAGAAGTGTAAGTACTTAAGTTAGTTGAAAAGATACTGAGACAGTGGGGAATGGCATCTGGGATAGAAGGGCCATATTAATGGAGGCTAGTGTTGAGCTATTTAAACTTGGAGAGCCCTTTACAGGTATTATTCGATCCTTACAAAACAACCCTGGGGAAGTAAGTGCTATCATGATCCTAATTTTATAGATGAGGCAATTAAGGCAGTTTGAAGGCCACATGACTGGTAATATCTGAACTAGAGAGCCTTGAGTCAAAATCAAATTTTCTTGATTCTTATTCAAAGACCTTCCTCAATGGCCACCACCAATAGTCATGACTAAAGGAACTGGAGCATCTATTGGCCAGCCAACCAGTAGTTTCATTTGCCTTAGAAATGGATACCTGTATAGTAGATAGCTCCTTTTGGAAATCAAAGGCTTGACTGGAGACTTAGATATGGCCAAACCCTGGATTTTGTCTCCGCTTCACCTCATAGCAATGTCCCAATTTTATGATGTCCCTTGGCATACTATTGCAGCACTGAGGACAGCCCTTGTTATCTTACTGTTTTGTTACATCTTTAAAAAGCAAGAATGTAAAAATGATTTTGGAGTGACTAGAGAAACAACTTGATTAACAAGTACAAAATGGAGTTATATGACTAAAATTCTCTGGAGACTGTATATTAATTTGTAATTATTCATTAGTAAAAGTTGGAGTAAGAGAGATAGTAACAGAATCACCTGACCTTGCCTTACTAATCTGAATTTGCCCTGCTTGTCTCTATTTACTAACCCAAAGTGGCTGCACCAAGAGAAGTCCCCAGCCCAAGAGAGATTATTGCTACCTTCACCCTCTCTTAAATCTCCTAGTGATGTCACTCCTCTTGAGTCTCTCTGGTTGGACAGACTTGACCTCAGTTTAGGTCAGAGGCCAGTCTTCAGAGAGCAGGAGTCATAAGGGACAAGGAGCCCACCTCTTCTGTGATGCGAGATGCAGGAGCCACAAGGCCTCTGGTCCCTCCATTGTACGCATGCACACGCAATCAGAGGGTGGGACTGATACAGAACAAAATGGGTTTTCAAAAGGAATAAGGGGTACAATTTATATTAAATTCACTAGAGTTCCCAGAGTATTCATAAATACAGAATCTGCCTCAAATTGTGCAGAAGGCCAAAAGAAAAAGAATCATGAAAGAACGTGAAAAATCTCCTGTTTAGTTTTTCTAGAAATATGAAAATCTCTTTCCACATTCCGTAGAAAAGCTGCTTGGAAAGGGGGTGGACTTAGGGTAGAGACAGAAGGAAAAAGGAATTTTTATTAGATAAATGGATTCAGTGTGAAAGTCTAAAGTTTAACAAAACATAGTCCCTATCTAGATAAGGGGGAAGAAACCAGCATTTAAGCTCCTGCTATACTTCAGGCACTTTGCTAAGTGCTTTTATCTCATTTGATCTGCACAGTTCTGTGAGGTAGAGGTGCTATTTTTGATCCCCATTTTACAATTGAGATAGAGGTTAAGTGACTTATCCCAGGTCACACAGCTAGAAAGTGTTTGAGACCAGATTTGAACCCAGGACCTCCTGCCTCCAGGTCTGATTCTCAATCCACTGAGTCACCTGTTCTATTTCTTCTGTTCCTTAGTTCTCTGGCTCAAGGTCTATTGGCACTGGCAGTTCAAAGCCTGCTTTCCCCATTATGGCAGTTCAGATCTGTGCTGTGTTGTGTTGTGCTGTGCTGGTGCTTCTGCATGTTTTTGGTTCTAAAGGGCTGTGGCCATGCTGGCAGTTGAGGCCAGTTTAAACTTCTGAGCCAGGATATCTGCAGCTGTGGACACAGAGAAGAGAGAATGAGGTACAGAGGTGGATTTTCTTTTAAGTAAACCCATGTGGTGTTCCTGGGTTTGCTTATGTGGCCTCCCTGCTGGTAGGCAGCATGAGAGGTAAAGGTGCTGAGGGAGCTTAGGGTCAGTGAGTATCTATTAGTTTTTTTGAGAGAACAGTTCACCTTCCTTTGCATTCTGGGTGACCTAGATCATCTAAACAGCTGAAGCTGGCCTGACCTTTGGTGCATAATCCTGTTGGGGAGATGTTTGAAAGGTTCGGGGTTTGGAGAATGTGTCTAGTCCTTTTAGCTTTGGCCTTTATATTCTGGGTCTGCAGAAGGGAGGCCTTTGGGCCCAGTTTCTGCTCTCTCACATCCTTTCTGGGGCTTTCACAGCTCTGGATGAGGCTCTCGTGCCTTTTCAGAGTGGGGTGATGCCTGGGGAGTTCTGTTCAGTGCCCTCCTGGTCTGAATTCTGCAAAGTCAGGGTCCAAGTTTGGCTCTCTGGTCTTGTTTCAGGTTGGGAGGCTATTACTCTGCTGGGTCAGAGCTTCTAAACTCCTCATTCCTCTCTGGTCTAGGATGCTGAGCTCTGCTACCTTCAAGGTTCAGAGCCACATGGCTAGTTTCCTTCCTGGAAGTTGTTCCTAGGGCCACTGGTCATAGCTGCTTCTCTCCCTCTTTGATCTGTGACTCAACACTAACCAGTGGGCAAGAGAACTACTGGATAACATGGCTCCCATTCCTGCACCCAGCCCTTGCTCCAAGATCACCTTTCTTCTGCCAGGCCCTGGGTGCTGGAATGCTTCCGGCTGAACTCCTGGATAACTGTAGTATTGGCAGACTTGTGTCCATCTCCCTAAGCTGCCCTGGGTTAGATAAATGACTCACTTTGACTTCTTGTCTTGACCAGTCAGAGTTCAGGTCGGGGGCTTTTCTCTCTGTTGAGGAGATATAGAGGGGGAGAGTTAGATTCTCTGGCCTCTTCTCATGACTCCATCTTGGCTCTGCCCCTCTCAGGGCTGCCCAGTGCTGGACTTTCTCATTACTGGCTTTAGAGCCTGCCTGATTTGGATTTTGCCCAGTCTTTGGTGCTAATAGAGACTTCACCTGGAAAGCTCCCAGGCAGCTCTGTCTGCTTGACCTTGGAGGCAGACCCAGAGTCTTTGGTTCAGACAAGGAGTGCAGTGCTGGACCACACATGGCCTGATGCTGCTCCCTGACGAGCTGAGCTGCTGTGGCCACAGCTTGGGGAAGGCTTGGAATGAGCTCCAGAGCTGTTTGGTTCAGGCAGCGAGTATATTGCCACCTCCACGAGGCCATAGTGAGGCTCTACAGCCATAGTCCTGGGAAAAATTCTGTCTGGGCTGGCGTTGAGTGCTGCAGATCTCATGCAGGGAAGGCAGGATTAGCCCCAGAGCCCCTGAGCTCCTGTCCTGTTTGCCCTTGACCTGTGGCCCCCATCTTATTTATTCTAGGATCTCCATAGCACTCTGGGAGGAGGGAGTTGGGGGAAGGATGCTCTTCTCTGGCAATTCCTGCTCTGTGTGGGGAATCGGGGAGTCATTCTTCTCATCTCTCGGCCCAGTGGAATGTTTGTGGAGACTCTGCAGTTATCTGTGTCCCAGGTTGGAACAATCTCCCCCAATCTTTCCCCCTCAACAACTGATCTTTCAGGAATAATTGTACAGAAAATAGAAGCAAGTCTGTGTATCAGTGATGGGAAATCAGTGTCATGGGTTTCTATAAAAATAGTGTTGGGAGTTTTACTTTCCCAGGCCTTTCAAGTATCCTTGAGAACGACAAGTGACCTGCCAGCAGGGATGGGACTCTTCCTTCACCTTTTTGTGCCCCGGACTAGTGTGTTTCTCAGTTATTGGCAGATGGGCTTGGGAAGCTTTCAGCAGTTGCAGCAATGAGCCATTTGAATGGCACATCAGTCAGAAGAGCTCACAAAGCCTATTGGTTGTTGTCCTATTCCTTATAAAAAGGAATGACCTTTTAATATAGTGGAACCAATGGAGGAAATAGAAGAAAAGGCTGGATTTTTACCAAATTTGGCCCATCCACCAGAGGAGGGCAGACCATTTTTTGCTGACTACAATGCCAGTTTCAACAAAAACCCAGTACATTTGCAGTAAGGCTGATTAAAGAAACCATCATGGTAGCTACATCTGCTGGGTAGTTGCCCATGGTGGTCTATACTGGATTTAGACCAGAAACCCTATTCTGCCTGATCAGGTTATCACTAGTTAGAAAAAGGCTGACTTATCACCTCAAGAGTTAGCTATGTCAGAATTTGTCCTTGCTGTTTCTTGAGCTGCTGACATAACAGAGGAGGAACATTTTACAAGGTTGGAGTCATATAGGGTTTTGATTGTGAAGATGTCTGGTATATAGCCTCCATTTCGGTTTTCTCTTGCATGTTTAAGCATATCACTCATTTTATTGATCTTATTCTCAACTAAGAATGATGTCAGGGTCTCTAAGAGCATGTCTACCACAGAGGCAATATAAAATGTATATATTTATTTTGTTTGTGCAAATTAATGCTATGTCTATTAATAAGGTTTTTTTCTCCTTTAATTTGAAGCTTATATACACAGTGGGAAATAAACTAATTTAACATTCAACCTGGTTAAGTTCATCATAGTTAGAAACTTGGTGAAATTAAATGCTTGTATAAGCATTGATAATTCAGAAGGGCTTTTACCCATAAAAGGAGCTATCCTCAACTTTTTTTAGTATGAAAAAAATCACCTTAATTTCTAACTTCCCTTCCCACTTTCTTCTTTCCATAATATTCCCTTATAAAAAAGATTAAAAAAGAAAAATAATAGTCCAGCAGCCAATCCATTGACTGAGTCTAACAATATATGCATTCCAAAAATTGCCTCCAGCCTCTTCTATGAAGGGAGGGAGGTACATTTTCTCAGCTCCTTTCTGCGGCTATGCTTAGATTGGCATTGCTGCCACTGTGCATATTATTTTGCTGGTTCTAATGCTTTCACTCTTAATTCTTTTTAGGTTTCTCTGAATTCTTTTTTTTCATAATGCAGCAATAATATTCCATTATGGTCATGGACTATAATATATTGAGGCATTTCCTACTTATTGTATTGGTGCACTATTACTTACAGGTGCTCTAAAAAGGAGCATTTGGAGTAAAGGGAAGCAGAGAGAAGAACCTAGGGAAATTTGAAAAATTGATGACCGACGACATTAGATTAACCATTTAAATTTAAGCCCTTAGAGTTTAAAATTTTATAATTTTCCAACAGCTGTTTTGCCATTAGATGAAAAATGAGTCTTTTTAGATGAAATATAAACATGATTTGTCTGAAATAGTTTTAGAGACTCACAAATGAAAGGCATGTTAGTATAAGCAGATCTATTTATCTACTTTAACTTTAGTTAAGTACCTGATAAAGAAATGTACTGGGTCCCTTCCTTCTCAGTTGAATAACCCTCCAGTGACTTTTACTAATGGAATGTGAAATCATGGTCATTTAAATAGGATTGTTATCCACAAATAGCAATTCTACTTTAGGTTGTAATAAGAGTTGTCTAAGAGGCATAGGAGCTTATATTGTAGAGCAGTGGGTACCTTCCTATTGAAGAGCAAAAGAAATAAAAAACTCAAAAGCAGAATTTTGTATAGAAACAATTCGTTCAAGATTTATTTTTATAAGGAAATTGGTTTTGTTTCTGCTGTTTCTTCCTTACATTTGTAAAGTTCTCTTTGACTTTTTAAAGTGCTTTCATAGCTTTTATGTGGTTGTAAGAATTGTATAGTTTACATAGTATTTTCTTTATTCATGTCTTTTCTCATTGTTTTCTGAATTAGTCAGTAAACAAATCATAAACTACTTTGTGAACAGTTATATTAAAGTTTTGATTGGATTAAATTGTGAAATGGGATTAGCTTGAGTCTGTGAACAGTATGTCAAATATGAGGGGATTGTTTTATGATTGTACCTCAAGTACAATACCTCATGGAATATAACCTTTGAAAGTAAATTTAATTTCACAAATTAATTTTAAGTTGATTTTAATTTCACTAATAAAATTAAATTGGAAAAATAGCATAGAGAATTCTGTGGCTCAGGATAAGCTGAAGTTACCGAGAGAAGTAAAGGGCAACACATTTTTTGGGAGGTTGTTTCTTTATCTCTATTGTGAAGGGAAAAGAGACTCAAAGAGGGTCTAAGACTCAGTAGTTCCCAAACTTTTTTGGCCTACCGCCCCCTTTCCAGAAAAAATATTACTTAGCGCCCTGGAAATTATGAAACTATTTATTGAACTCAGAATAGAATGTAATACAAAAAAAGTGTGGCCATCACCGCCCCCCTGGATCGCTGTAGCACCAACCAGGGGGCGGTAGCGCCCACTTTTGGAATCACTGGACCCTCTTTTTGGCATGGTTGGGATGATGAGAGGTGAAAATCAAGGGAAGGTAGAGAGCTTAATTCTCATTTTCCTTCTGTTTCAGAGACAATGAGAATGATTTTTACACAGGAAATGATAGACTAGAAATGCTAACTAGGAATTGGTACCCAAGAAAACTGAAGAAAGGAATAGTAAGAGATCCCCTAATGGCTTCAGTGTTTCTAAGTAGAATGGGCTTCTTAAAAGTTGGTAGGATCTTCCCCCATTCAAGGTCTCCCTCCTCAGAGGTCTTTTTAGAGACTGGTTTGCCACATACAGTGCCGGGTCTTTTTCTGTAAGGGCTAGATTTGATAGCACCTGAGGTCCCTTCAAAACTTCTATAGTCTGGCTTGAGAGCTCTATGTCTAAATGAGACTACATGCTCCAAAGTTACCAATGATCTTTTAGCTGACAACTGATTTGACTTGACTTCCCTGAAGGACTTGCCATAGTTGAGTTTACTCTTCTTCCTACCTTTCTCTGGTTTTGTGACATGATTCTCTCTTGGTTCTCTTCCTACATATAGCACACTGCTCCTCAGTCTTTTGAAAGAATAAACCTTGTCTGTCATCAATGTCATGACAACTTACTGGCATGGTGTCCCTTAGATATATATCTTGTTTTCTCTTCTCTTTTTTTTCTCTGTACTCTCTCTCAGTGCCCCAGTAGGCATCCTGCCCTCTATAAAGTGAGGTTGGTCATCCTCATTACCCTGACCTATACTTCAAAGCACATGGACATTGCTGGAATGGCTGCAGAACAAGAATGATCCTTAGAGAACCCCCAAAGAAAGCATGATCCCTGTCACTTGGACCATGCCATATTTTCCCTGGGACCCTATTGCCATACTTCGGTCTCTTTGATATCCAAAGAACCAGAAATAATTGAGGGAAAATGAGGACCAGGTTATAGAAAGGAAGGAAATTAGGAAGGATTCTAATGACCATCTTAAACCCAGGAATGGTCTGAGGAAAGTGATTTGGGCACTGAAAGCATCACCTGAGTGTGAGCTCTTAGTCACTTCACTGTTGACCCTGGACAAGACACTCTGTGAACCTCATTTGCTCATCTGTAAAATAGAAATAACATGCCCTTTAGTAGCTTCCTCTTAGTAGTTTATGAAGATTCAATGATGGGATGTATAGAAAGCACTGGGCAAAATGTCCAGCCTCCTAATCATGCCTCATATTAGGATGCTGATGAATTAGGACACTTGGGTCCCAAAGGCAGAGAAATAGGGATCTTCTTCCAAATATTCTCTTTTTTCAGTTAAGGAAATCTAAAAGTCAAAAAAGTTCAAGCTATTTTTCCACCATCCCAAAGAGGTTAATAGAGCTGGGATTTTATTTCTAAATCAAGGGTAAACTCCTTCTATAACACAATGTCAATGACTGTTCTTAGTTTCATGTTAGGCTCTTAATGCTGAGGTGATGACTTGGACTGACTCTAAATGGTTTCCTCATATCTTTGATCTTCTGATTGTTTTTCTCCATTCTTTGCCCCTTATTCCTTTGCTTGTTTTGTTCAGTTGCTTCATGTCAGACTCCTCATGACTCAATTTGGAGGTTTCTTGGCAAAGAAACTGAATTGGTTGGCCATTGCCTTCTCCAGCTATTCTTAAAGATGAAGAACTGAGGCAGAGTAAAGTGACTTCACCAGGGTCACATAGCTAGTAAATATCTGAGCCCAGATTTGAGCTCAGGAAAATGTCTCCCTGACTGCAGGCCCACTGTGTCACCTAGCTGTCTTCACTTCTTTGTTAGCAGTATTCTCATCTAGAGTTTGGAACACTTCCCATTCAACACTGACTACCTGATATTCTTCATTCTCTGAGCTTATCTTACAAAACATCAGCCTCATTCCCACCTTACTGGCTTTCCTTTGCCTTTGCTCATTGGCTCCACAGATAGTCAGTCCTGGTTTGATGATACTCAGTACAATGTGGCTCTTGCATCTGGGTATGATGTACATTTGCATTATCCCACTCCCAATTTCCTTTCTCCCAGTTCTGATAACTGGGGACATTCAAACTTTCTATCAATCTCTTTCAGACTTGGAGCCTCGGACTAAAAACAAAGAGGCAACTCCAAAGGAGATCAGAATAGGTGAAGAATCATCCCCATTGGTGAAAGTTGAAAGACTCAAAGGGGCTGACTTTTGCTCTTCTCCACTTGGGGAATATGGGGAAAGTGAGAGCCTGGTAAAGCAGCAGCCAGTAAAGCAGGAGAGTGAGGTAAGAAAAATGATTAAACATCAGAAGATGCCAACTGGAAAGAAATGTTATAAATGTAAAGAATGTGGGAAATCCTTCAGTCATGGCTCAGACTTGGTTAAGCACCAGAGGATTCACCCAGGAAACAAACCTTATAAATGTAATGAATGTGGGAAAACCTTCTCTCGATTTGCAAAGCTTACTCAGCACCAGAAGATCCATGCTAAAGTGAAGGTTTATAAATGTAATGAATGTGGGAAAACCTTCTCTCGATTTGCAAAGCTTACTCAGCATCAGAAGATCCATGCTAAAGTGAAGGTTTATAAATGTAATGAATGCGGGAAAACCTTCTCTCGATTTGCAAAGCTTACTCAGCATCAGAAGATCCATGCTAAAGTGAAGGTTTATAAATGTAATGAATGTGGGAAAACATTTACTCAAAACTCAGTCCTTCTTCTTCATCAAAGGATGCATACTGGAGAGAAGCCATATAAATGTGATGAATGTGGGAAAGCCTTCATTTACAATTCAGGCCTTGTCAAGCATCAGAAGATTCATACCGGAGAGAAGCCTTTTAAATGTAATGAATGTGGGAAAGCCTTCACTCAGAGCTCAGATGTTGTTAGGCACCAGAGAATCCATACTGGAGAGAAGCCTTATAAATGTGATGAGTGTGGGAGAGCCTTCAGTCAAAGCTCAGATGTTGTTAAGCACCAGAGGATCCACAGTGGAGAGAAACCTTATCAGTGTAAGGAATGTGGGAAAGCCTTTATTCGGAGTTCAAGTCTTACTGCACATCAAATGATTCACACTGGAGACAAGCCTTATAAATGTAATGAGTGTGGGAAAGGCTTCCCTCAGTTCTCAAAGCTTACTCAACATCAGAAGATCCATACTAGAGTGAAAGTTTATAAATGCAAGGAATGTGGAAAAACCTTTCCTCAAAACACAAGCCTGGTTTTACATCAACAGATTCATAAAAGAGAGAAGCCTTATAAATGTGATGAATGTGGGAAAGACTTCACTCAAAGATCCCACCTTACCCAACATTTGAATACACATACTGGAGAGAAGCCTCATAAATGTAAAGAATGTGGGAAAGGCTTCAGTCATGGTTCAAACCTTATTAAGCACCGAAGGATTCATACAGGAGGGAAACCATATAAATGTAATGAATGTGGGAAAGCCTTCAGTCAGAGCTCAGCCCTTGTCAAACACCAGAGGATCCATACTGGAGAGAAGCCTTATAAATGCAATGACTGTGGGAAAGCTTTCAGGCAGAGTTCAAATCTTATTTCACATCAAATGATTCATACTGGAGAAAAGCCTCATAAATGTAATGAATGTGGGAAAAGTTTCAGTCATATCTCAGACCTTGTTAGGCACCAGAGGATCCATACTGGTGAGAAGCCTTATAAATGTAAGGAATGTGGGAAAGCCTTCAGTCAGAGCTCAGTCCTTGTTAAACACCAGAGGATCCACAGTGGGGACAAGCCTTATAAATGTAATGATTGTGGGAGAGCCTTTATTCTGAGCTCAAGTCTTATTGCTCATCAAATGGTTCATACTGGAGAGAAGCCTTATAAATGTAATGAATGTGGGAAAGGCTTCATTGAGAGTTCAGCTCTTATTGTACATCAGAGGATTCACACTGGGGAGAAGCCTTATACCTGTAATGAGTGTGGGAAAGCCTTCACTAGGAACTTAAACTTAATTGTACATCAGATGGTTCATACTGGAGAGAAACCATATTCATGTAATGAATGTGGGAAATCCTTTAGTCATGGCTCAGGCCTTGTTAAGCACCAGAGGATTCATACTGGAGAGAATCCTTATAAATGTAATGTGTGTGGGAAAGCTTTTAAACAGAGCTCAAACCTTATTCGACATCAAAAGATTCATACTGGAGAGAAGCCTTATAATTGTAAGGAATGTGGGAAAGCCTTCACTCAGAGGTTCCACTTAAAAAAACATCTGAATACACATACTGGAGAGAAGCCTTATAAATGTAAGGAATGTGGTAAAGGCTTCAATCATGACTCAAACCTTATTAAGCATAGAAAGGTCCATTCTGGAGGAAAACCATATAAATGTAATGAATGTGGGAAAGCATTCAAAAGGTTCTCAGGTGTTTTCCAGCACCAGCGTATTCATACTAGAGAAAAGTCTTATAAATGTAAGGAATGTGGGAAAGCATTTACTCAGAAGTCAGTCCTTCTTAGACATCAGAAGACTCACACTGGAGAAACACATTAACATCATAATGAAATCCTTTATTCCGATCAGCTCCTAATATATATCTAAGGATGCATACTGGAACAAAGTCTTTTGAGTAGAATCAATGTATAAAACCTTGAGTTAGTATTTTCCAGCTTACTGAACACCAAATGATTCATACTTCACAGAACTCTTAGCAAATGAAAGTGGTCAAGCCTTCATTCATAGTTCCAGATCTTGTTAAAAACTAAATTATTGGGGGTAGTTAGGCAGCACAGTGGATAGAGCACCAGACCTGGAGTCAGGAGAACCCAGGTTCAGATTTTCTTAGCTGTATAACCCTGAGCAAGTCATTTAATCCCTATTGTCTAGCCCTTGCTATTCTTCTTACTTAAGATTAATTCTAAGACAAAAGATAAATGTTTTTTTTAAAAAGGCTAAAGGATACATACTGCTTCGAAGCCATATATATCATCATAGTAAATGTGGGACATTTTCTGTGTCATTCCCCATCAGAGAAATCTTACTAGTTAGTACACTTAAAAAAG
Organism: Gracilinanus agilis; assembly: GCF_016433145.1. Taxonomy (NCBI): domain Eukaryota; kingdom Metazoa; phylum Chordata; class Mammalia; order Didelphimorphia; family Didelphidae; genus Gracilinanus; species Gracilinanus agilis. The sequence continues at coordinate 24,178,414 of NC_058132.1, forward strand.
CCAAGAAGAAAGGGATAGCATTCAACTCCTTACACTTTGGTCACCATCAGATAGTTCATACTGAAAAGAAGCCAAATGCTGAGAGCTAACATTTCTCTATGGCCTTTAAGGTTTACAAAGCACCTTCCATAGCTAGCTTATCTCATTGGATCCTCACAATAACCTTGTAAGTTAGGGAGTAGTTGTTAGTATTGCAAGTTTCCAGATGAGAAACCTGAGTGACTTGCCTAGAGTCACATTATCTGAGTCTAGATTTGAGCCCATTTTTTCCTAAGATCAGATTAATCTATTGGGCCACATTTCAGATATACTGAGTAAGGCAAGTCTGGTATAGTAGGCCAGTCCAGTCTTTAAAATTATAATCATCATGAACAAGTGAAAACTAGATTGAGCTGACTTTGACAGTCCCTCCTCACAGGGAGCCTGTACAGTAATGAATGAATATACCAGATGTAGAAGAGTGCTGGTTCAGGGTGGATTGAAGGGTCCAGAAGTCTTAAGGGTTCAGTTTTCAGGCCAATGGGAAGGCCCAGTGGTCCTGACATGCATCTGGGTATTGATTCCCCCCTCCCCCCCAACTGCCTACCACCCTCAGTAATTGGGGAGTTTGAATCAGAGTCCAAGTGCAGGTAGGGAGCTGAATTCTCTCTGAACAGAAGGGGATGAGGTTTCAGGCCTTGCCAGTAGAAAGAGGATGAGGTTTTAGGCCTTGCCAGTAGAAAGAAGTTGGAAGGAGCCTTTGGCAAAAAGATAGGGATAGGATTTGGTTTTCAGGAAAGAGTAAAGTGGGTCCTGGTCATCAGTGATACTAAGGGCTTCTTGGTCCAATCAGATAGTCTCCTGGGCTGTTTGTATGCAGAAAGAAAATCAGGACTTCTTCTGGAGCAACTTCACAGAAATGTAACAAATGTCTCAAACCTTTCCCACATAAAAACCTTACTTAACATAAAGTTGTTGGGAAAGGGTAATTAAGCACTTATGAAGAGTCTGTTATGTATCAAGTAGTGGGCTAAGTACTGGTCAAAGATACTCTCTTTGGATCCTCATAACAATCCTTCAAAGTAGGTAATAATATGGTCCTCTTTTTACATTTGAGGAAACTGAGGCAAATAGAGACTTACCCAACATCACAAAGCTAGAAATGTGTGAGGTCAGATTTGAACTGAGTTCATCACTCCCTGCCAGTGCTCTATCCATTGGGCTACCAACTTCTTCTCAATCAGAGAAATCCCAATGGAGATTAAAACTACCTGTCATTTAGTCTAGCTGTGTATTTCCATATTAAATATTTTTCCTGCAAGTAACATATTATTTTATCTTTCTTGAACCATTATATAATTAATTTTCTTTTAATGAGATAATTGAAAACATTTTGCTTTAGGGTAATTACTCAATTTGGCTGTAGACATTTTCTTATTTTGTCAAAAGAAAATGAAATCACATTTAACCTTCCATTGCTATGGAATCCAAGTCCTTACATTGATCTGAGTGATTGTTTTCCCAAATAGCAAATGGGGAGGTAGGGTTGTGAGTTCAAGGGTCAGAATGGAAAAGGTTGCAGGCAGGCTAAAGGCCTAGAAATGCTAAATTATTGCCTTTATGGACCCCTCTGAGCCAATATCCCCTGTCTTCTATGGGGTCTCACCCATCTCCCTCATTTCCTGAGACCAAGCTACCTCTCAACAACACAATCTCCCCCCCAATCCCCCTGTCCCCTGGTATTTAGAGCTTCTTGGGCCTAATGTCTATAAGGTAGTATCCATTGCAATCTGAAGAGGCCCTAAACATTTTTAGCTTATATTAATCAGTTACACTGATTGCCTTTGTCCATGTCCCAACCCATTGGGGCCTATGCCACTGAGGCCTATGGTATATTCAGCTCCCACTGTCCCTGGTGTTCACTCTACTGCCCACTCTCATCAGGGCACTACCTCCTGCCAACTGTGGTCCCTGGGTCCCCTGCCTCTGTCCACTGCCACTGTGGCTGCTTTGGAGTTCTGAGCATTGTAGCTGATGTTGTCAATGACTCTCTGATCCCCTCCTAATGCTTTCCTGACCACCTGTGCTGAGGCAGGAATACTGCAGAGAGCACTGTCTGAATGCTGAGGCCCAGCAATGCCCTCCTGGGCCAGAATGGTTCTGCCTACTGCACCCCTGACAAGGCCTCTGATACCCAATGCTAGTGCCCCAGAGCAAGATGTTACTGCCCTGGTGGCTCTTCAACTGTGATAGCTGATCAGTAGTCCCAAATTCTGTGTTTCTAGAGGGGCCTGGGGTCAAGGCCTCAGTATCCCTCCAGCCAGGTAACCTTCCTGCTCCACTTCCAACTATCAGCCCCTCAGTGGATCTCATCTTCTCTCATTACACTGGGGTTCCTTGAGGAGGAACTGCTTATTTATTTTCTTTCTTTGCATACCTAGTGCTTAGCACACTGCCTGGCACAGAACAACTATTCACTAAATGTTTATTTATTCGACTTATCCCCCAATCTCTTGTGCTAAACAGTTTCAAATAGGCCATTGATCAAGGTCTTAAAATACAGCCTCAACATATCAATGTCTGTTCAATGAGAAATGGGTTTACCTGGGGGGCCTTGAGATCACTATCAATCCCCCAAATAAAATATGATGCCAGTTTAATACACAAGGCTTGACATGTGTCTGGGATTGCTGAAAGAATCACATAAAAAATCGGACTTACCAGAACTCATTTGCTTATCCATTGCATGGAAAAAATATTCAACATGGATATAGTTACTGAGAATACCACTCAGTTGTGGCAATTGCCTTCTTCATCTCCATAGAGAGGTGACTCATGTAGATGAATAATGTCACCTAATAGGCCAAACATATCCAAAATAAATCAAAAAGAGCTTTTAATGGACCAACTTGTTTATATTAGTTCATTTTGTGGCAGGAAAAGCAAGAAACTAAGAATGGCTTCCCATTGGAGAATGGCTAAAATCAATTGCCATATGTGAATGTAACCAATATTATTGTGTCATAAGAAATAGCAAAATGGAATCTTTTAAAGAAAAATAGGAAGACTTCTGTGACTGATGGAGAAAAAAGTCAATGAAGCTAGGAGATCCATTTATATAATGCTAGCATCCTTCAGAGAAACAACTTTGGCAGACTTTCAAACTGATCAGTGCAGTGATAAACCACCAATCCAGAAGAATGAAGAATACACTATTCAGATCTTAGCAGAGAGGTGATGAACATATGGTTCAGAAAGAGGCCTATGTTTTTGGTTGTGGCCAATGTGGGAATTGATTTTGCCTATGTATTTAGCTATCTAATTAAGACTTTGTTTTCTGTATAAAAAACAAAGGATGTTTGTGCTCTGATATGCAACATTTATTTCAATATAATTTATTGTCCTATAGTGGTATTGCTCTGAATTCAAATTCAGACAATGAACCACACTGCCAAAGAAGGCATTCTTTATTTTATTACTTTAAAAAATGTATTTCAATTCACTGTCTTGGTCTTGATGGGGTAGCACTACTAATCATGTATACTGAAAAGATTTCATTTCTTGAAAAAAAGTGAATATGGATGCCTTTAAAATGGACAGCATTTGTATTTTGAAATTATTGTATTTGTGAAACGTGTAATAAAATTTAAAGATGTGATAAAATATATATTAGTAAATATTTTTTAAGCACCTACTATGTGCCAGGCACTGTGCTAAGTGCTGAAGATACAGAGAGAAGTAAAAGATGGTCCTTGTCTTCAATGAGCTAATTTAGATCTTACAATAAAAATAAAATGAAAGCCAGGCTTGATGACTCGTAACTACGTTCCCTGCTCTTGTGGTGGGCTGTGGCTGGGGCATTGTTGGAGTTCTAGGCCTCAATAGAGCTAACACTTGTCTGGTGTATACACTTTTAAGTCCAGCACAAACAAGATGAGCCCCACAGAGCAGAGGGCTTCCTAAGGAGGGATAAACCAGCCTAGCTTGGCAAAATGAAGCAAATTCAGTCTTTGTTGCCAATTAATATTCAGATCTCACCCATGAGGACTTCATACTGGGCAAGATAAGGAGACCTAGTTTCAAAATAAAGATATTAAAATCAAAATCAAAATACAAATAGAAATGAAAAAGAATGTCCCAGTGGAACTCCTGAGTTTGAATTCCATCTCTCTTGCATGTACTAGCTATGTGCCAGTAGGGAAATTCCTTCACCTCTAATGCTTTTTTCTCATCTGTAAAGTGGGATTGGTGGATTAGGTTGCAAGTCAAGCACTAGGAAAGAACTAGAATAACAGAATACCTTGTGGTCTCAGACTACCTAAAAGGAAGCCAATAGCCATTGTTACAGCCTCTGCCTTATTCCCCAGGTCAGTTTCCATTCTTTTGAAGTAGACTTATATGGATATTCCTTTAAGTTTCCAGTTCTTTGCCACCATAAAAAGAGCAGCTAGAAATATTTTTGTACAAGTAGGTCCTTTCCTCCTATCTTTAATCCCTTTGGAATACAGACCTACTAGTAATATTGCTGGATCAATTTCCCATCCTATTGATATCACTGTCACCCCACTCTCCCTCAAATCTTCAATCTTTTCTGATGTACCGACTCTTCTGATGCTTATATTACTCACTCTTGTTGTCCCCATCCTTAAAGTCAGTGTCTCTTGAACCTGCTATTCTAACTAGCTATCTCCTATCTTTCCTACTTCTGGATATCTGGAAGAATGGTAGCACCAACAACAGTGAAAATTTAGAAAGAAGGGGGAGAGTTTGAAGAAAAGATAATAAAGTTTGAGTTCAAGTTTGGACATGTTGAGGTTAAGAGGTCTATGGTACATCCAATTCAGCATGTCCAATGGGCAATTAGAGAGGTGAGAATATAGGGCTGAACAAATAAATCTGAGAATCATTGACATAGGGGTGATTAGTTAGTGGGATCTAGCCTTGAATTCAGTGAACCCAAGGTAAGACCAGTCAGGACTGACCATCTCACATAAAAGGGCAAGAGAAGGGAGGTGAAAGCAAACTCTGGGACAAAGTTCCAGTTCAAAAACTGAAGATAGTAAAATGATTATTTTTTAAAATACCCCAAAGATAAACAATTATTGCCATACAAGCTGTGATCAGAGACTCCAAGGAAAATATGGATTTTTCTCAAAGATAACATGGATACCTAGAAAAAATGAAAAAAATTTCTTGAGGAAAGAATTAGAAGGCAAATAAATTGCCTCAAGGGGAATGTAGTAAATCAGATTTAAGAAGTGGAATCCCTGACTAGAATGGACCAAATAGAAATCAGTGATCCCATGACAGTAAAAAAAATTAGAACAAAAATTTCAAAACTACAATAATAGGAGAAAATGTAAGATGTGCTAGCAAAAGCAGTTGATTTGGAAATTAAGTCAAAGAGAGATTGAGCCACTGGATTCCCTGAAAACCAAGATTAAGAAAATAAGCCTGGGCAATGTTAAAAACTCATAAATAAAAAGCTGCCCTAATCTATTAAAGAGGGCAGAAAGAACATAAAAGGAATTTACCAACTGACTCCTAGAAGAATGCAAAAAAGGAAAAGCTATATGGCAAGCCTCCTCATCTTGTTAAAGGTGTTCAGCACCTACTGTGCTGAAACCAAGCCAATTTCAGATAGTGCAAATCTGTAAGCATCTTTAGCAAAGGAAATTGTGTCTAATCCTATGAACCCTGGAAATGAAAAAACTTTCCTCATCCTCTTAGCATTGGGTACCAGATTGCCTGGGATATAGGATGGGTGATCTGTGCTCTGAATGGTAACTGTTGCTGCCACTCCTTTCTATTTGGGAGAGCTAAAAAGAAAGCTCCTCCGGACTGGTCTCTGCATATAACTTGTATCAGTTGCACAAAATGGAACGGCATGGTTTTTCCAAGCTGATTTGGAGATCTGTTAAGTGGTGTTATTTGGTAACCAGTTCATTTACTTCACTCCCACTGAATGGATCTCCAAGTCCATCTGGAAAAATGCCATTCATCTACTACTTTTTTTTTTACACTTATATTGTATGACTTTCTTTCTTTTTTTTCTTTTTTTAATTTTTTTTAAACCCTCACCTTCGTCTTGGAGTCAATACTTTGTATTGGCTTCAAGGCAGAAGAGTGGTAAGGGTAGGCAATGGGGGTCAAGTGACTTGCCCAGGGTCACACAACTGGGAAGTGTCTGAGGTCAGATTTGAACCTAGGACTTCCTGTCTCTAGGCCTGGTTCTCAATACACTGAACTACCCAGCTTCCCCCTGGATGATTCTTTTTTAAATCCATAAGACTTTTATGTTAAGATCAACTTATCTTTTTCTTACATTATGATATTGGAAGTTGTTGTATTGGTCTTCTCATAATGGAATAATATCTAGAGTGTGTCTCCTTTGTAGCATTAATGGACTTGATCCTCCAAATGAGAGTCCTGTGATTGATTCATTAATTTGGGCAATTATTTATTATAAATTTCTGTCTGGATAAACAAGAGACTGCCTCTCCTTAGTGACTACCATAAATATTTAAATGTGGACACTCTGCTTTGCCAAAGAGTCCATTTGGGTTTGGCAAGCAGGACCACTGGCTGAGTAGTTGGAAAATGTTAACAGAAAGCATAGTTTGAGCACAGTAAAAATTCTACTGGGGCAGGAATATTTGGAAAGAATCTAAAATGTAAGATTTGTTGTTGTTGAGTTGTGTTTGACACTTGGTGACCCCATTCAGGATTTTCTTGGCAGAGATAACTGGAGTGGTTTGCCATTTCCTTCTCTAGCTTATTTCATTGTTACAAATCAGGTAACTGAGGTTAAGTGACTTGCCCCGGATCACCTAGCTAGTCAGTGTTTGAGGCAAGATTTGAACCCAGAAAGCTGGATCTTCCTGTCCATGGACTACCCCCAAATGTTAGACTATGTTTTCTTGGGTGATCTATTGAAATCTAAATCTTACTGCTACTAGCTCATTCAATTGGCCTTCTTCATCTTTGTTGTTTTTTAAGCTTGTATCACAGAGTTTTTGCTGGGGCATTTGATTGGAAGCTCTTGGAGGGCAGGAACTGTTTTTTGTCTCTTTTTGTATCCTTGTACTTAGCACAGTGCCTGGCACATAGTCAGGGCTTACTACATGTCTGTTGATTGGCCAGGTGGATTCAGCCCTAGTCAGTTGCCTTCAGACCCCTTCTTTGGGGACATGAGGCAGCATTCCCTTTGTGATATTGGAAATTTGGGAGTCTTTGAACTAATTTTGAAGTCCTGGATCTAAACTTCCTGTGGAAGTTTAGGGGTCTTCAAACTACGTGATTCCATGCTTGTGTAATCATGTAGACAGGAAGAGTAATAACATAGAGAAAATTATAAAGATTGAGGACTGGGTTGGTACTTCCTCTTTTCTGACTTGGGAGCAGGAGCCCGGATGGGAGGAGGAGGCAACAGGATGAGACTTTCAAAACTAACTCTTTAACAGGCACGTGGCTTTATTATAAGTATCACCTCATGCAGATACAGCCCTAGCAGGGAGGTGCTATGATGATGTCCATTTTACAGTTGAGGAAACTAAGACAGACAGGGATTTAAGAAATTTGCCCTGAGTATCAGAAGGTAGTGTCTACAACTGATTTGAACTCGGGCCTTCTGATTCTAGTCTCAGCTCTTTATCCATTGAATCATCCAGCTTTTCTTCATCTATCTTAAGTACAGGAAGACCCATCTGAGAGCAAACTCCTACTTCTGCCTCCTGAAGGGATTAGAGTAGGATTCACTTTTTTTTTTTAAAGCCCTTACTTTCCATCTTAGAATCCATACTGTGTGTTGGTTCTAAGGCAGAAGAGTGGTAAGGACTAGGCAATGGGGGTGAAGTGACTTGCCCAGGGTCACTCAGCTAGTCAGTGTTTGAGGCAGGATTGAACCCAGGACCTCCTGTCTTTAGGCCTGGCTCTCAAACCACTGAGCCACCCAGCTGTCCCCTAGGATTCACTTTAAGAGAAATACCTTCTTCTATTCAAAAGGAAGCACCCAAACTGCCCGGCATTATCACCCCCCTCCCCCCCCCCCCCATCAACCCTTATCTTTTGTCTTAGTAATAACTGATAAGAAAGGCAAGGTCTAGCTCAGGGGTCGGCAACATATGGCTCTTGAGCCATATCTGGCTCTTTGGAGGGCCAGATATGGCTCTTTCTGCAGGAGCCATAAAGTCCATTTTTTTTCAGGCGCTGTTACAGGAGCGCACTGGGAGCACTGTATGGCTCTTACGAAATTACATTTTAAAAAATGTGGCGTTTATGGCTCTCACGGCCAAAAAGGTTGCCGACCCCTGGTCTAGGCAAACAAGGTTAAGTGATTTGCCCAGGGTTACACAGCTAGGAAGTGTCTGAGACCTTATTTGAACCCAGATCCTTCCTACTCCCATTTCCTTTTGATTAAATCCATACTAGAAACTCCATTGATTCTCTAGGAGTGTGGCCCCTAGGAATGGAAGTGACTTCGTTGCTTGTTGTTTTTTTTTTTTTAATACATATTTCTCAGCTTTAATAACACCTTTATGGAAATTTACCATTTATTAGATTATAAAGAATCCAAAAGCAAAAAATAAGAGAAAAATATTTAATGTATCGTTTATAGACCACAATACTGTAAGACTTTAATCTTTCCTGTGTGTTTTACTGATTTGTTGATGGTCATAAAGTTAATAATAACAGTTGACATTGATGTAGTGCTTAGAAATATGTAAATCTCTAGGTGGAATACTGTTTGGAGTGCTCGACCTAGATTCAGGAAGCTCTTGAGTTCAAATCATGCCTCAAAGATTTTCTAGTTGTGTGACTCCAGGCCAACCCCCCAAATTTTCTCTGTCTTAATTTTCCTAGCTTTAAAATGAGGAAGTTGAATTTATGACTTTTCAATTCCCTTCGATTCCTAAAATGGCACCAAATTCTTGTTAAAGTAGGCAATAATTTATGGTATCTTTTTCTTGTTTGAGATTCCTACAAATGTGACTCAAATGAAGTTTGGTGGAGCAGTGGAAAGAGAGCTGGGCCTGGAGTCAGGAAAACTTGGGTACAAATCCTGCCTCAGACACTTCCTAGTTGTTTGACCTTGGGCAAGTCACTTAACCCATGCTTGCCTCAATTTCCTCAGTTGCAAAATGAGGATGACAATAACACTTGCCTCCCTGAAGGTGCTTTATAAATGCTTGTTCCCTTCTCCCTCCTTTCACTATCAACATTCCCTCCCCTCCCCCCATTGTCAAGAAGAAGTACATGCTGTTCAGTCTTCAACCCGCCCTCAAATCTTACTATACACCAAATGATTCATGCTGAAGGACAAGCCCTGTGAGTGTAATGAACCTTGGACAGTCTTCCCTCAGAACTCAAACTGACACTATTCATAATACAAAGAAGCCTTATAAATGTGCTGAATGTGGAAAGGCCTTGTCCTAGTCCATGGAGAGAGCTGACATTGCCTTCTCTTTGTGCCTAATTTCTGGTTTAGAGAGGTTGAAGAAGTTGTGGGAAGCAGAAAATATCTAATCTTCCATTTTGTTGCTCATGTGCCCAGGAATGTGTCTTCTTATCTAGAATTAGGTTGGCCTTTTGAGTATGCTTTTCCCACATTCATGACATCTATAAAGTTTCTCTCTAGAATATGCCCCCTGATGTGTGATCAGTTGGAACTTTCAATGGAATGCTTACCCATTTCTTATGACTTGTACAACACTTCTCTGTAGTATGAGTCCTCCAGTGCTTAACAAGTCATGAGCTCTGAATGAAGGCTTTCCCACATTCATGACATGAATAAATAATAATAATAATCTATTTTACTAATAACTTCAATGTTGAATAAGGCTTGAATTGAGTGAATCCTTGCCCTATACTCACTACATTTATAAGGCTTTCCAAAAATATGGATTTTCTGATACATAGTAATTTTTGAGCATTTATTCACACATGTGTATATATATGTATGTTTCCATTTTGAATCTCCTATGTTGATTCATTTCTCTCACCTCACTTTCCTGTTTTACCTGCAAACTCATTTTCAGACTCTTTACTTTTACACATTCCCCAAAAATGGAGTAGCAAAATTCTCTTTTTGTCTTTTAATTTCAGTTTGGATTCCATGGGATGATTCTTCTTCTGGAATATTCTCTTGTGGAGTTGACTCCATGATTTCAGTCCTAGTCTGAAAGTCATTAACAGAAAATATGAACATCTCCTATTTTATGAGCTTTGAGAAAGTAAGCTAGAGAGGAGCAAGGTCATTATCTTTTTAAAAATATTTTTTTTCTCAATTACATGAAAAAATAATTTTTAACCTTCATTCTTTCTTCCTCTTCCTTCTGCCTCTCCTTCCTCCCTAAGATGGCAAGCAATCTGACATAAATTTTACATGTGTGATAGTGTAAAACATCTTGCCATATTAGTAATCCTGTGAAAGAGAACTCAAATGAATGAAAAAAAAGTAAATGAATAAAGTGAAATATAGTACATGTTAGTCTGCATTCACACTTCATCAGTTCTTTTTCTGGAGGCTAATGATGATTTTCATCCTGAGTCCTTGAGGATTTTCTTGGATTACTGTATTTCCAAGAATATCCAAGTCATTTACAGTTGGTCATCATATAGTATTACTGTTACTGTGTACAACATTCTGGTTCTATTCACTTCACTTTGCTTCAGTTCATGTAGGTCTTTCCAGGTTTTTCTTAAATTATCCTTTTCATCATTTCTTAAAGCACAGTAGTTAGTATCCCATTACAACCTCAACTTGTTCAGCCCTTCCCCAATTGATGGATGTCCCTTCAGTTTCTAATTCTTTGCCATCACAAAAAGAGCTGCTAAAAATATTTTTGTACCAATAGGTCCTTTTCCTCTATTTTTTATCCCTTTGGCATACAGACCTAGTAGAGCATATTGCTGGATCAACGGGTATGTATAATTTAAAGCCCTTTGGGCATAGCTCCAAATAGTTCTCCAGAGTGGTTGGATCAGTTCACAACTCTAGTAACTGCATTTATGTGCTCGGTCATAATCTTGAGCACTCAGATATGGCCTGACTGAACATAGTAGTTAAGCAAGGGAGAAGCATGAAGACATAAGCACAGAGAGTGAGTGGGACCATCTGGGAATACTGGAATATGAAGTGGTGTTCATAACAAGAGATCAGAAGTTCACTCCTCTGACATTTGGCTCATGACTGGTAGAAAGACTAGATTACCTCCATGCCCCCCTCCCTCTTTTTTAAGTCACTGGAATAAGTGTCAAATCATTCTGGAAAAGAAGAATAAGCTATTGAAGCATTTTTTAAAGCATAGAAGAGAATAGAAAAAAGTCCTGATGGAAATACAGCCAAGCAGGCTAGTTTTGATGGGCACATATGAATTCAGTAACAAAACAAGTTCCTCAGATCTCTGAATACCTGTTCAAAATCTCTGAATAGTATTCAAAATAACCATTTTTATCAGGTCTGATTTCCCAGCCGGTTAATGTTTGTATACCATTGGCTACCTACTCCACTGCTTCCTGGAAGGCAAGGAAGGTTAAATTTCATGTCTCTCTCAAAGGCTTCCCAGAACCCTTAAAGGGGTTTGGGCTAGTGAGACTTTGCCATTGGTTCCAGCCCCGACTGATGACATTTCCCAAAGTGTTGCAAGTGGTCTCCCTTTACCTCTATCATTTAACCACTAATCGTTAGATTTGCTTACAAAGAAATACTTGAACAAGGAGTAATCATATACAAAATCTACTCTTCCCACATGTAGGAGGCATAATCCCCCTCTCCCTATTATCACCTTAGTCCCTACAAAGGGAAAGGGGATTAAATTCATAATTTAGCTCAGTTCCCATAGATTGGTCTGAGTTCTAAGTCTAAAGCCTGTCTCTCGCTCAAGTCCCAGGTACCCTGACTTCTCAACTTTCTTGTCAGGCTGGATGGCTGCATCACTCTGCCTGCAGTCAAGACTGTAATGCTAACATTGCTCAGATTCTGGAGTCTCTGGGTATAACTTCTAACACCTGGAATTCAGAAAAATAATAACAGAGAAGTAGCAGGCTCATTTCTTGGATCAGGAGTTAAAGAGGCACCAGGGGAAGGAATGACCTTCCTAGGAATTCTCATTGGTTTAGTTGATGGGGTCTGAGCTTGGAGCTGACACTAAGAGCATAGCCAAAACCAACCAAAGGAAGCTCCTCCTAATTTTGTGGGGCCTTAGAGGTCATCTAGTCTGATCTGTTCCTAATTGAGAGAGAAGTAATGCTGAGAGTCTGCAGTGAAGTAGACAGGGATATGAAGTTGGGAGTAAAGCTAAGATTCATAGGTTAATGGTTTAGATTTGTTATGGTCCTTAGGAATCATCTATTCACTCCCTTTTGTTTTACCAATGGGGAAAGTTGGTGTCTGGGAAGGGGACAGGAATTCCCCCCTTTGTCCCATAGGGAGTAAGTTGCAGAGCTGGCATTCTTTATCTCGTCTTGACTCCCAAATCTCAGGCTCTTTCCAGTGTGCTGTTCCTGGCTTCCAGTAAAGTAGAAATCAGCTCTGATTTAAGGAAGAGAACACTTACTTTGACATCATGTACACTAAAATTGAATTAAGCAAGCGGCACACATTAGGGTATTATGAGTTGGAAGCTGGTCACTGACATTGAAAGAGGGAAAGAACCCACAGTAGCCATCCATGTACCTGCATCTGAACAATCGTCCCCTCAAATGGCCGTACAATACGCTGATCCACCCTCCCCCATGACCCAAGGCAGCCTGTCGTCTTCTAGGAAGACTCTTACTGTGAGTCTTAGTCCTTATTCCTGACATACAACCTCCCTTTATCCCTGGCGATCTGCTCCCTTCAACCTTTGCCTCCCAGTTCTGCCCTGTGGGGCCAAGTAGAATCTGATTCAGAGAATCTGAGAACCTTAGAGCTGAAGGAGACTTCAAGGCCATCCTTTATCACACTAGGAATCCTCATTATGGGAGTCCTGGCAAGTGGTCATGATCCCACCAGCTCTTAATGCCCAGATGCCACGCTACATTGAAACACAATAGAGCAGAAAGAATCTCTTAAGAGTTGGACAGAAGAAGAGAGAAATCTTCTTCTATTATCAGAAACGGGTGCTTAGGGAGATGGAGGACTCCAGGGACTGTCGGGCTGAGCAGTTCTCCCTGGGAATCATACCTATGAGGAGAGAGTTCAAAGGGGGCATAAAAGTCCAGTTTTTATTTCTGACACATGAGTGACTCCTTCATAGCAATCATCTGCATCCCAACAAAGGTCTTGGATCTTGGCATGTTTCTTCCACCTGCACCAATCAGAAAGTATTTATTAAGCCATCACTAAGGTTCTCTTCTCACCTGGACTTAAACAGCAGACCTTCTGACTGGTGTCCCTGAATCTAGGCTCTGCCTTCTCATATTTCCCTTCCATAGAGCTTCCAAATTCATAAAATACTGGCCTTAGCTGACCATATCAGTCTCCTTCTCAAGAACCTCCATGGGCTGCCTTTGCCATTTAGGATCAACAAACAAAGCCACTTTTGATTTGATCATCATGTTTATAAGGTTGGTGAGGAGCCCACAACCATGATGTGTTAAGTTAGATTTCACTCTTGCCAGGCAATGTGGTAAAAAAGAAAATGTCAAAAGATAAACTAAATTTATTCATTATCTCAACAAATGGGAACTTTTGAGTGAAACAAGAATAAAAATATATTTAATGCATACATGCATAACTAAACTACATCAGAGGTGGTTGATTTTTCTCTCCATTATGAATGAATCCTCTGATTGTGTGTATGTGTGAAAGAAGAGACAAAAGAAGATTCAGACTTGCTTTACATTTCTGTGTATTTTCTCAGGTATGCACACTCCAGCTCTTCCTTCTCCTGGCAGGTAGGCTCAGATCCCATCTAGATGTATGTTGTAGGGTCTGGTGAGAATTGATGCCTTAAAGGACCTAATTTTCCTGCCTGGCAAGACCCTCAGGCTCTGATGCACTGCCACAAAACTCTTGACTTACCTCTGCACTTTGACCGTCAGAACCACGTCCCCATTCTTCATGAATGGGTAGACCTTTTGGACAACCAGATACTTGCTTATTGGGGGCAAATGGGCTAAAGCCTTTCCATCCTTCCTGTAGCTAACTTTTACCTCTGGCTGAGGTGGGACTGTCTTGGCTCAGAGTGAGCACTTACTAAATTTCTCCCACAGTTTCATTCCTAAAGCCTTATAAGGTTTGAACTGACACAGAAGGTATTTCCTATACTCGTTACATGTAAAAAGTTTCTAGGATGAATCAGCTGCTGTTGCATAAAGTATGAGGGGAAACTGAATTCTTTTTAGCTATGAAGTTATGACTCCTCTGATGGTTCATTATGTGAGAAGGCTTCTTAAACTTAAATTCCTATTTGACACATATATATTAAATTTACATTTATGAGTTTATTATGATTTTTAAAAAATCTGACAGGGAAGCTGGTTGGATACTGCCTAGCTGTGTGAACCTGGATAAGTAACTTGACCCCCATCACCTAATTCTTATCACTCTTAGCTTTGGATATATATATATATATATATATATATATATATATATATATAGAGAGAGAGAGAGAGAGAGAGAGAGAGAGAGAACAAAATAAACTTGATTCTAAAATGGAAGGTAGGTATTTTTTAAAAACACCTGACATATTTATAGGACTTTAAGTTCTGCCAAGTAGTTCCCATCTTTTGGTCATGATAACAACCCTGTGATGAAGGTCCATGGGAATGTGATCCCAGTTTTATAGATGAGGAGGTGAGAGAGTTTGATAGAATTGAAGTGTCTTGTTCAGGGCTATAGGGTAAGTAAATCTGTGTGTTGATAGAAAAAAGGCCAGGGGATTCTAGAGTGGAGGGTTAGAAGTCATCTTGTTCATGGAGGGGTTGTAATTGGGAGGGAATGAGAGTGGCATGAGTCAGACATAATGGCCTTGGAAGTACTGAGAGATTGAGACATTGGGGTTCAGGATTGAGGCTGACGAGCCTTTAGGGTTAGGAATAGTATGGGGGATAGATCTGTCATAGTGAATTAAACCTTATACCCAAAGCTCTGTGTCTAGTTCCAGCTTCCCTTTCCAGCCTTGTTCTAGAATACTCTCCTTCATATATGCTATCCCTTTTGTTTTAGGCATACACCATTGCATCTCCATCGTTGATACTTTTGTCTACACTGTACCCATTGCCTCAAGTGCCCCAGTCCGGGGCCCCTTGCTTTTCTTCAAGGCCCAGCTCTGGTGTCATGGTGTTGGTGCGGGATGCTGGATGCTGAACTTGCTTCAGTTTCTATCTTAGATACTTCATGGCTGTGTGAGCCTGGCTTTATGATGACCGCCCAGTCTTCATGTTCTCACTGATGAAATGGGGATAATGATACCTGCAGCACTTCTGTCATACTTTTCTGAGCCCCAGTGATGATACCGTCTAGTATGATAGGACCATACAGGATTTTAGATAGAGTAGACTTACACCTGTTTGCAGGTTATCTGAGAAGGAAGAAGTTTGGGGCAGAAAGCAGATATGATATGAGGGGCAATCTGCTTGAGATGATAATGAAAGTAGGAGGGAGAGTTGTGTGAGGAGGAGGAGGGGGAGAAGGAGAGAAATGAATGAATCATTTTTTAAAATGAGAAATAGAAAGAGAAGACAAGTGAAGTGGAAATGCAAAGACATTTTGGGAAAGTTTTATATTATATAATATAGATAATGCCATCTGTATTATGTATTTCCTATTTATCATGTGCATAGCTTGCTTTAGATGTATTTACTTGCATGTCTTCCCATTGGATTGTAAACTTGAGGGCAAGGACTGTCTTTTTTCCTTTGTTTCCCCAGCACTTAGCACAATGCTCAGCTTTGTCATAGTCCACACTTAATCATATTGACAAAGTGACTGATATTAAATATATCACATACTTACACAGAAAATGTTTGTTGATTTGATGAATCTCATTTGGGAATTGCAGGTCCTGAAGAGACAGACGCCTTGAACTCCTTCTCTTTGAAAGCAGTAGTGGCCTCATCTCTTCAGTCTTGTGAGTTATTTCTGGAGAACTACTCTAGGCATGAGATGGGGACGTAGGCACAAGGCAGAGAGGACTAGAGGGAGGGCAAGGTGTTGGAATGGAAAAGTCTGGTAGATAAGAGCCTTCAGAAGATGGGCACCTAGGAGAAAGCTCAGGAGAGCCCAGAGGTGTGACTGTGGCCCCTCCAGCTCTAGGAAGGAGTCAGAATTCAGAAAGTTCTGCCTCTTTCTAACCCATCCAACCATTCTGGAACAAGAATTAAACACCTGTTGTTTATAGGACTCTGAGAAGTAGAAAGTTGCTTAATGAGGCTCTGGCCCTCCTGGAGTCTGGATCCAGCAAATTAACTATAATAAAAAGAAAATTCTCCCTAAAGGTGACTCCCCATCACAGCCTAGGCTTCTGGGTTTTCTCCTTTGGGATTCTTAGACTGCTGAACTTCCCCTGTGCTACTTCCTTTCAGGCCTGGGAGGTTCTGGCTAGCAGGCTGAGAAAGTTCAGGCCCTGAATTTCTGCTTTGCCTGTTGAAAGTCCAAACTCTTCCCCTAGGAATTCAGATAATCTGGTGATATTGGAATTCCTGCTCTGCTGTTAGGGAACTCTGCTCAGAGGTGGAGGGACCACCCCCTCCAAAATTTTCAGTCTAATTCAAGAGTGGATGTGGGCTTAAAAATTTCTGCTTTGACACTGAAAAGATTTCTCCAGAATTTAAACATACCATCCCTTAGGATAGGATATTACTTTTCTTTCTGTTTCCTTTTAAGAGGTGGTGACAGTAAAAGTATGTCTGCAATTTAATTGTTTAACTGGGGGTCAGGAACATAATTAACACCTTAAGGATATTTGTGATAGGACTAACTGCCAGCTTTCCGGCTGCAAGGATACCTGCTTCCCTTTTTCTTCTTGTCCCCCACCATTAACTTCTATCCCAGGCTTTTCACATAAGCCAGAAAAAAATGGTGGTATAAAAGAAAGAGCTCTGTTAGACAAACTGTTTAGATGCAGATTTTACTGCCTTCTAAGAAAATTTCTTTGTAAGTACAGCTTCTCTCCTGCCCCCAAACCTTAGTCGTCTTCTCAGGTTTTTCACATAAGTCATAAAAATAAGAATTTATTGGAGGGGGGAAAAGCCTTTTTAGAGAAATTGCTAAGGGGCAGTTTTAACATCCTTCACAATTAGAGCTGGCTTCAATAAGCAACTTCTTCCAGCTGATTTCCTCCAGTTTATCCCACATCTATCTTGTTCATTCTTAGTTGTCTTCATAGTCTCCCCATTAGATGGTAAACTCCTTGGGTTTTGCACTTTTTATTATAATTATTATTTTTTACTTGTATCCTCAGTGCTTAGTAACTGTGTCTGGCTCCTCATAGACCCTAAGGAAAGATTGCTGATTGGCTGAGGATCCTTTAGTGTCTCAGGGAAGCCTCAGGAAGGGAGGGAGTCTCCGTCCCCTGACACCTTCAACCAAAGGCTGGATGTGCCCCAGTTGAGAATTTCATTAAGGGCATTCATGATTAGGAATAAGTTGGACTGGACAATCCTAAGCTTGGATTTTTGTGCTTGGCAGTTTTTTGTTCTTTTTTATTTATGTTAGCTATTGTAGAAAATGTATTTTAACTTAGCAGAAGCAACTTCCATTTTGAATTTACTTCTAATTTGTGACTAAGTAGATCTTGTGTAAATTATGAGATCAGTACTTTGTATAGTTTGATAATTGTAGGTATGTAAGGCTCATATTTGGTAAACTACTATTGACATGTGTTGATGTGTGGGTGACCCCCAGTTCTGGTAAACACCTTGCTATAATAATGCTTTGCTTAAATGTTTCCTTTCATCATAATCTTAAATATTTGATCATTAATAATTAACTAGTAACTTGTAACTATAACTTATAAACACCCTTCCCTAGAACTATAAAAAGTCATTGAAAGTCCTGGGTCTAATCTGGATGACCATCAGAATTGACTCCTGCATGTCCAGATTACTCAGTACTCAGCTTAATGCATCCCTGTATTCAGCCTAGAGCAGTGCTGATTCACTAAAACTGGCCAGAATCCCAGGTTTGACTGGGCAAAGAGAGAACCTTATCTTGGGTGGCTGTATAAGACACCTTTACCAGGACCTTTCACAATCAGCTGGGTGGTTTGATCCTAGAGGGACTGATGTTTGTAATACTGAATAGATAATTGCATGTTCTGGATAAATAATGTTTGATTGCATGCATTGGTATGTACCTATTTTATGAGGGTACAATAAGCCAATTTAATAGTAACTTGGTTTTACAAATGTGCCCTGTGTTACAAGTGGTGACAAGGATGGGATACTCTTAAAAGCATTCTATTAAGGATATAGAGGAAACACCAGGCCAGGTAAAAGGCTGACTTCTGATATTTTAGATGTTGACTGGCATTCTTGGCATCCATACCTCTTAGACTAGGGAAAGGTTAACAACTTTATTGGCATCTCTTTTCCTCTCCAGAGAACTACTTAATCTTGAATGTATTGTCTCATCACTAGGGAACCCCTGTCTTACCACTCTCAATACCCTGCCTGCATTTCTCTCTGTTCTTGAGTTGGTTTTCTCTGAAAGGAATGTCCATAAAGGAAACAAATTCTTCATCTCAGGTGAACATTTTAAAGTATTGAGAAAACACTTAAAATAGAGAGTGTCCAATCAAACCCATCTTGGTGTAGACATAGTGAAAAATCATACATTAGCCTGAGGAAATTTATTAAGTACATGCTATTTCAGACTCGGGGGAAAAACAAGAAACAAAACAACAAAAACCAATATATAAATACATATATTGAGTATAAGCTTGCATCTAAAGCAGAAACAAAAAATTAATGTTCAATTATTGGTAGCAAAAGTTTTATGGGCTGTTGTAGTTTAACCCATCCCAAAGATTAGGAGTAGGATATTTATGCTAGATTATAGGAAACAATTTTGAAATTTAGGGAAGCTTTTCCTAATATTTCAGAAATGATTTATGAAATTAAGGGAAGAAATGGATCTTGAATACATGTTATTGACAAAATTGATAGAATATTTGTGATTCCAGTAGTCAGGAGCAATTTGCTGTTAAATGCAAAGTGACGCACAGTTTACCTTCTGTAGTTTGCCTTAGACATATTTTAATGAAGTTTTAGACCAAATAGAGAGTGGTACTTGCCTTACTCAGCATTACATAGATGATACTCTAATTTGAGATCATGACAAACAGGAGGAAGAGGAAGTTCCTGTAGAATTAATTTTTAGAAAAAGATTTATTGATAAATATAATTTCTATTTTATTTAAAAAATTTTTTTTTCCATGATTTCATGGTCTCTCCCTCTTCCTCTCTTTAGTAATGACTTTCGGGTAGTTTGATATTTTTTAAATTGTCTCTCCTAGATCCATTTTCCAGGTCAGTTGTTTTTTCAATGAGATCTTTAATACTTTCTTCTATTTTTTCATTCTTTTGATTTTGTTTGTTTTTTGATGTCTTGTGAAGTCATTAGCTTCTATTTGCCTAATTCTTATTTTTTTTTTAAACCCTTGTACTTCGGTGTATTGTCTCATAGGTGGAAGATTGGTAAGGGTGGGCAATGGGGGTCAAGTGACTTGCCCAGGGTCACACAGCTGGGAAGTGGCTGAGGCCGGGTTTGAACCTAGGACCTCCTGTCTCTAGGCCTGACTCTCACTCCACTGAGCTACCCAGCTGCCCCTAATTCTTATTTTTAAAGACTGAATTTCTTCCATGGCCTTTTGATCCTTCCTTTCCATTTGGTCCATTCTTCTTTTTAAGTCATTAACTTTCTGGCCTCTTTTTCTAGCAAGTCAGTTCTGGCTTTTTAGACACTGTTTTCTTCCTGTGATTCATATGCCTTCTTTTCCAGATGACATTTTGTAAGTTGTTGTTTTTTTTCCCCATTTTTCTTCAACCTGTCTTATTTGATTTGTGAATTCCTTTTTGAGCTCTTCCAGAACCTGAGTCCAATTCCCAATTTTGTTTTTATTTTTTGAGGTTTAGTTTGAAGTTCCTTGAATCCCATCATCCTCTGTTGCTTCTGTTCTTTGGTCTTTATCCCCATAGAAGCTTTTGATCACCTTCTTCTTTTTTTTTTTTTTTCTTGTAGTTTACTCATTTTCTCCCACTATGGACTGGAAGCTAGTCCCTCTGCTGATTTACTGGAGTTGCTCTGCCCTGAGGCTGAATCTTTAATCTTGTCTCTCCTCTGCTGATATATCGGATTAGGTCAGTTGAGCTAACCTGCCCTGGGGCCAAATCTTCACTGTAGACAGCTCTAGAGGCCAGGGTGCCCAGAATCTCAAGTGTACGTCTGAGGTGCTCCTTTGCAGTTGCAGCTCCAACCTGGAATCTCCAAAGTCAGTCCATGTAGGTCTCAGTGCCAGGGGTGGGGGTGTTCGGCCAGCCCAGTCTTGTTTCTACTCTCCCCTTTAAACTGTGGAAGTCTACCTTTCAAGTTGAGTTTAGCAGGAGAGCCCTGTGACTCCTTTGTGTTGGTTTTTTTTGAAGCATGTTTTAAAGTATCTTTTTGAAGCATGTTTTAAAGATTGGTATGGAAGGATTGTTAGAGAGGTTTTGGCTTTTGCTGCTCCTAAGCCACCATCTTGACTCAGCATGCGCAGGCCGCCCCCTCCAAACCCACCATTGAATTATTGAAGGACTAACCAATAGAGGATGGACAACTGTTCCAAAAAAAAAAAAAAGTGAAGGAAAGGAGAATCATTTGTTCAATTTTTAGGTACAGTTTCCTTCAAGGGAATATTATCAGTTCTCTACCCAGCAGTCAAGAAAATCTTAGCCTTGAAACCCACAAAGGATAAAAAGGAAGCACAGAGACTAGTTCAGTTGTTTAGCTGGGGAGTAGCCATATTCCATGCTTGAGTATGAAAATTATGTAGAGTTGACATTTAGCATGGTGGGGATGATAGAAAAATGTAATGGAATGCTTATGACCCAAGCCCAAAATGTATTGATGGCAACACAGGCTACTGATTGGAAAATAGTTGTTAGAAATGCAATGTCAATTAAATAGCATATTTAGAAATAATAGCTAACATTTATATGACTTTTGTATCAGATACCATGCTAAGTACAGGTATCCCTTCCACGTTGTGGAAATTAGGGGTGTGGCACCTCTAAGTTGTGAAAAATCTGCATACAAAATTTTGGCTCTTCATACCAGAGAACAAGTCTGATTTTTTCCCTCTGTTCTTTTATGGGGTGTCTACAGTGAAAGAAATTGTGCATGTTTATGGTATCAAAAGATTAAATATGTTTCCATGTTGTCTGCTAGCCCTCATGTATAATCTGTGGTTTCCACAAAATTCCCCCAAAATTATTTAATTTCTTATACTACCCGATGGTATATCAAAACTAAGATAAAGAAAGTTGTGATGTGGAAAGGATACCTTTTACATTATAATTATTATCTCATTTGATCTTGCAATAACCTTGGAAATTAGATGGTATTATTATCTCTATTTTATAGTTGAGGAAACTGAGGCAAACAGGTTAGGTGATAAAGCTAGTAAATGTCTGAGGCTGTAATTGAACTCAGATCTTCCTTATTCTAGGCCCAGCACTCTATGCACTGTTAACCACCACCATTCCCCATAGTGGTAAATACACTTTAATTTGTAGCAGGACCTTTGCTTGACTTGGAAGCTATAGAACAAAACATTACTAAAGAACTCAGAATGTTGTGGAATATGTCCCATCTCATTTCCAGCCACTAATCACAAATTATTTCCATTAGAAACCTATTACCTACTGTGGTATAAGTTCCTGATGAACCTGGCCCATTATTCCACATCCCCTTAAGACCACTTCTATATAGAGATCCCCAGAGTGGTTTTTCCTTTTTAACAGATATGGAAGTGCTAAGGTTTTAACACTGAGGCCTTTCTGTTCTGCTGTAGATGGTTTGTGCATATTTCATCACAGCCATTCCTATGTGTTTCCCTATAGCTCCCACTTATAGCTGATTTATTCTTCCATGCCCAATTGGTAAACACCTTCTACTATATATGTATTTGGGTTGTGTATGCTTGTTCCAAATCTGGAATACAGTTGATAATTACCTGCATAGGCCATTTGAGTGTTCCTCTAATCTTGCAAATGTGATAAACACTCATTAATAATGTTAAGAAACTTAAAAATTGTGATTGTCAGTTTCCTTTCATCATTAGCTTATATAATTGATCCCCAATCAGAAATTAGATATAATTTATAAATGCCTTTATCTAGAACCATAAAAGCTCCTTGGAGGTCAAAGCCATCAGTCAGTTTCTGATTGGACACCATATGTGATCTTGCATTCACTATGCTCAGACATTCAATTATTCTATATTTCTTCAGGGAGCTCCCAGCCTAGCTTCAGGTTAGATCTCAGTGCAAATTAATTCAGTAATAAGAAGAAATCATACAGGTCTCAGGTCTACTCTTCTAGTCTCTAGACTCATCTCCCAGAGGAAGAGGAGAAAGACTTTTGTATCCATCACCAGACTCCTCCCTTCTAGGAGAGAGAAGAGCCATTCTGTCTAGTCTCCAGGTTGCTTTCCTAATTTAGAGGAAGGAGAATAACAAATTCCTTTTGCTCCCAGCACTTGTCCTCTAGCCTGAATTTCCTCAGGCCCTGAGAAAACTCTACCTGGAAGCCAGACTCTAAAATCAACCTGAACACTTCCCTATTTATCCCGTTCCCATTCCTGTGATTCTCAACCCCTGCTTTCATTCTAACCTGGTTCTGTCTCCCACTGCCTTATTCATGTTGCCTTTAACCCAGCCTCCCCTGATTCTCCCCCCCACCCCCCCAAAGTTTCCTACTCCAGTGCCACCTACCCCTTTCACTGTGCTCACTGGAATGCTTTCCCCACAGACAACACACTTGATTTCTTCAAAATCTTTTTTTTTCTCACTCCTTCCATCTACTGGCTTTCATTGAGACCTGCCTCGCCTTTGGTGACAGTCTCTCTGCTCAGCCTTTCTAGCACTGGCTACACTTTCACTGGTTGAGGCGAGGGAGTTAGAAAACTCCTTGCTTCCTATTGCCACTTCCATTGTCTCCTTCCACCACCCCTTCCTTCTTTGAAGCTCATTCTATCTGTGTTTGCCACTCAGTCAGAATCCGACTGGATGTTTTCTCCTGACGACAGGATATTCTTCTACTCATTGAGTTCAGGGCCTGGCTCAGTCTTTCTCTTCTCCTATAAGTTCCTGCTCTCCTACAAGGGGACATCACTAGATATTGTTATTTCTTCACATGCCCTAATATCACAGGTCCTCAATTTATTCATTCCCCATGACCTACCCCACCATACCTCAGCCACATAAAAAGATGGTTTTGCCATTGATTTTGATATCACTTGCAAATGTTCATGAACTCTGAAATCCCTTCTCTTTTTTTTATTAAAATTTTTTTATTTTTAAATATTTTTCCATGGTTACATGATTCATTTTCTTTCCCTCTCCTCTTCCCTCCTTCCCAGAGCTGACAAGCAATTCCACTGGGTTATACAAGTGTTATCACTTGATACCCATTTCCATATTATTCATTTTTGTAATAGAGTAGACTTTAAAAACCAAAACCCCAAATCTTATACCAAATTAACAAGTGATAAATCATATGTTTTTATTCTGTGTTTCTATTCCCACAGTTCTTTCCCTCAATGTGAATGGTGTTCTTTCTCATAAGTCCCTCAGGATTGTCCTGGATCATTGCATTGCTATTAGAAGAGAAGTCTACATTGGATCATCCTGCAATGTTTCAGTTACTGTGTACCATGTTCTCCTGGTTTTGCTTATTTCACTCCGCACCAGTTCATGGAGGTCTTTCCAGTTCTTATAGAAATCTATTGTCATCATTCCTTATAGCACAATAGTATTCTATCACCATCATAGACCATAATTTGTTCAGCCATTCCCCAGTCAAAGGACATCCTCTCATTTTGATTGGATCTCTTCTATAACCCCTGATGATGATATGAATCAAGAGTTGTCATTTCCCCGTATTTTAATGTAAGCAGTTTATTCTTGTTTAGTCCTTTATCATTATTCATTCAGGTTTACCTTTTTATGCTTCCCTTTTTTCCTTCAATCTGTTAGTTATTTCTAACATTCTTTTAAAAAATAATTTGAGTTCCAAATTTTCTCCCTTTCTACCATCCCTCAACTATGCATTGAGAAGACATGATATCAGTCATACATGTGAAATCATATAGAACATATTTCCATATTAGCCATATCCCCCAAAAGCAAGAACAGTGAACAATTATCCTTCAATTTGTACTTAGAACTCATCAATTCTATCTCTGAAGGGGAAGAAGATTTGTTCAGCACAAATCCTTTGGAATTGTCTTGGATTGTTGCATTGATCAGAGAAGCTGAGTCTAGTGATTATGATTACAATATTGCTGTTACCGTGTGCTGTTCCTCTGGTTGTATTCACTTTACTTTGCATCAGTTCATAGAGATCTTCCTGTGTTTTTCTGAAACCATCCTCTTTGTCATTTCTGATAATACATTAGTAAACAATCACAGTCATATGCCACATTTTGTGTAGCTTATTATTATTAATAATGGGCATCCCTTCACTTTCTAATTCTTTGCCTCCACAAAAAGAACTGCTGTTTTTTTTTTTTATCATGGCTTTCAGGTAGTCCAATAATTCTTAAATTATCTTCCTCAATCTTTTTTTTCTAGGTCAGTTGTTTTCTTGATAAGAGATTTCGCATTTTCTTTCCTTTTTTAAGGAAAGTTCACATTTTCATGATTTCATTCTTATGACTTTGCTTTTTTGGTTTGTTTCCTGATGTCTCATGGAGTCATTAGCTTCCACTTGCCTAATTTTAATTTTTATAGAATTATTTTCCTTAGGGAGCTTTTGTACCTCTTTTTCCATTTGAGCAATTCTATTTTTCAAAGAGTTCTTTTCTTCAGTAAATTTTTGTATCTCTTTTACCATTAAGCCAATTCTGCTTTTTTAAAGTGTTTTCTTTGGTGTTTTTTTGTGCCTCTTTTAACAAGTTATTAATTCTCTTTTCTTGCATCATTCTCACTCTCCACCCCCCCTTCAAATTTTTCTTCTACCACTCTTTTTCATTTTATAATAACCCTTCATTTCTGATTTAGTAACAATCCTAAGATGGAAGAGTGGCGAGGACTAGGCAGCTTGGGTTTAAGTGACTTTCCCAGGGTCACATAGCTAGGAAATGTTTGAGGGCAGATTTGAGCCCAAGACCTCCAAAAGCCAGGCCTGCCTACCTACTGTGCTATCTAGCTTTCCCCTGTACTACTCTTCTCTCTTTTGTTTCTAGAAATTCTTGTTGAGTTTGTGACCAGTTAGCCCCTTTTTTCTCTTTGAGGCTTTGCTTGTAGCTATTTTCACAGTTATATTCTTCCAAGGTTGTGCCTTCTTTGCCATGATCATAGCTTTTTTAGAGCCAAGATTTGTTGTCGTTGTTGTTTGCTCATTTTTCCACCCCATTTCTTGACCGAACTTTAGGTTAAAGTTTGGCTCTGCTTACCTGGGGATGAGGAGGCACTGTCCCAAGCTTCAAAGTTTTTCATGTTGTTGTTTTCAGAGCTAGTTTTGAGAATTTGCATTTTTTTTTTTTGGTGCTTCCAGGGTGGTATGATCAGGAGAGAGGTATGGTCATGGCTCTTCTTATTTGTACTGTAAGAAAAGATAAGTAATGGGGTCACCAGGGATATTAAAAATCAACTATGGGGTTTGTGGGAACACTCTCTGGGATGTAAGAGAGACTAAAACTGATCACTGAAGTCTTGTACAGCTACACCACTCCCAGCTGGAAAAATAACAGCCAACTGTCACTCTGGCCAGAGGCCTTGAATTAACTGACAAGGTAACAAGGTGAAATTGGGTTTTAATTAGAAACAACTAAAAGGAGGGATAGGAATGACTACTCTAAAATCTTAACACCTAATAACAAAACCCAAAGGGACAGGGAAGGACTTATTCACTACACTAATCTAAGCTATCTAACTAACAGGGCCCAAGGAGCTATACTGGAGTCTCTGGGTTTCTGCCTCAAACCTGGAACCTGCCAGGCTTGAGTACAGCTGGGGCTTTTGTGGCTTTGGGATTTCTCACTGCAATCCACTGATGATGTCTGGATGCCAGGAGCTACAGTTGTCTCAGGAACCAAGTAGTAAGGGGTTTGCTTGAAGCACTGTCCTCTTCTCTTGTTCTTTCCTTAAATGCCACACCACACAGGATCCCAGGGGAAAACAGGATGCAAGGTGTCCTTTGCTCTGAGGTCTCCCAGGATGGCAACAGTTTTTGCCTACCACTCATGGAGTCCACACACAGAACACAGATAGACTTCCTCCTCCTTCATTCCAACCTGGAATTCCCAGCTCCAGTTCCTTCCTGCTAGGTATTTCCTAATCAATATATAATCAATACCTAATAACTAGCTAATCTAATCTTACTCATAACAGTACTCTGGTCCTTACTCAAGAAGGGTCCATGTTCCCTTGAAACCACAAGCACTAGTGTCTGCCTGGGAACTGTCACCAAGGCCCCTGCTCACTTGTGACTGACCTCAAGTGCTCCATGGCTGGAGTCATGGAGGATAGAGTAGGATGTGATATCAGGGGAACATGAGATGGAGAGAAGAGAGAAGGCATGAAGACTGATCTCTTTTCTGTCTATAAAATAGGAGATCATATACTCAATCCAATGGATAGGACAAGAAGAAACCTGAGGAACTTGAGAAACAAACTTGAGAAACAAAGAAGGAGGTTTGGAATAGCTGGAATACTGAGCAGATTAGAGAATCTATTAAGAAAACAGACACTTTCCCTTGGACAATGAGAGTCATCTGGAGATAAGATAATCTAAATGCATAGTTTACCCAGGCAACATGGTCATGTGGCTTTTTCTAATTGTTTGGCAGCAAAGGAGGCAGAGGGACACCATGATCCAGGCTTGGGGTTTGGGGTGGTGTGATGTGGGTGGTAGGAGGAAGGATGGATGGGAGAAAGGGAAAGGAAGGTAATAGGAAGGGAAAGGGAATAGGAATAGGAAGGGAGCCTAGCTGGGGTAGCCCCAAGCCCAGAGAGGGAAATTGACTTGAGCCCTTCAGGGCTCAATTAAGATCAGGAAACAATTTAAAGGTATAGAATAGCTGGGTTTATTTAGTTTAGGGAAAGAAAAGGTATAGGGAGGCTAGGAGGTAGATCTGCAACATAGCTGTTGGGACCAAGGCTCTTCCAAAAAGTCACCAAAAGCACCGGTGCCTCTCTCTCTTGTTTTTTCTCAGACACTTCCCACAGAGGAAGTGGGAGGTGTCTGAGGAAGTTGTGGTAGGGAGTCCTGGGAGTTGTAGTCTCCCAGGACTTAGAACATTTTAAACTGCACAGTGGGATGATGTCAATAATAAATCAATCAAAGGACTCTAGACCAGAGCATGTTGCTTAAGTGATCTCGTTCATGGAGGGAGGAAAGGGAGAGTTTGTGTAGATAGATCAAGGCTTGGAAAGTCCTGAAAAACAGAGAGAATGGAAATCAGGATTAAGCATGATGATAAGGCCTAGGAATGGTGAGGGAGAGAAGAAATGGAAGCACAAAAGCTTAAGCCTGGCATTTAGAGGACTTTGGCAAGCTCTCTCCAGTTTCTCATTTCAACCTTATTTTATAATAGTCCCCTTCCCACATGCTATATTGCAAAAGTAGAAACATGGCAACCAAGATAGTTTTTAGGGTACAATTTATGTCTCTAAATGCTTATATTAGTAAAAGAAAGAGTAGATCAAAGAATTGGCCATGCAGCCAAAAAAAGAAACCCTAGAAATACAGCAGATTAAAAACCTCCAATTAAATACCAAAATAGAAATCCTGAAAGTCAAAGGCAAGATGATGATGATGATTTTTAAACCCTCACCTTCCGTCTTGGAGTCAATACTGTGTATTGGCTCCAAGTCAGAAGAGTGGTAAGGGCTAGGCAATGAGGGTTAAGTGACTTGCCCAGGGTCACACAGCTAGGAAGTGTCTGAGTCCAGATTTGAACCTAGGACTTCCCATCTCTAGTCCTGGCTCTCAATCCACTGAGCTACTCAGCTGCCCCCTTAAGGCAAGATTATTAATAAAATTGAAAGTTAAAAAAATCATTGAACTAATAACAAGTAAAACCAGGAGCTGGTTCTTTGAGGGGGAAAACAGTGAAATAAACAAATTGACTAATCTGACTTGGGGGGAAAAAAAAAAGAAAGGAAGCCAGGTTATTAGTCTCAGAAATGAAAATGTTAAATTAACAAGCAATAAAGAGGAAATAAAAGCAATTATTAGGAGCTGTTTTTCTCAGTTATATGACAATAAACTTACACTCTAAATGAGATGGATAAAAAAATACAAATTCTCTAGGTTAAAAAACTTAAGTAACTACCACCAGAGGGAAACTCATGACCAGACAAACTTATAAGAGGATTCTACCAAACAATTAAAAAACAATTAATTTTAGTTTCACATCAACTGCTTAAGAAACAGGTAAAAAAACAGAGTCCTACCAAATAAAATGATAAGAAAAACAGAACACAGCACCCAGAGGATTATGAATAAGAAACATCAGTCCTCAGCAACCTGAACAGAAAGTAGCTGAGAGTAAGTTTTTCTGAAGGCACATTCACATTGTAAGAAATTTAGGTTTTATGTTAAATATGAGAATTCCATAGTAATATTGTAGTTACTGATTTAAAGATATTATAACTTGAAGTCAAAAATGGCTTTTAGTAGCTTTATTTACAAAGAGGTATAAAGAGTAAAAATGGAAAGAGGTAGCTAAAGAGATATGTTTTAATAAGCCTACTGGTCCTTCTCCAGTGAAGTGAGGCTCAGCCCCACAAGGGCTTCCCCACGTCCAGTAGTGTCTTTAGCTAGAGTTCCACCAGCGCAGCCTCCTCCAAAGCCAAGGCAGGGATCTCTGGAACCAGTCTCTCCAGAAGCCAGGAAAGCAAGGCCAGCTACTCACCCACCCAAGATGAACTCCAAAGGAGAAGACTGAAGGCCAAGTCC
Organism: Gracilinanus agilis; assembly: GCF_016433145.1. Classification (NCBI taxonomy): domain Eukaryota; kingdom Metazoa; phylum Chordata; class Mammalia; order Didelphimorphia; family Didelphidae; genus Gracilinanus; species Gracilinanus agilis. The sequence continues at coordinate 24,207,485 of NC_058132.1, forward strand.
CAAGGTGAGGTCCTCCAACACTAAAGTCCAAAGGAGAAGATCTAGGACCAGTCCTCCAGGAAGCAGTCCAAGAGACAAGGTCGAAGGTCCAAGGTTTTCTGGACAGGAAGTTCAGGATCTTTTATAGTCCTTTTTCCATGTTACTTCCTGTCCATTCCTCTACTTTACGGGAAGCAATTGCAGCTTTTCATTTTGCCTAGCACTGCCCAGGAGTGGAGCAGTGGCTTCTGGAGTTGTCACCCACTTTAGTAAGTGATTTGTGAACTCTCTTACTTCAGTGTTAAATAGAGGTGTTTAAGTTTTTGACTGATTAATTTAAAAATTGCTGATTGATAGACAAAATTTGATTCACTCTTCACAACATTTATAAGGCTTCAACCTATTGTCCAGCAAACCCATGGAACCTAGGTGTTCATGGCTTCCTGTAGGCTTAGGTCCATTTTGAATATTTAAAAATCAGAGGATGAGGAAGAAAGTAGGTAGCTAAGACTCTCTGCCCCAGAGGGTTCCCTGTCTTCTCTTCTTCTTTCTCACTTCCAAATCTGATAAAATGAAAGAGAATCCAGGCCTTGGATGAGCATCAGCTCCTTTGGATTTTTGAGGTCTATGAAATGCAGGTGGAAGGCCTCCTGGCCTATTTTCACCTGAAAGATGGAGGTTAGAATTATGAATCGTTGTTGGTTTTTTGTTTTTTTTTTTTCCAGTTAAGTATGACTCTTCTTGACCTCATTTGGAATTTTCTTGGCAAAGATACAGAAATAATTTGCCATTTCCTTCCTCTAGCTCATTTTACAGATGAGAAAACTTAGGCAAACAGCATTAAGGGACCTACCCAGGATCAGGTTAATAAGTGTCTGAGACTAGATGTCTTCCTGACTCTAGGCATAGCACTCTATCCACAGCACCTAGAATTATAGAACTGGACGATAAATATATAGAGCATTTAACTTGAGAGCTGAAAGGGCCCTCAGAACATAAAATGTCAGTGATAGGAGAGATTTTAAAGTCTAGAATGTCACTTATTAGAGGGGCTTTAGAATTACCTAAAGTAAAGTAAGAGACTTTGGCCTTTGCCAGCCAGAACAGGAAAGACACCAAGGGTGGGCTTTCCTAAAGGCACATTCACATCTTTATAAAAGTCTTTAACCTTTTGTCCTGCAGAGTTATATGGCACCCTTTGCTCTCTATTGGAAGAGAGAGGAAAGGGTTTGCCCAGGATCCCACAGAGAGTCACTGGGAGATCTGGATTTAAAAGCCAGGCCTCTGAACTCTGAGGAATAGTCTATATCAGTGGTTCCCAAACTGTTTTGGCCTACCACCCCCTTTCCAGAAAAAATATTACTTAACCCCACCTGGAAATTAATTTTTAAAACATTTTAATAGCAATTAATAGGAAAGATAAATGCACCTGTGGCCATCACCGCCCCCCTGGATCGCTGCAGCACCCACCAGGGGGTGGTAGCGCCCACTTTGGGAATCACTGAGCTATATGGTCATATATGACCAAGGGGTAGAATCATTGTCCATTCCCTTACCCAAGGCTGGGCCCCAAGGCTCCTCCTGTTTCAGGAAGACATTGGTGAGGGAGGATCCTTATTCTAAATTGTTGTTAGTTAATAAACTATATCAAGCAGAGGCTAATAAACGATAAACTTTTAATTAAGTCCCAGCATCTGTTCTCTTACTTCGTCTCAGGATCTTCTGGAGCTCATTATGGGAGTGAGGGTGTTCATGACTGTTCATGACAGGGGTCCTCGTTGAGCTGTGGGGTACAGGCCAGCACCGGGACTGGACAGAGCCATTCTCCCAGCACTGCCTCTCCCGGGACTGTAGACCAGGGTCCAACACAGGCTTCCGGAGGCCTTGCCTAGAGAGGAACGACAAAGACTATTAGCTTCAGCAGCTCAAGAAACCAGTCAGTCAAAGTACCTTTATTTTGGACCAGATTTCATTTCTGAGGGGAGTCAGGGCAGAGATTAGAGTCTGGCCCTAGGGTCTGACTGCATTGTCCCTGGGTCAGTAAACTTTTATGGGGACTTTACTGGGGACCAACCTACCTGGATTGCAGAAATTACAAAGAAAGCCTCACATCTCCCACGGACTCCCAACTCCTTCCCTAAGCCCCAGTAACTCCCACCCCAATAGGAGAGCATTTTAATGCCTGAGGAAGGGAGTTGATTAACAGCCTCCACACTTACAGATGGCTGAAGGTGTGTTCCCAACATCCCTGGGCCCAGCTTCCGAGCCTATGGGAATCACTTTAGGGGGAGGGGAGTTCCCTGGGTCCTAGGGAATCTGGAATTTGGGGAGGAGCTTGGGCCCTGAACTGTCAGGGTTTGAATCCACAAACAGATGGCCCTCCAGACCTCCCTGGGCTGCTAATGCTCATGTCGGAGCCAAGAACTGATGTTTCATCTGGGAGAAACCCAATGGAGAATCCCCCTGGCCCAGATTCTGATGGTGAGTAAACTTAGGGGACAGGTTTGTTTTCCTCCCTGAAGCCCTTAGCTGTGGATTCTAGTTTGAGGTCAGGATAGGAGCCTGACTTGGCTGATCTCTGCTGTTGGGCTCTGCTTGCAGAGGGCACTTAATCATGCTAGAGAATTTTGTTTCATTTGGAAACCAAACCCTTTCATTGGAGCCCGAGGGTTCATAACCCCAGCTCCCTAGGAGAACACTGCCTGTGCTCTCTGGAACCTCACCTTTGAGACTTGGCCCATGTCCCCTTTTTGTGAGAGCTCTCTTCTTCTGTTTTTGCCCCTTTGGGCTCCTTCTCTTTCCTACTAAGGTGCCACCTCTTATCCAGAGCCCTTTTGTGGAGATCATCCTCAAGACTCAGGAGTTGGAGCCCTTCCTGCTGTCCAGGCTTTCTTTTAAGAACCTCCCAAACCCACATGAAGTCCTGCCTCTTTCAAAACTTTTTTTCTATCTGAATTTCCTTCTGTTCCTTTCTCTACCTGGAAAAGTTCCTTTTCTTTTTGACATTTCTTCCAAACAGAGACATACATGGTGTGCTTTAATGAAATGACACAAAATTGGGAGGCTGGCTAACTGGATGACAGAGGCGAGATCCAAAAGGCATTCCAGAGAATTGGGTGGAATTCATCAGGTCATCAGAGACAGCCAGGCTTCCTCAAACTCTCGGGGACTGGGAGCTCCATGCTAGTCAGCAGTGTGGAATAAAAGCTAAAAAAGCTCTTGCTGCCTGAGCCAGCAATGTAATGGGCCCTTACTTCCAGGAATGAGGTTTCGAGAGAGCCTTGTCCTTTGCCCTCGGCAGAGCCCAGACTTCCCTTCTCAGCTCTATACATAAGCCATCTGATGTAGGGATACCCAGTGCCCCTCAGGGTTCTCTCCTAAATATCCTTTCCCTTGGGTGCCCAACTATGTAACCTGCCCACTAGAAAAATCTGTTGATTACTTTCACCAAGAGCAAATGCTAAGAACCCTCTGCTCCCTGGAGAGAATGATTACAAAGACTATCCTGTACTATGTCTTTCCTTAGGGCCCTCCTTCCACACTTCTGTCTCTTTGGCACCAGAGATCCAGAATTTGATTGGGGAAGTTGGGTAAGAAGATACTAATTGAGACAATTGATTCAGCAAAACTGCAGGCTACAAAATAAACTTTCAATATCTATTACATTTCTATGTAATAATTGCAAAATCTAAGAGACCACTACAGAAAAGGAAATCCCATTCCAAATGACTATAAAATGCATCAAGCTATGGATCAGTCTGCCAGAGTAGACAAAAACTTGATTGTTTAAATTACAAAAGTCTCCTTAAGCAAATAAAAGAACACCTTAATTGAGTGGAAGAAAATTCAGTGCTCTCAGGCCAGTGAAAAATGGAAATGCTTCCAAAACTGATTTACATAAATTAGCAAAGAGATTCTTCATAGAACTTGATAAACAATTAAATTAATTTGTTCAAACAAAGCATATAGAATATCCAGGGAAATTTTTTTTTAAAGATTGGAATCTGAATAGCGCTTCCAGACCTCAAATTATGTTATAAAGGGCAGTCTTCAAAACCTTTTTTTTTAAAACCCTTACTTTCTGTCTTAGAATCAATACTGTGTATTGGTTCTAAGGCAAAGGCTAGGCAATGGGAATTAAGTGACTTGCCCAAGGTCACACAGCTAGGAAGTGTCTGAGGCCACATTTGAACCCAGGACCTCCCATCTTTAGGCCTGGCTCTCAATTCACTGATCTACCCAGCTGCCCCCTCTTCAAAACCTTTAACAAATAGAGATGTAGATGAATGGAACAGGCTAGGCCTGTGTTGGCAAGCCTATGACACGTGCTGGAGCATGCCAGAGGAGGCTGTTTCCTTCCCCATTCCACTGTGCCTGAGGACATTTCTCACATGACTTGCTCCCCTGTCTGGCTGTGTGTGTGTGTGTGTGTATGTGTGTGCGTGTATGTGTATGTGTATGTATGTGTATGTGTGTGTGTGTGTGTGTGTGTGTGTGTGTGGTGGGGTTTGAGTCTCATATGAGGTGTGAGGGTTGCAGTTTTGGCACTCAGTCTCTTAAGGTCTCTAAAAGGTTCATCATCACTGGACTAGGCAAAGGAGAATCAGAAACAATGGAACTCCACACAGTGTTTAATAAACTGGAAAACAAAATACGTAGGAAAGATCTTTTTTTAATAAAAACTGTTGGAAAAACTGGAATGAAAATTGTCAGAAATTGGGTGAAGACCAACACCTTTCATGATGTTTTACAATTCATCAGTGGATAATGCAACATTATTATTAAAGATAATCTGTAAAAAAAATAAGAAGCAAATCATAGACCTCTCCCAGGTATGAGTAGGAGATGGATTCTTAACCAAATTGGGGGCGGGGGGGATCATTACCAAAGAGAATATAGATAACTTTGATTATATGAAACCAAAAGGCTTCTGCAGAAACATAGTGTACCTAGCATAAGAAAGGAAACAGAATGAAGGAAAAAATATTTTTATCAGATTTCTCTGATAGGGGTTTGATATCCAAGATAGATAAGCAATTAGATATATTTTTGTGAATGTGTAAGTGTACATAATACAGATAGATATATTTCTAAATGAATTATCCCTACCTAGGCTTGGAGCTAGAATAATAATTATAGCTAATATTTATAAAGCACCTACTATGTGCCACTCTACAAATATTATCTCATTGGATCCTAGCCAGGAGATATTATCCCCATTTTCCCGATGAGCACACTAAGGTTTAGTGACTCACCCAGGGTCACATAGCTAGTAAGAGTATGAGACTAGATTTGATCCCACCATCTCAAAACTCTCAGATGCCAAAAGACAGAGGAGGAACATAACAGCAGAAAGAATCTATTAGACTTGGAGAAAAGAAGAGAGAAATTTTTTTGTCCATTGCCCATCTTATCCTCCATGATTATAAATTGGTGCTTAGTGAAACAGGACCCAGGAGACTAGGGCTGTACAGTCTTCCCAAGGACTCCTATTCATACATATGAGGAAAGAGGTCAAAGAGGGCACAAAATCCCAGCCTTCTTTCCTTTCTGGCACACTGGCTGACTGTAGCAGCCATCCATATTTTGTATTTGAATCAATCTGAAAGCATTCATTAAGCTCTCCATTAAGGCTCTTTTCTCACCTAATTGGTCTTGAATTCAGCCTCTCAACAAATTTCTCTGCTATGGAGAAGCACTAGTCCTAGAGTCAGGAAGGTCTGAGTTCAAGTGTGACCCTGAGCAAGTGTATTTCTTACCCTGTGTTTACCTCAGACTTACCTGTGGGAGAGTTAACGGGGCTGATCTGCTTGGAACAATAGCTGAGACAGATTGTCCTGGGCCTTTCAGGACAAAAAAGAGCAGTTTTCATCCTGAGGGACTGTGAGAACCACTGAGCAGGGAAGTCACAGCCTATGGCCTGCCTGTTAGGAACATCTTCTTAACCAAACCGCCAAGGTTTGGAGAACCAAAGACTGGATGCAAAGACATCCATTGGGATTGTAGTAGTCCAAGTGAGATAAGAAGGAGGGGCCACCAGATGAATGGAGAGGAGACAGCAAAGGTGTTTAGGACTTAGAAATTAAGAGTTTTGGTAGTTGGTTGGATATGATCAGAGATGGAGAGGAGGCAGTTAAAGTTGACTGAGGTTTGAAGTCTGAGTGTCTCATCAGCTTCCATGGATCAGCTGGCACGTCTGGGCAGATTGTTTTCAGATCTATTTTTCCAGCCCTAACCTTTCTCCTCACTTCTGGCCTGGCATATTCCACTACTTATTGACCGTCTCAAACTAGGTTTTCCAGTTTCAAAATTGAACTTATCTTTTTTGCCAAGCCCTTCTTTCTTTATAACTTCATAATTACTGTCATGGGGTGACTGCTATCTTCTCTCACTCAGGCTTCTAACCTAAGGTACCATCTTTGGATCCTCACTCTCTCATTCCTCATATCCAAAAAGTTGCCAGTGTCATTTCTACCTTTATAAGATTGTCCCTCAACCATCCCCATCTCTGTTCTAACACTGCCACCATCTTGATACAGATCCTCATCATCTTATTCCTGGACTGTTACAAAAACCTAATGGTTCATCCCCCTGCTATAAGCCACATCAATCTGTTCTCCACTCAACTTTAGTGGCTCCCTATCATTTCAAGTTTCAAATGTAAAATCTTCTCTTTGACCTTCATAACCCAGTCCCATATTCTGCCATCCAGTGACATTTAGCCTCTTTGCTATTTATAGAAAACTCTACAGAAGAATCCAGGAGAAGCCAATCAATATAGCAAATAAATATCATTGGTAACTTTGGAGAAAGAAGTTTCAGTTGAATGAGAGGTCCAAAGCAAGGCAGCAGGGATTTGGAAGAAAATAAGAGGAGAGAAATGGAGGTACCAAGTTTCAAGGAGTTTTCCTTGAAGGGGATGAGACATATCAGGTAATAGCTATCAGAGATGACAGTATCAAGAAAGGATTTATGGGTTAGACAAAAGAGTATAACTAGGTGACTGGGAAGGAACCATTAAATAAGGAGGGATTAAAGAATAGAGATTGCAAGGATGATATTGTTGCAGTCAGCAAGAGAAGAAGGGACTATTAAGGGGGCATAGAGAGGGATTGGACTTGGAAAGGAGTAGATTCACCGCTCCCTTGGAGATGGGGTGAAGGAGAACATGGAGATAATTGCAGGAGGGTTTGAGATTAGAAAGGGAGAGGAGGAAACTCTTGGGAAATGGCCTTAGTTTTTTCAGTGAAGAATTAGGTGAGGTCCTCAGGTGAGAAAGTGAAGAGTGGGGAGAGAAGACAGAGTTTTGGTAGAGCTTCTATAGTGAATTGGGTAGAAAAATTATTAGGAAGATTGGAGTAACAGAAATATCTATCAATATTCCCAGCCACATGGACTTTTCTTTAAAAGATACTGAAGCCATTTGGGAGTTGATTGGCTCATGGAACTCAAGATTGGAACATTCCTGATTACTGAGTATAGAAAGGAGCTTCAGCCCCTTCTTGAGATTAGACCAGAAGACCATTTTGGGCAACACAGGGACAGCTCAGTCAGTAAGGTGTGGTCAACGAGTATTTTTGTTGAGCATCCTTCCCCTGCTCTGACAAAGTACATCTTCTTTGGTTAGCACTGTTAAGAAGTCTCCCATCATACCTAAAAAACACTTGAGCTTCTCTGGGAGCTTAAGAGACCTTTGTGGAATGGAAAACTTCCATTTTGGCTTTGGAATTGTGAGTTGTAATTATCCCTGTCTTTTGTAGCCTTTTAACTAGGTGGTAGGTGCATGTCTCTGCATCTGGGGCCCATATTCTTTGTATTGAGAAGTTTCTTTTGATGAGTTTTTTAGCTTTCAGCAGCTTTGTAAACTGGTATCCATTAATTCCCCTCCAGGAAGTGACTTTGATAAGCAGCCCATGGCTCCCCAGTATTGGTCATCATCTGCCAAGATTCTGCCACCTTCACCTGATGAAGTTACCCAGTGATAGCTTAGTAGGCCAGGATTCCCATCTCCCTCTGTCTCTTACTGTTTATGAGACATCAGAGAAGTCCTTAACCTCTCAGGGCCCCAGTTTCATTTGTAAAATGAATCATTCTGCTGAGGTAGCCTTTGTAATCTGTGATTCTGCAATTCCACTCTCTCTGTCTGCTTTCTCTTTCCCTCCTTGAACTGTCCTTTGTGTCTCTTCTCTTTTCTATGCCTTCTCCCCCAACCTTGTTTTTCCATCCAATTCCTTCCCTTTCATGTCTTTTCTTTTTATTGAGCTCTCCATTCCATCCTTTACCTTTGCCACGCTATTTCTTTATCCACTTTCCCTCCTCTCACATTACTGCCCCCCATTATTTGTCTCTCATTTTCTTCCTTTCTCTCTATCATCTCTCTGCCCTCCAATCTCCTATACTCCCCCTCTCCTCTCTCTCTCTCTCTCTCTCTCTCTCTCTCTCTCTCATATGTATCTGTCTGTGTCTTTTTCTCTCTGTATCCATCCCCTGCCCTCTTCCTTGACAAGTTCTGTCCTCAAAAAGAATTACAGCAATTTTATTTTCGAAGAGACCTTAGATATCATCTTACTCAGTTACTTCATTTCATAGAGACCATGAAAAGAGAGGAGACTTGTCCAAGATCACTCAGTATTAAGTGTAAGAGCTGAGCCTCAGGCTGAGACCTTTTGGTTCCAAAGAATTTGTTCCTGTCTCATGTGCCATCATTTTCCATTCTCCTCTTCCTCCATGTTCTGACCCTCTAGAAGCTTCCAGGGCCCCTTGGTCAAACTCTGAGGTGCCGAGAAGTCCCCCTTCCTCTGACCAGAACATCTCTGCTGACCTGCTGCACCAGCTTGTTCCTCAGGCAGTAGATAAAAGGGTTCAACAGTGGGGCAACAGTGGTGTTGAAGAAGGCCACCCCCTTGTTGAGGTCCAGCCTTCCTGTCTGGGTGGGATTGAGGTACATGATGATGCAGCTGCCATAGGAGATGGAGACCACCAGGAGGTGGGAGGAGCAGGTAGAGAAGGCCTTGCGCCGACCCTGGGCAGAGGGCAAGTGTAGGAGGGTCCAGATGATGCAGGTATAGGATGCTGCTGTCACAGCGAGGGCACCAGCCAGGGTACACACAGCCACCAAGAAGGCAAACAGCTGCAGAAGCCTGGTGTCAGTGCACACCAGAGCCAGCAGGGGAGTGCTGTCACAGAAGAAGTGGTTGAGCACCTTTGGACCACAGAGTGGCAAGAGAAGTAGCCAGATGCAAGGGCCAGAAAGGAAGAGAAAGCTCCCAGCCCAGCAGCCCAGCACCAGCCCCAAGCAGGTCCGACTGGTCATGAGGGCTGGGTACCTCAGGGGATAGCAGATAGCTAGGTACCGGTCCACAGACATCACAGCCAACAGGAAGGACTCTGCAGTGCCCAGGATGAAATAAAGGACCATTTGGGAGAAGCATCTGGGAAGGGAGATGGTCTTCTGGCCTGTGAGGAGGTGGCTGAGAACCTGGGGAGTGATGGCTGAGGTGAAGCCCATCTCCAGCAGGGAGAAATTCCTCAGGAGATAATACATGGGGGTTTGCAGGCGGCGGTCTGCCAGGGAGAGGACCACAATGAACAAGTTGCCCAGCAAGGTCAACAGGTAAGTAGGCAGGAGCACAGCAAATAGCAGGAGCTGCAGGCCATGAAGGTCTGTGATACCCACCAGAATGAACTCAGTCCCCTCTGAGTGGTTCCCCAGTTCACTCCATCTTCCTGGAGTCATCTGGAAGAAGGAGGCAGAAAGGAGGTCATATGTGGACCTTTGAAGACCCAAAGAAGTCCCTGAACAAGGATTTATTAAATACTTTGTGGCAGCTGCTATGCCAAGGACTAGGGGACACACAGAATGAGGGATGAAGTCTCATCATCAAGGAATTCACATCCTACTTGTGAAGACAACATGTAAATATCTAGGTGCACAAGATATATATGTGTGTGTGATACATGTGTAAGTTGTACAGTTTTTAGATAATGGAAGGTACTTTCAGAGAGGAGTGTATCAGCAGCTGGGAAGGGGATTGTGAAAGCTACCTATAGAAGGTGGCTTTGAGCTAAGACTGGAAGGAAGCTGAGAATGTATAGGCTGAGATGAATATGTGAACATGGAGAGTATTCCAGGGATGAAGCTCAGACAGGCCAGGTGCATGGGGGAAAAGAGACAGACAGACAACAGGAAGCTATTGTTGGTGACAGTATGTGGAGTCAATCATGGGAAATGGAGGAAGGTGACAGGTTGTGAAGGATTTCTTATGGCAATCAGGGCAGCAGCCCCTGGACGTGAAATGGCCAGCCAGATGGTCCAGAGCACAGGTAGTAGATGGCAGAATCCCATGAGAGCGAAAGGCCAGAGGGAGTGATTGGAACTAAGCCCATAGCATGGATTCAGATTGCAGGGAGCCGAAAGAGGTTGGTCCTGTCACTTCAGCCAAAGCTCAGAGGGATGAAGTTCAGTGAGGTTGTTCCTCATTTCTATCTATAAATTGGCCCAGGCTTCGGACTTGAAAGTGGCACATTCTTTAGACTGGGAGGGGAGATGGAAGAGCAGACTATTCCTAACCTCCTTTACAGACAACAAAACTGAGGTCTAGAGAGGGGGAAATGTGAGAGAAGCAGGGCTGTTCTGGGGGCGGCCCCTGACTGCTCTGGAGAATAAACCCACAGGTAAACCCTGCACTGCCTCTGCAACACATTCATCACAACAGTCCTGGGAAGGAAGGTACCCATGGACCATGATGGGCAGAGGAGGAAACTAGGCCTCTTAGATGTGAGCTATGAGCTTGCTCATATCTGGGCAGTGTTTGAGGTGAGCCTGGAGTCTAATACTTCAGACAATTTCCTGCCCAACTGCAATGGGACCCTAGACCTCTCTCCTCGGAAGATAAGACCATGTCTTCTCTGTGGTAACCATTCTCTCTAGACAGCTCTGACCCTTAGAGATCAGTATCTTATCCCATTCTTGCCTGGTTGGGATGAAGCTCTGAACAAAGTGTGTCCTGGGCCCCAGGACCTGCACATGCAGGCTGAAACTGGAAGGGGCCATGTGGCCACCATTCCCAGGAGCAGATGGTCAAGACAACATGGGTCACATTGAAGTTCCTTGTGCCACAGGGTCCCAAAACCATTTTTCTGATGTCAAATGAAAAGACAGAGTAAAAGGGCAAGACACAGAGAGACACAGAGAACTGTTCTCTAGAAGGACAGCAGTGGACAGAGACTGAGACGAGGAAGAGCTTAATATTACCTTGATGAAGAGCCATGAAATCTGGGCAAGATGGATCTAACCCAGGGGCACATTGAGGGTTTTTTTCATTCCATCCTCACACATGAAGACCAGAGAGGGCATCCTGTATCTTCCCTCTCTGATCATGAACCTTCTTCTGAGCTCCTGCATCTAAAACTCTCTTGTGACCAACTTAGCCAAGAGGGACCTGAAAAACATCCAAACTTTTAATGGTCCCCGTGGGCCTAATTAAACTTCTGCATCTAAACTTTCTGGAAATAGAACTTGTCCAGGTCCTGACCCTAGGGGTGGAGAGTTGTGTGTTATTTTGATCTCCACTATGGTGCTCTTAGGCAGTCACCATGTCAATGCAACAAACAGTTACAGCTTTCCTACTCTACAATAGTCCTCTGCAAAGAAAGATTTCCTATTAAATTCCATTGTTTCTATTTCATTAGATAATTTCATTGTTCCCAACCAACCAGACTAAGGAGAGATCTGGCTTCAGAATTTCCTTTGTCTTCTTTTCCTGAAGAAAGGTCAACTTGCATTCACAACAAAGAGCTTGGCTATAGAAGAAATAGAAATCTAACCTACTGAGTGCATTTTCCCCTTCTAATGGTTGAGATATTTGTCTTTTTAAGAAACTATTTACAGAGGTCTATACCTCAGCCCTAAATGCCTGGCTGTAATATTTATAACCAGTGATTGCCTTTTATTATGTTGACAACCCCACCCAATGTCCATCCCTTAGTCACAATAATTCCATAGCCACACTCATCCCCTTTTTAAAAACCTACCAACTTCCCAAGGCTCATCAGTTTGCAACACAACCCCACTCTCCCCCAAATCAATTTGCTTTACTTTCTAATTTACAGCCAACTTTTTTTTATTTACCTTATCTTTGCCCACAACCTTCTTGTCTTTCTTGAGTCTAATTCTTCATAGCTACACTATACTCCTCTGGGTTTATATTTACTCTTTTAAAAATTCTTTTATAACTCTTTCATTGACCTGGATCATGCTCCTCTTTTCTCCTTGGTGGTCTTCAAGCAGTCAGTCAAGTCTCCATCTTGAGACAAAAAGAGACACTATTATTATTCCCATTTTGGAGTTTAGAAACCTGAGGAAGACAGGTAATGTGATTGCCACATAGTAAGCACTATACATATATACACATTTGTAAATATTTGCATGGCATGTAGTCTTTTTTATTAGATTAAGTAAGTTCCCTGAGGGCATGTACTCTTTTGCTTCTTTTTGTATCTCTTTTGCTTAGCACAACCCAACTTGGCACATAGTAGATATTTAATAAATTGATTGATTGATAAATGTTACCTTTATAATTATTATTTTTAAGACCTTTACCTTCCTTCTTAGAATCAATACTGTGAATTGCCAAGGTAGAGAAGAGCAGTAAGGTTAGGCAATGAGGGTTAAGTGACTTGCCCAAGGTCACAAAGCCAGGAAGTGTTGGAGGCCAAATTTGAACCCAGAACCTCTCATCTCTAAGCCAGGCTCCCAACTGACATAGCTGTTACCTTTATTATTATTATTATTACTATTACTGCTACAACAATTAACTACTACTACTGTGACTACCAGTACTAATACTCAGGGTCACATAGCTACATGTGAAACATTTCAATATTGTTTTGTTGTTTGGTCTTGTCCTACTCTTCTGAACCCCTAAGGACATCTTTTAATGCTGTCCACAGGGTTTTTTTGTCATAAATATTGAAGCCATCTCCTTCTACGGTGGATCACGTTTTGTCAGAACTCTCCACTACAGCTTTCCCCTCTTGGCTAATCCTGTATGGCACAACTCATAGTTTCACTGAGTTATGTAGCACCTCCACAACCACAAAACAGTGATCCAGGAGGGTATTAATCATATTGCAGAAGAAACACAAACATAACAGAAATAAACTAAGTCTTAAAAGTCTGTTCTTTCTAGAGGTGGGCAGAACCTTTTCTTAGACAGAAAAGTGGTAAGGGCTGGGCAATAGGGGTGAAGCAGGACCACACAGCTAGGAACTGTCTGAGACCAGATTTGAACCAGGATATCCTGACTCCAGGCCAGGCTTTATTTACTGAACCATTTACCTGCTCTGTGTATCGAATTTTTTATCTTGAGTCCTTTGGGATTGATTTAAAAGTAGCTAAGTGTTTCACAGGTGATCATCCTTACAATATTGCTGTTATTGTGTACATTGTTCCCCTGGTTCTGCTTACTTCACTTTGCGTCAGTTCACATAAATCTTCCCTGGTTTTTCTGAAACCATCCTGTTCTTCATTTCTCATAGCACAATAGTCATATACCACATCTTGTTTAACCATTGCCCAAATGATTGGCATTCCCTTAATGTCCAGTTCTTTGCCACCAGAAAAGGAACTGCTGTATTTTCCCCCTTTTCTTTGATCTCTTTGCAGTATACAGCTAGTAGTGGTATTGCTGGGTCAAAGGAAATGCCATTTTATAGTCCTTTGGGTGTGGTTCCAAATTGTTCTCCAGAATTGTTGGACTTACTTGCAACTCCACCAACAGTGCATTAGTGTCTGGGGTCTTCTCATCTGTCCTTTCCAGTATTCCTTTTCTGTCTTGTCATAAACTATCTGATAGATGTGAGGTGGTACCTCAGAGTGGTTTTTGTTTGCATTTCTCTTATCAGTAGAGATTTAGAGCATTTTTTCATCACATGATTTCTTCTGAAAATAGCCTGTTCGTAACCTTTGACTTGATTGATTTCATGTGACTATTTGATTTCTTCTATTCATATCCTTTGACCATTTATCAACTGGGGAATGGCTCTTTTATAAATTTAGCTTAATTCCCTCTATATTTGAGAAATAAGGCCTTTGTTATTGAAACTTGATGCAAAAGTTTCCCCAGGTTTTCTATTTTCCTTTTAATCATGGCTGCATTATTTTACTGTTTTATTTTTGCAAAAGCTTTTTAATTCAGATTTATCTATTTTACTTCCTATAATCCTCTGTACCTGTGGTTTGGTCATCTACTGTTGAATAGATTCTGTCTTTCTTTTGTTTTTATTTGTATCCTTGCTTCTAGGCTTGTTCTCTGTTTTCCCAAAGTTCCTGGGGCAGTCTTAAGAAGGATGGGTTCAAAATAAAAGAATCTTTAATATCTTAATGATTATTTTTTAGTCTGCAAAAAAAGTTTAAATTTATTTGTCCAAGTCTCTATCTGAACTTCCTTTTATTTATCTAAAAAATGCTTCAATTCTAGTAATATATTTGTTTCTGTTTGAATTTTATTCTGTTCCCTTCTCAATCTAAAAATCAAGCTTCAGTTTCTGTGACTGTTTCTATTTAAACATTGCCTCAGTTTCTGTGGATGTGTTTCTACCTGGATTTCTTCTGTACATTAAAAGAAAAGGAAAGAAGAGAAAAGAAAAACACCTTGATTTCTAAGGGTATTTTCCTAACTGAACTTCCTTTTCATTACTGCATCTCCTCTCCCTGAAAATATCTCAATCCCATGGCTTTGGTTTTTATCTGAATGTACTTCTGTAACTAAAACAGTTTCTCTTATTTCTATGGCTGTGTTTCTTTGGATTCATTTCTCTTTCCTTCTGTACTAAAAGAGTGCCTCAATTTTCTATATCAGTGTTTCTCTCTGTATTTCCTTCAGTTCCTTTCTATACCTTTAAAAAAATGCTTTAATATCTATGAGTCTTGTTTGTTTCTGAACTTCCATCTATTCCTTTTTATATCCAGAAAATGCCTCAATGTGTTCTCTGTCTTTCTTGCATTCTGTTCATTTTTGCACTTAAAAGATGTTTCAATAACCCACTCCTCTGCTTTTGTGCTATATGACATCTCTTTGTGTGACTTGGATAAATGGCATACATGATGTGCTGAGTGAAGTTGCAGATGACATAGAGTTGGGAGGATAACTAACACACTGGATGACAGAATCCAGAAGGATCAACACATGCTAGAGAATTGATTGGAATTATGCAGAAAATAAAACAGCGAGGGTTCCTGGAAACATCTGGGACTGCAAACTCAATAGAAATCAGTAGAATGGAATAAGAGGCAAGAAAGCAATTACCACCTTGACCTCTATAGAGATGGGTACAGCTTCTAGAAGTAAGGAGATCAAGCCCAAGTCCTCTGCCCTTGTCCGAGCCTATCTGGGTGGCCACAATTTTAAGTTCTAGGCTCCAGGCATAAAAGGACAGTGACAAGCTGGAGTGCTCAAAAAACTACCAGGATGCCAAAGGATCATAACTCCTTATCTTGTAAGGATTGTTTGAAGGGCTCAAGGATTTATGAGGAAATGAGTTGCTTTCACCTATGGAAAGGGCTGCCACGTGGAGGAAAGTCAATATTTGTTGAGTTTGGTTGTAGAGGACCGAAAAATGCATGGAACTTGCAAAGGGGCAAATAGAAGATTGCTTCAGCAAAAGCTTCCTGAAATTTATCTTGTTCTAGAAGTGGAAAAGGTTCCCTGGAAAGGTGGCAGGGTTTCACTTAGAGGCAAGAATGTGACTGTGGGTACGGCGACCATGGAAATTCATTTCTGTTAACTTTTTATAACAGATGCTGTACCAGGCTGCTGAGGTCCCTTCCAGATCTCCATTCTGTGAGGCTGTGGGCTTTCTGAACCCTCAGTATACCCTCTGACTTTCATTCTTTCCTCAAGGGAAACTCCAATTCCCAAAGTTACAACAGCCCATTCATGAACAATACTAATGATGCTTTTCTTAGACTTCATTCTTGATCTCTATAGTACTCCTGGGGGGGGGGGGATGCATTTCACTCAGGGCCCATGTGCCCTCAGAGTTTCTGTGACACCATTTCTTCTGATTTTACTTTGAATTAGCTCACCATTCTTCTAGTATAGTAGCTAGGTGACATGAATTAAGGGCTGGCTGGAGTCAGGAAGACCCAAATCCAAATCCAGTCTTTGATACTTATTAGCCCTCTGCAATTACTTAATAGCTGTTTGCCTCAGGTGGTTCCCCAACTGCAGTTGGACAATAGAATTGCATTTGCCTCCCTGGATTGTTGTGTGAATCAAATGCAATGTTGGTAGCCAGCTTACTTAGCACAATGCTAGGCATAGTAGCTCCTTAATATATGCTGTTCTTTTCATTCCTCCCTTCCCAGCCATGTCTTTTACTGAATTGTCATCCATGTCACGACCACTTAATAGGAAATCTCTTTGCACCCTCTCCTGGGTTTTCTTCTCTTTTCCCTCTATACAACCTCCATGGGTGCCCCAGGATATCGCCTGTCCACTAAAAAAAAAATCTCTCAGTCCTTTTGCTGTCCCAGTGCCTTGCTCTATCATTGAACTCTGAAGTTCCTGGGATGTCTATATAGTTATAATGAATGCTTTGAGATGTCTTGGGATAGAATGCTTGTGATAAATATCTTGTACTCTATTTCCCCTGGACCCCTAGGTCTATACTTCTATCTCTTTGGGACCCTAATATCCAGAAATTGTTTCTGGATGAGTGGGAGGGGAAGTAGCTATAGACTAGAGAAGAAAACAAATTCAGATTGATGTTTGATGGAAAATGGGTTGGATAACAAAGACCACCCTACCTTGAAGTCATAGGCAAAAAGTCTACCTATTGTTTACTTACCCTGTGACGGTAGGCAAAATCCTGAAAATGAACTTCTTTCTCATTTGTAAAATAGTTGTCTTTCCTGATCACAGGGCTTTTATAGCATGATCAAATGAGAGAGAGAGAGAGAGAGAGAACAGTATTTCAGGCAGAAGAAATTGTTAAATCAACTTTCATTCTATTTCAAAGCAATTTGAGAACTATCTAAACTGGCATGGTCTATGACTCTATGCTATCCTTATACCCTCAGAACTTTCCTTCTACCCAATCATATCTATAGTAACAGTTATTTTGGGGCAGGGAAAGTCATGTTCAAATACATTTTGGTATTAACATTCCAAAACTATTACTCTGTTCATCCCTTTATTAATAATGCACACTGCACTTGTTTGCCAGGCACTGGGAATATAAATATTTTGCACTGAGAATACAAATGTAAGCAATAAGAAAGCATTCCTGGGACTCAAAAAGCTTACATTCCCATGAGGAAAAGCAGCATACCAAAAGGGTGCTGAAATGTAGAGGAAAGTGGTACCAGATGGACCCCTCCCTCCATATTAATGTCTCTTTGGAACCCTAAGTTCCAGAAATTGATTATGAGTGGATGGTGGGGGAAGTAGCTATTAGGCTCCTATCTGGGTGACAAAATAGACAATGGATTTTTTTTAAAACCCTTACCTTCTGTCTTAGAATCCATACTATATAATGGTTCTAAGGCAGAAGAGCAGTAAGGGCTAAGCAACTGAGTTAAGTGACTTGTCCAGGGTCACATAGGTAGGAAGAGCCTGAGGTCAGATTTGAACCTAAGACCTCCAGTTTCTAGACCTGGCTCTCAATCCACTGAGCCACCTAGTTGCCTCTTAGATAAGGAAATCTTGATCTTGGTTGGAAACTTCTTGATATAGCAATTCTAGAGATCAACTCTCTAGGACAGGGGCCGGCAACCTTTTTGGCCATGAGAGCCATAAACCCCACATTTTTTAAAATGTAATTTCGTGAGAGCCGTACAGTGCTCACTCCTATAATAGTGCGTGCTCCTGTAACAGCGCCTGAAAAAAAATTGACTTTATGGCTCCTGCAGAAAGAGCCATACGTTGCCGACCCCTGCTCTAGGAGGAGGAGATGTGGGTGTCTTTGTGGTGGGAGGTGCACTGCTACTATGAGAAGACCACTGGGGCACAAGTGGAGAAGTAGTCCTGGAAGTATTGAGCCTATCTCAGGTTTGAAGGGAATATTGCCTTTGATTGTCCTGGACCTCCTCCAGATCCAAGATAACCTCCCTGTGATCAGTACCTAAATTCTCTTATGAATAGAGGCTTGAGCTATGATCCTAGGTGGCTCTTGCCTTAGTCAGTTAAGGAGATGAAGAATAAAATGTTTTTTTAAAAGAGGTAAGCTTCAAGGATTGGTTTTCACACTTTCACCATGTTCTTAAGAAATTACTGTGATCTTTTACTTTTATTAGGGAAAAGTCTGGTAAGGATTATTAGACTAAGAAAAATATTTCTCAGTATTTCTAGAGAAACTAAAAAGAAGGTTTTAAAAATGAATCCACAATGGGCTATCTTTCTCTGGGCATCATTTTCAGTTACATTACCTTATCCACAGTTTCCTTTCTCAAAGCTCAGAGAAATGGGGACATTTGTACCATATATTACTGTTTTTCAGATTCGGAACCTAGGATAAAGAGCACAGAGGCAACTTCAAAAGAGACCATTCCAGGAGAAGAATCAACCCACAGAGAGAAAATTGAAAGCGGTGCTGATCATTGCTACTCTCCTTGTGGAGACTGTGGGGAAAGTGAGAGCCAGGTAAAGAGACAAGAGATGAAGCAGGAAAAAGATGTGAGAAAAACAATCAAACATCAGAAGATTCAAAATGGTGACAAAATCAATAAACATAAGGAACGTGACAAAGCTTTCACTGAATATCCAAACTTTCCTAAACATCAAAAAATTCATGCTATTGAGAAAGCTTATACATGTAATGACTGTGGGAAGGTTTTCAATAAAAACTCTACCCTTGTTAATCATCAGAGAATTCATACTGGAGAGAAGCCTTATAAATGTAATGAATGTGGGAAAGCCTTCACTCAAAACTCTATCCTTATCAAACATCAGAGGATTCATACTGGAGAGAAACCTTACAAATGTGATGAGTGTGGGAAAGCCTTCATTGAGAGTTCTGCCCTTATTGTACATCAGATGACTCATACTGGAGAGAAACCTTATACATGTAATGAATGTGGGAAAGCCTTCAGTCAAATGTCAAACTTCAAAGTACATCAGAAGATTCATGACGGAGAGAAGCCTTATAAATGTAATAAATGTGGGAAAGGCTTTGGTCAGCGCTCAACCCTTTTCAAACACCAGAGAGTTCATACTGGAGAGAAACCTTATAAATGTAATGAGTGTGGGAAAGCCTTTAGTCGGAGGTCGAACCTTAAGGTACATCAGAAGACTCATACTGGAGAGAAACCTTATAAATGTAATCAGTGTGGGAAAGCCTTTACTCTAAGGTCATCCCTTTTCAGTCACCAGAGAATTCATACTGGAGAGAAGCCTTATAAATGTGATGTGTGTGGGAAAGCCTTCTTTAGGAGATCAAATCTTAATTTACATCAGAAGAGTCATACTGGAGACAAACCTTATGTATGTACCAAATGTGGTAAAGCCTTTGCTCAGAAGTCAACCCTTTTCAAGCATCACAAAATTCATACTGAAGAGAAACCTTTTAAATGTGATACATGTGGGAAAACATTCTTTGAGAGTTCAAGCCTTATTAGCCATAAGATGGTTCATACTGGAGAGAAGCCATATGCATGTAGTGAATGTGGAAGAGCCTTCAGTAAAAAGTCAGTCCTTGTTAATCATCGTAGAATTCATACTGGAGAGAGGCCGTATAAATGTAAAGAGTGTGGGAAAGCTTTCAGTCAGAGCTCAAATCTTAGTGTACATCGAAAGATTCATACTGGAGAGAAGCCTCATAAATGTAATCAATGTGGGAAAGTCTTCACACAAAGGTCAACCCTTTTCAATCATCAGAAAATTCACAATGAAGAGAAACCTTATAAATGTAATGAGTGTGGTAAAGCCTTTGTTCAGAGAACAAATCTCAAGGTACATCAGAAGATTCATACTGGAGAGAAGCCTTATCAATGCAATCAGTGTGGAAAAGCCTTCACTCAAAGTTCATCTTTTTTCAATCATCAGAGAATTCATACTGGAGAAAAGCCTTATAAATGTAATCAATGTGGGAAAGCTTTCCTTAGAAGGTCAAACCTTAATGTACATCAGGAGAGTCATACTGGAAAGAAACCTTATAAATGTACTAAATGTCATAAAGCCTATACTCAAATGTCAACCCTTTTCAGACACCAGAGAAGTCATACTGGAGAAAAGCCCTATACTTGCAATGATTGTGGGAAAGCTTTCTTTGACAGTTCAACCCTTATTGTACATCAGATGACTCATACTGGAGAGAAGCCATATTCATGTAATGAATGTGGGAAAGATTTCACTACAAATTCAGTTCTTGTTAGTCACCAAAGAATTCATACTGGAGAGAAGCCTTATAAATGTAATCAATGTGGGAAAGCCTTTAGTCGGAGTTCAAATCTTAATGTCCACCGTAAGATTCATACTGGAGAAAAGCCTTATACATGTAAGGAGTGTGGAAAAGCTTTTGTCCAAAGATCAAACCTTAATGTACACCAGAAGATTCATATTGGAGAGAAGCATTATACATGTAATCAATGTGGAAAAGACTTCAATGAACACTCAGCCCTTTTAAATCATCAGAAAATTCATGATAAAAAGAAGCCTTCTAAACGTAATCAATCAGGGAAAGCCTTCGTTAAGAAGTCAAATCATAATATACATAAGAAGACTCATACTGAAGACAAACCTTATATATGTAGTCAATGTGGAAAAGCCTTCAGTGAACATGCAAAGCTTTTCAAACACCAGAGGATTCATACTGAAGAGAATCCTTATAAATGTAACGATTGTGGGAAAACCTTCATTCAAAGCTCCGACTATGTTAAGCACCATAAAATTCATACTGAAGAGAAGAAGCCTTTTACATGTAATGAGTGTGGGGAAGCCTTCAGTGAAGAATCATCCCTTGTTAAGCATCAGAATTTTCATACAGAGAGATCAAAGAAGTAGCAATTCTAAGAAAGTCTTCAGCAAAAAGTAAAATCTTGTTTGCCAGAGAATTCCTATTGAAAGGAATCCTGTTATATGGGACTTGTGTGGTCTTGCCTTCATTCCATCGATTTTCTTGACCAGAAGTTCTACAATGTCAGATTCTGAAATCTGACTTCTAGAACAACAGGTCTGATCCCATTTAGAAGATTCCCATTTGCTATGTGATTTCTGTATGAACTTTGCCTTTACCTCTAATTTGGGAGGTTTGCCTTTTTTTTTTCTTTTCCTTTTTGCATTAGACAGTTACAAAACCTAACTTATGTTTGTGTATTTATATGTGGCTTCAGGTGGATCCAGCACAGCCCTACCCAAAGCCCAAAGCCAATTATGAATCCAGAACTGTCAGGTTGTCCATCACTTATTCCATTTCTAATTATATATCATAGGAAGGCATTGGAATTCAGGACCTGAAGACAGAAGCCTGGCTCTGTCAGTTGCTAGCTGTGTAGCTGTGTATCTATGACCAAGTTACTTTCCCTTGAGCATACTCATCTACAACATGTAGAGATGGGATTGGCTCAGGTTATTTCTGAGATCCCTTCTTGTTCTAAGCATTATGAAAACTCAGAAACCATCAAGTCCCTGCCTCCTTCCCTTCCTCATACCTGTGAGGGGACTGAGACCCTTAGAGAGGTGAGGGCTTGTCTAGGATCACCCAGTAAGTCAGCGGAAGAGACAGAACTAGACTCTGTCCTCTTGCTCCTGTTTTTAAGCCCAGGACTCGCCTTCCCACCTCTCAAAATGTCCAGTTCTAACAAGACCTTAATAGGTCTCTGTGATGACCTATTTCTTCTGCTTTCTAACTAACCCTAACCTAAGCCCTAACCTAGAGGGAAAAATGCACTAAGAGATACTAGAACTCTCAACTTCACTCTTACTTTTGTCTTTATTCTGGACCCAACCTTCCTCCATCCATAGTTCCAGGCCCATCTCATCCTTCCCCATATGAGGATTCTTCAGGCTGGTTATCTAATCTCTGGGAAAGAAGGAGAAAGGGATGTTGTGGAGCCAATCAGTCTGCCTGGAGAGATAATGGGAGAAAGAAGGATTACCTTCTACAGGAGGACTTTCTTCATTCTAGCTTTTCTCCTCTATTGATTGCCTACAGTTTTCCTGTCTGGCACAGTTGTTCATAATCATGCATAATTGTTTCCATCATGATGATGCATTGTCATCTTTCTTTTATTCAATTTTTATTATGCCATTCCCTATGGACCATTTGGCTAACTAATGCCTGTTTCTTGTTAATATTAACCCCACCTTCCTAAAATCTCATTGGTTGAATGATAGCAAGGAGCCAAAAAGGAGTTTGAGCTTCCTTTAGCTGAAAGGATTCTTTTAACCCTTGGTCCTTTGATTATCTTTGTAAATTCCTTCCTCTTGGTTAGCAAATTGTGACTTCTTTTAAAATGTAGTCTTGTAGTTTTGTACATGTAGTATTTTGCAAACTTGGTGTTGAAATATATAATTATGTTTACTAGTTTATCCTAACTTAGTTTGTTCAACTGTAATTGAAGGAAGCATGAGAAATAAATTGCTTTGACTGGGCCTGAGTGACCCATATGACCCAAGAGGCCATAAAACTGTAGGTTAAAAAAAATTACTCTGATAGTAATTTTCTCTTATCAAGATTTTGCCAAAAATTCCAGCCTTGGTTCAGAGTTATTTTTCTATCACCTGAATCTGTGCTGAAGTATAATAAAACCTAGGTTTTTACCTCTATAATATCTGCATTGTGGTAGATTTATTTAGAAGCAGTAACCTATCATATGAACTTGTAAAGACAGTCCATGACCTCAAGGAGTTTATAATGTAATGGGGAAAGACAACACACAGAAGGAAGTTTGAAACCTTTCAGCTCAGAGATCTACAAAGGAGTACCTGGGGCCAAGACAATGGTATTCCCAGACTGACTAGGTCTGTGCAGGGGAGGTTCAGTGCCCAGTCCTTTTTACGGTTTACATGATGGTTTAACTAGATTATCTCATTTGGTCCCCAATTCAGAGCTATAAGGGACCTTAAGTATCATTTATCCCAACCCCCCTCATTTTGTAGATAAAGGGACTTTTAGGTCAGATAGGCTAGGTCATAGAGATAATGAGAAGGAGAACTAGGATTTGAACCCATGCTCCTTGACATGGAAAAGAATGTTATTCTCTTCCTTTGTATCACAGAATCTCTCTAGGGAAATCAATGCCTAGTATGAAGAAGAGGCTTATTTAGTCAGGGCCAGAGCTAAGCTCTGAACCCAGACCTTCTGACTCCAAATCTACTGCCCTTTCCACTAGATATCATTGTCTCCTGAATGACCAAGCATGTACTCATCAGTCTTTTTCTAGGAATTTCTAAATCACTGAAGATGTCAGAGATCCAGGGCAGAGAACACAGCTAGATGGGTAAAGAGAGGCTTGG
Source organism: Gracilinanus agilis (assembly GCF_016433145.1). NCBI lineage: Eukaryota > Metazoa > Chordata > Mammalia > Didelphimorphia > Didelphidae > Gracilinanus > Gracilinanus agilis. Next base: position 24,230,920 of record NC_058132.1, read on the forward strand.
TGTGTCCTTTGGCATGGAGTGAGATGAAAGAAATTGGGGAGCTGGAGTTAGAGCATGGGAGAGGATATCTATATATGACATTGGACAAGTGACATCACCTCTGTAATTTTTTTTCCTAAAGTTAAAAACAACATCCCTTATCTTCTGTTTTAGAATGAATACTTTGTATTGCTTCCAAGGCAGAAGAGGAGTAAGAGCTAGACAATTGGGATTAAGTGACTCTCCCAGGGTCACACAGCTAGGTAGTGTCTGAGGTCATATTTGACCAGCACCTCCCATCTCTATATGTTATTAATTATGAAGCTGGATGAGGGGTAGGTAGTTTGGAAAAGGCCATTAAGGGAAACAGTCCTCAGGGTCAGAGAACAAAAGTCTCAGAGGCCATTATTAAGAGGGGATGTCAGAGGACCTGTCCCAATATGATATAAAGTCCTGTCCCCTCCAGCTTTTGGGAAGAGTAATTACACAGAGAACTGGTTCCAAAAGCTTCAAGACAATTCCACAAGCATGGGTTAAATACCTTTTTGTGTGCAGGGCTCTGAGCTTTGGAAATGATCTAAGTCAGGCCTTTGCTTCAACAAGCTTCCAGCCTTGCCGCAGGTTGGACCTCAGTGTAGATAAATGGAATTCTGTAAAGAAAGCTGTTACAAGAAATGATGAGAATAATGGTTTTAGGAAATCCTGGAAAGTCTTATGAACTGATACAAAGTGAAGTGAGCAGAACCAGGAGGACATCTACACAGTAACAATATTGTAATCATGATGAACTGTAAAAGACTTGGCTATTCTGATCAAGACAGTGTGATCCAGGACAATTCCAAAGGAACTATGATGAAAAATGCCATCCACCTCCAAGGAGAGAACTAACTCCGAATGCAGATCGAAGAGTACTTTTTTCACTTTATTTTTAGTGGGGGTGGGGACACGGTTTGTGTGTGTGTTTTCTTTTGCAATATGACTAATGGAAATATATTTTGCATGACTTCATATGTATAATTGATATATTGCTTGACTTTTCAAAGAGTGGGGGATAGGGGGAGAAAATTTGGAACTCAAAATAAATGTTTAAATTTTTTTAGAAATGTAATAAGGAAATATTTCGTGAAATAAAAACATTAAATAAAAAAGAAAGCCGTCTGTGTTAGATACTGACCATCAGTGTCCATACTCTTGAGGATTTTCCATGATTTTACCAGTTATCTCAATATCTTCACTTCTTCTGACTTGAAGACCCCAGAACGTCAGTGCTAGTTGACAGGCTCTAGACAGAGGGAGATCCAGCAAAGAATACAGAGAAGGAGCAGTCAGTTAGGAGGAAGCAGAGCCAGGACAAAGTGGAATCCCAAAAACCTAGAGAGAAGAAGGTATTAAATGGGAAAGAGTAATCAACAGTGTCAAAGAGTCAACTAAGAGTTTGTTTTGTTTTGTTTTCAGTATTGGGGATACCGAGGCATGTTTGTAAGTAGTAGGAAATGAGCCAGTAGAGAGGGAGAGTTTAAAAATAAATGGAAGAGGGGCAGTTGGGTAGCTCAGTGGAGTGAGAGTCAGGCCTAGAGACAGGAGGTCCTAGGTTCAAACCCGGCCTCAGCCACTTCCCAACTGTGTGACCCTGGGCAAGTCACTTGACCCCCATTGCCCACCCTTACCAATCTTCCACCTATGAGACAATACACCAAAGTACAAGGGCCTAAAAATAAATAAACAAACAAACAAACAAACAAATAAATAAATGGAAGAGTAGGATTGACAGAGCAGGTAAATGGATGGAAGAAATGGAATCATTTGAACTTGTAGAGGGCTTGGTAAGGAATAAGGTCACTTTATCATGTAAGACTAGAGTGAAGGAAGAGATTGGCAAATGGAATGATAGGAAATGAGGAAGAAGGGGAAAGAAGGAATTCATGGTAAATCCCCTCAAAAATTTTTTTTGTAACTTGAGGCAAAGTTCTCAATGAGAGTAAAGGGAGGTGGAGCCATGGGAAATTTGGAGAAGAATGAAAATGTTTGGAAGAGCCACTGGAAACAGTGAAATAGTGAGTTGATAAGGCAGACATAATAGGATTGTTTAATAGCAGTGGAGGCCCAGTTGAGATCATTTGGCAAAATTTGTAGTAGACCCAGTCAAAAATCGTTGCAAGATTTTTTTCTATCTGATTAGGAGTGAAAGTAAAGAATGGTAAGTGATCCAAGGCTGAGGCTTGTCATGGGGTAACCAGCAATATATTAAAGTAGGATAGAAATTCAGGGGAGGACAGTTTAGGAGTTTACTTGGTTCACTAAGGAGTCAAGGCAGGGAGAAGAGAGAGAAAGTTCAGAGGAGAGGGCCTAGGAGACAATTGAGTGGTTCAAGGTATTGAAAGGTTGTAGAAGAAGGGTGAAGTTATGTGTGACCCTTTGACCCCATTTGGGTTTTCTTGTCGAAGATTCCAGAGCAATTGCCATTTCCTTTTCCAGCTCATTTTACAGATGAGGAAATTGAGGCAGACAGGGTGAAAAGACTTGCCCAGGATTACACAGCTAATGACCGAGGCTGGCTTTGAACTCAGTTCCTCCTGACTCTAGGCTTGGCACTATCCACTGTACCACCTAGCTGCCAAGATGAAGAGTAGGGTTATGTAAGACAAGGCAGAGGTAAAGGTGAAATGTCACCCAGTTCTGGTCAGGCAATGGAATTTTGAGAATTCCCGAACATGGAGGTGGCACATTGTGGCTGATGGCAAGAGGAAGAGTAGTTCATGGAAGGTATGTAGGTTGAGGAATTGAATCATTAGGATACTTGAGCAAAGAATCATGTATGTTGAATTTCCCTAGTTTGAGGGCTGGAGGTGAGGACAGAATAATTATAAGTCACATATCAAACTTAATGAGTAAGGTAGGGCAGTGACCTAGAAAATAGGGATCAGGATTTTGATTGGGTGGTAGATAGAAATAGGAGTTCCTCTTAAAAGAAGAGATGTCTATTAATAAATGTTTAAAAAAAAAGATGTTACTGAATGATTGATGGAGAGATTATGGAAGCTACAGGGAGGAGCAAGATATAGCCTCTACTAGTGAAGCAAGGAGACTGAGTGAAGGTACATCCAGCACTGGAAAGAAGGCCCAGGGAGAAGTCAGCTCTCATTAAAAGCTAGTAAATGGGGACAGTCAGGTGCTTCAGTAGATAGAGAGCCAGGCCAGGAGATGGGAGGTCCTGGTTCAAATGTGACCTCAGAGACTTCCTAGCTGTGTGTCCCTGGGCACACAGGTTACTTAACTTCCATTGCCTAGTCCTTACCGCTCTTCTGCCTTAGTAGTGATTCTAAGATGAAGTTTCAAAACAAAACTAGTAGATGGAAGGAGTGGTAGAGGGACATTTAAGATGAAAGGAAATTCGTGGCCCATGGAACAGGTATTCCCAGAGGGCACAGTGGAAGGGTCAAGAGGAATTGGGCTAAAACTTTGGAGGGGGATGGGAATGAGGAGCCAGGGGTCAGGGATAAGGAATGGGGATTAGATGATGATTTAAGAGAGGATAATGATGAGCTCAGATTCCTGGGGTGTCCAGGGTATGCCAATTGTTCAGATGTTCATCGTTAAGTGGAGAATTCCCTCTTTGAACCCTCACAGGACAAGCAGAGGCCTGAGGTTGGAGGGAGGAGTGCTCCTCTGCAGAGAAGGTTCTCCACATCCCTGCTGGGAGACAGGGCTGGTAGGAATTGGTGATAGTTGTCTTGGGCTGGTTGGAAGTGGCTGCTTTGTGCTTCTCTCTTGATGTCTGACCTTTTATCTTGCCTTTCTACCATTCCCTTCTGTAGATTAAAACAAAACAAAACAAAACAAAAAACCCTCCTTTCTCTGGCCCTGTTTTTTCCTAAATTTCCTTCCATTTCCTTCTGTACTGAAAAGAATGCTTAGTGTTCTGCAGTACTGTTGCTCTCTGGCCTTCTTTCTGTTCCTTTCTGGATCTAAAAAGAATGTTCCAGTTTCAGTGGCTGTCTTTTTATCTGGTCATGCTTCTGTTGTTGTCCTTACCTAAAAGAATGCTTCAACTGTGGTGTGGGGATTTTTATCTGGATTTATTACATTTCTTTTCTGTCCCTAAAAACAACCCCAAATTTCTGTTTCAAAGCCTGTGTATCTTATCTGGACTTCTTTTCCCTTCTGTGACTAAAAGAATACTTCAAAATCCATGGTTGTGCTTTTGTCTATATATTTCCTTCAGTACATAAGAAAATTCCTCAATTTAAATGCCTGTGTTTCTCTTTAGACTTCTTCCTGTTTGTTTCTGCACCTAAAAGATTATCTCAGTTTCACTGGTGATTTGTCTTTCTGTTCTTCTTTCAGTTCCCTTTTATACCTAAAAAAAAGCTTCTCTGATCCAATTGTCTTTTCCTTTGCCGTGACATTTTTGCCAGTGATTTGGATAAAGATATTCATACATATTATACTCAAAAAACTTCCCCATGACACAAAGCTGAGAGAATAGCTAACATCCTGGATGATAGTCAGCACATGAAATAAGGTGAAAAAGCTCTTACCCTCTTGTTCTGCATAGAGAGGGGCACTGCTTCCAGGAATAGGTCAGAGATGGAGCCAAGGTCCTCTGCCTTTAGAGTTCATCTCCGTATTGTGTGCAGTTCTGGGCTCCATTCATAAAAAGACATGGATGAACTGGAGTGTCCGCAAGAGCACAGCCAGGATATCGAATGGCCTTGACTCATCCTGTGAATTGTTTCAAGGATTTAGAATTTAGACCTTGGAGAAAAGACTTGTGAGGAAATGAAAGCTGCCTTCACATATTGGAAGGGCTGTCATCTAAGTTAGCTTTTTTTTTTTTTTTTTTTTTTTTGACTACAGAACACTGACTAGCACAATGCATGGAATTTGCACAGGGGCAAACCAGATTGCTTCAGGACAAACTTCGTAAATCATAAGTTGAATGAACTTTCTTGAGAGTTGACAGGATTCCCCTAGAAGGCTTCTTTTAGAGCCTACATGATGACCTCATGTGTCTGACAGTAGAGACCCATCTGGTCTGTTTGTACTCAAAAGCTACTCATTAACTTTAAAATCTCTAGTGTTGAGATGCAGAGGGTTTTCTGAACCCTCTACCTGTGTGCTTGAGGGTTTCCTCAAGTGAGTCCAAACTCTCAAAGTAAGCAATGGCTTTTTCTTTTTTCCAAAACCCTAACCTTAGAATTATGCTTGATATCAGTTGGAAGGCAGGAGAACTAGGCAGTTGGGATCAAGTGATTTCCCCAGGATCACATAGCTAGGAAGTGTCTGAGACCAGATTTGAACCCAGGACCACCCATCTCCAAGCCTGACACACTATCCACTGAGCTACCTAGCTGCATCAAAATTAATTGATAAAACTGATGACATTAATCTTCAGATTCCTCAACTACAAATGGAGAGCATATAGCAGTTTCTTCTAAGTATTGTTTTCAGGATCCAATAAGATAATCTTAATAATAGGCTCAGTACATCATATATAGTAGGTATTTAATAAATGCTTGTTCCCTTCCTTTGCCTGCTATCTCTTTTACAGAATCTTCATCAGTGTCATGAATACTTAGTACTGGGTTTTCCTTTATTTTCTTTGTACACCCTGCTTTGGATGCCCCAGTATGTAAAATTCCCATTAAAAAAAAATGTCTTCATTCCTTTGCTAATCCAGTGCCCTGCTCTATCAATGAGCACCCAAGTTACTGGACGTCTTTTCAGCAACAGTGAATTCCATGAGACACCCTAGGAAAGAATGATTGTGATAAATACTCTATTCTGGGTATTCCTAGCATAGTATTCCTTCTGTCTCTTTGGCATCCTAAGGTCCAGAAACTGATTATAGATGGGTAGTTGGGGCAGTGGGTGTAGGCTGGAGAAGAAACCGATTCAGGTTGATATCTCATAGAAATTGGGCAGGACCTGCCCAAGGTGGGCAGGACCACCTTGATTTAGGAGGAAAATACTCTGTATACAAAACATGCCAAAGAAGTGTCATCTGTTGGTGACTTGCCCTGGTACCTGAGACAATGAATACCTGGAAACTCTACTAAATGCTCTCTATTCCTCATAAAGAGGGATCTCTTTCCCCATTGTTCCTCTATCACAAGATTGTCACCATGGTCAAGTTAAGGAAAACACTTCCTTCTCTCTTCGCAAAGCTGAGAGAGAAAAAATGGGGAGTAAGTGCTCTGCTTATTTTGAGCACAAGTCTGCCATGACAGAAACAATTTCAGCATTTAAAATCTTTCTGCGTCAGTGACCTCATCCGAACCCATGCCTTCAGAGATGCCCCTCTACCCAAGAATATTTATGGTAACATATATAGTAACTTTGAAAAAAAAAGTCATGTTAAAATACATTTCTGGAAGGGCAGCTAGGTAGCACAGTGCAATCGCTCTAGTCCTGGAGTTAGAAGGACCTGAGTTCAAATCTGGCTTCTGACAGTTCCTAGCTATATGACCCAGGCAAGTCAATTAATCCAAATTGTTTAGCCCTTACAGCCCTCCTGTCTTTTTAAATACATTTTTTGGGTTAATATGCCAAAACAATAGTCATTAATCTGTTTCTCTATTTATTGATAGACTCACACTGCATTAATTGATTACTTTTTGCCAGGCATTGGGACTACAAATATTTTGCATTGAGATTACAAACATAAGCATAAAGAAAACATTCCTGGAACTCAAAAAGCCCATGTTCTCATGAAGAAAATCAGCATATAATACACTGAAATGTGGTGGAGGATGTATCCAGATGGGGACAAGGTGACAAAGTAGAAAGGGGAATCATACCAAGTTTGAAGTACATGGTTGGGTACTTCCTCAAATGGAGATTTTGGAGAGCATTCACTAAGAGGAGGAGGTAGGGGTATCCTGATGGTGGGGGTGCACTACTACTATGAGAAGAACACTGGGGAACAAGTGGAGAATTCCTGGAAGTATTGAGCCTATCTCAGGTTTGAAGAGACCAGTGACCTTCATTGTTTGGACCTCCTCCAGATCCTAGATAATCTCGCTATCATCAGTACTGAAATTCTCTTATGAATAGAGTCTTGAGCTATGTTTCTAGGTAGCTCTTAGCACAGTCCATTGAGGGAATGAGGAATATGGTTAAAAAGATAAAATGTAACCTTTGTTCAAGGATTAGTTTTCATCCTTACACCACGTTCTTAATAAAAGACTCTGATCCTTTATTTCTACATATTTTTCAGTAGAGAAAGTACTGGCAAGGATTATAAGACTAAGAAAAATATTTCTGGAGAAACTAAAAAGAAAGTTTAAAAAACAGTTCCAAAATGGGCAGTCTTTCTCTGGGCACCATTTTCAGTTGCATTACTTCATCCCTAGTTTCTTAGAAATGGGGGCATTTATACCTTATATTGCTGTTTTTCAGATTTGGAGTCTAGGATAAAGAGCACAGAGGCAGCTTCAAAAGAGACCATTCCAGGAGAAGAATCATCCCATAGAGAGAAAATTGGAAGCAGTGCTTATCATTGCTACTCTACTTGTGGGGACTTTGGGGAAAGTGAGAGCCAGGGAAAGAGTCAGGAGATGAAGCAGGAAAGGGATGAACTCCAGAAGATTCAAAATGGAGACAAAATCAGTAATAAGGAACATGGTAAAGCTTTCACTGAATATTCACACTTTTCTAAACAGCAAAAAATCCATGGCATCGAGAAGGCTTATAAATGTAATGAATGTGGGAAAGTCTTTCGTCAGAGTTCAACTCTTTTCAGACACCAGAGAATTCATACTGGAGAGAAGCCCTATAAATGTAATGAGTGTGGGAAAGTCTTTCGATGGCATTCAAACCTTAAGGTACATCAGAAGTTTCATACTGGAGAAAAGCCCTATAAATGTAATGAATGTGGGAAAGCCTTTACCCTAAATTCATCTCTTTTCAATCACCAGAGAATTCATACTGGAGAGAAGCCTTATAAATGTGACAAGTGTGGAAAAGCATTCCTTAGGCATTCAAACTTTAATTTACATCAGAAGAGTCATACTGGAGAAAAACCTTATGAATGTATCAGATGTGGTAAAGCCTTCACTCAAAAATCAACCCTTTTCAAACATCAAAGAATTCATACTGAAGAGAAACCTTTTAAATGTGATACATGTGAGAAAGCCTTTTTTGAGAGCTCAAGCCTTATTAGCCATCAAATGGTTCATACTGGAGAGAAACCTTATATATGTAATGAATGTGGAAAAGCCTTCAGTAAAAAGTCAGTCCTTGTCAATCATTGTAGAATTCATACTGGAGAGAAGCCATATAAATGTAAAGAGTGTGGAAAAGCTTTCAGTCAGAGCTCAAATCTCAGTGTACATCAAAAGATCCATACTGGAGAGAAGCCTTATAAATGTAATCAGTGTGGAAAAGCCTTCACTCAAAGTTCCTCTTTTTTCAATCATCAGAGAATTCATACTGGAGAGAAGCCTTATAAATGTAATCAATGTGGAAAAGCCTTCCTTAGAAGGTCAAACCTTAATGTACATCAGGAGAGTCATACTGGAGAGAAACCTTATAAATGTACTAAATGTCATAAAGCCTACACTCAAATGTCAACCCTTTTCAGACACCAGAAAATTCATACTGGAGAGAAGCCCTATACATGCAATGATTGTGGGAAAGGCTTCATTGATAGTTCAACCCTTATTGTACATCAGATGACTCACACTGGAGAGAAGCCATATTCATGTAACGAATGTGGGAAAGAATTCAGTACAAATTCAGTCCTTGTTAGTCACCAAAGAATTCATACTGGAGAGAAACCTTATAAATGTAATCAATGTGGGAAAGCCTTTAGTCGGAGCTCAAATCTTAGTGTTCACCAGAAGATTCATACTGGAGAGAAGCCTTATACATGTAATGAGTGTGGAAAAGCCTTTATTCAGATATCAAACCTTAATGTACACCAGAAGATCCACATTGGAGAGAAAAATTATACATGTAATCAATGTGGAAAAGCCTTCAGTGAACACTCAATCCTTTTAAATCACCAGAGAATTCATGATGAAGAAAAGCCTTATAAATGTAAACAATGTGGGAAAGCCTTTGTTGAAAAGTCAAATCTTAATATACACCAAAAGATTCATATTGGAGACAAACCTTATATATGTAATCACTGTGGGAAAGCCTTCAGTGAACATGCAAAACTTTTCAAACACCAGAGAATTCATACTTAAGGGAATCCTTATACGTGTAATGAACGCAAAAAAGCTTTCAGTGAAGGATCATTCCTTGTTAAACATCAGAGTTTTCATACATAGGGAGCTGAGCCTGGAGTATTGGGGGAAACATCTGTATAACATTGAGCAAGTGACATCACCTCTGTACTTTTCTAATTCTTCCCGAGAAGGTTGGACAAGATGACTTTGAAGGACCCTTTTTGACCCTCCTTGTGAGTCAGATAAAGGGATCATTTATCCCGGCAATCTCTTTTAGCATGCCCATCCTTGGTGCTAGAGAAGGAAAGGAGATCCTTACTGATGATCATCTATTCTGACTCCCTCATATTACAAATGGGAGAAAAGAGGCCTAAAGAAGTAAGGAGACTTGCCCAAGGTCAAGCCACTACCAGCCTCAACCTCTTGTCAACACCTGAAAAAAAATCACAAAAACAAACCTTGGAGGGAACTCAGAGGTCACCCCTGGGGTTATATATATATATATATATATATATATATA
>NC_058132.1:24250501-24263823 GCF_016433145.1 Gracilinanus agilis
GAGAGAGAGAGAGAGAGAGAGAGAGAGAGAGAGAGAGAGAGAGAGAGAGAGAGAGAAGGAAAGGAGAGGAGAGGAGAGGAGGAGAGGAGAGGAGAGGAGAGGAGAGGAGAGGAGAGGAGATAGAAACCTTCCTTTGTCAGATTCAGGAGTGAAGTACATCTGGTACCTGAAAAGGTCTACCTTCTTCTTCCTTTCTTTACCAATATAATCCTTTTACCAGAGCTTCTCTTTCCCCTGATAGAACACTCAAAAGAGAAGTCTGTCCTTGAAAAATAGAAAAGATAAGGATAAGGGAGTTCTCCACTGAAGCTAAAGGATGGGAGACAAACCAAATGAAATATCTAATAACATCCTTGTGAGATAAGTACTATAGGTATTATTGAACCTATTTTAACAATGAGTTAAATTGAGACTCAGAAGGATGAAGGGAATGACATAGCTACCAAATATCAAAGGCACAATTCAAAAACATATGTTCTGGATTCTGGATTCTTGACTAAGAGTATAGAAGTTGGTCTGCAATGTGCTGTGCACATTTATTCTGGAAACTCTGGAGCATTTTGTTAATGAGGAGGAATTATGGGAATCCTCACATACTTACCTATGCAACCTTTGGTAAGTCAAGTCAGCCTCTTAGGCCTCAGTTTCCCCAGCTGTAAAATGGAGAAATTGTATTAGTTGGTGTATAAAATCCCATTTTCTCTTTATAGCATAAGAATTGCCTTTGAGTTCTCTCCCGGATTTACTTCTGTGATCCTTGTCAGGTGGTTATAAGAAGTCAGGGCTGGTAGCTGCTTGACCTTTACAAGTCTCTTGTTTCCTTGATGTCCATTTCCCTCCATTTGTAAAATGAGAGTATAAGCAAGGTGACCAGTAGTAAGTACCTCATGGTTTTGCTCTGCAGCACCAGGGCTGAGCATACCAAAGGGGATTGTTAGATGGATTCTCTGACTCTCTTTCTGTCTCTGTCTGGAAAGGTTATAGACTTGAGAGCTAAAAGTTGTTTTCCAAGACCATCTAGTTCAACTCCCTTATTTTAGAATTGAGGAAACAGAGAAGTTACTTGTCCGATGTCCAAATTACTTGTCGCTACGTCCCATCTTCTCCCATCCTGCAGCCCCTCCTCTCAATTTCCTTTACTGCTGTGGGACAGACCAAGCCACTCTTTATTGATCTTAATTCTGTGGCCTGCCCTGATTTTTTGACAATTCTCATATCTTGGGTTTCCCTGGAAAGAGATTGATTACCACATGCCCAGTTAACCAGAAGATAATGTCATCCAGCAGAAAGGACCTTGGATTTGAAGTCGGAAGGCCTGACAGTTCAGGGCTTAGATCTGATACTAATTTGTTAACTTTTCACAAATTTCTTCAGCACCTCTAGGTACCTGTTTCCCTGGAGAGAGGTTCAGCAGATAGATAGATTGGCACCCAGGCGGCAGAAGTTAAAATCCCAGTTCTACCCCTCATTACCTCTATGACTTTAGGCAAATCACTGAGGATTTCTTGGCCTCAGTTTCCTTATCTGTAAAGTGAAGGGGTTGTGATAGATGATAATGAAGTTCCTTGCCAGCTCTAGGTTTATGATCAAAAGAGACAATCTATTTAAAGCCTTATGTAAACTTCAAAGTGCTATATAACTGTAAAATGTTTATTTCCTTAGATTCATTGAGCTTTTTTTTTTTTTAATCCTTACCTTCCATCTTAGAATCAATACTGTGTATTGGTTCCCAGGCAGAAGAGTGGTCAGGGCTAGGCCATGGGAGCAAAGTGACTTCCCAGGGTCACACAGCTAGGAAGTGTCTGAGGCCAGATTTGAACCCAGGACTTCTCACCTCTAGGCTTGGAGCTCTTATACATGGAGCCACCCAGTTGCTCCTTTCATTGAGCTTTCTAAATGCCTTCAAGCAGTTCTGAAGGGCCAGCAAGTTCTCATTCCCTTGTCCCCACCATGGACTGGGATGTTCACTCTCCATGGGCTAAATCTCCAGGCAGCCTCTTAGCCAGGCTGATAGGTGGGCTTCAGGGAGGGAAAGGAAAATAAGAAGATGGACTCATTGGGCCTTTCCCCATTCCCACTCTTTGAGGGGTCTGCTCCTTCCTGTCTCTGGCAACAGAGTCCACAAGAAGGCAAGTGTGAAATCCAAAGGTAGGATTTCAAGTAAGATTTGTTTTTGTTCTCTCTCCCTCCGGAATGTCAGTAGACTGGGATCTGCAGTCTCCTGAATCCAGGACTTCCTTTGCCTCTTTTGGTGCTTATCCAACAGCCTGGAATGCTTAGGGAAAGCTCTGGCATTGAGCTTTCCCAGCTGTGCTTCCCACTTCTCTTCCAATGCCCCCTTTTAAAAAACAATTCTCACCTTCCCTTTTAGAATCAATCCTATGTACGGGTTCCAAGGTAGAAGAGTGATAATGCCTAGGTCATGGGGATTAAATGACTTGCCCAGAGTCATCCAGCTGGGAAGTCTCTGAGGTCAGATTTGAACCCAGGACCTCTGTCTCTAGGCCTGGCTCTCTGTTCACTGAGCTGCTCTAGGCTCCTCTCCCCCAAATGCTATTAACTCCCTAGAATTCCTATTTACCAGAGCCCAAACAGTGAAGATCCATGGAGGTCTGAGGTGTGGGGGTGTATGTGTGTGGCTGGGCCCTGGAAGCCCTGGCCTCCATTCCTAATCCTGGCTTTCAGTCTGACCCCAGCTTGGGCTTCAGGGAATTGAGCTATAAAAAAAGGTTAAGGACTTTGCTTCCTCCTTCAGAAAACTACAGGTGAGACTCCCTGAGATGATGGCCAGAGAACGAGAGGCTTGTGTGTGGTGTGCGCACGTGCAGGGGTCACCGGGATGACTTTATGAGTCACCATCCAGCCCCCTTTCCAGGCCCACCGGAAAAGAGCCAGAGGGAGTTGTGTCCAGGCTCTGACCCCAAACAATCCCCAACCTTTTCTCCAGCAGGTCTGAGGAACGTGGGTGTCCCTGCCTTGCTAGAGCCGAGCAGGTTCAGTTGTTTCAGCACCCCCCAGTGCTGGTGGCCCATGAGGCTGTTCAGGCTTCCCCTCCGACAGCCCTTCCCCAAGCCTGATGGATGATAACCCAGGCTTTGGGCTGGCCTCCAGGAAATGGCTCTGGAGGGCCAGGAGGCCTCTCGTCTGCTTTCTTCTGGAGAAGTGGAAAGGTAGCGCTTGGGGCAGGATGTCTGTGTAGCGATCTTTTACCTCGAGACCTTGGCGGGACCTCACGAGACAGGCCAGCCGCCAAAGACGAGCGAGGGTCCCAGCCCAGGACGGGGTCTGAGTGTGCCAAGGGTGGCCGCCATCTCTCAGGAGGCCATGCTGGGGGTTGTATTTAGGGCTGAAGAATTAAACTGCTAGTTCCAGCAGCTCAGGAAACGAGGCAAGTAAATAAAGTAAATAAATAAAAAACCGTCAATCAATCTTTCCAAACCCCTCTTAATTCCAGCGATTCCCCTCTGCTAAGCATTCCCTATTTATCCCGTGTGTAGATTCCTTTGTATAGATTTGTTTCCATGTTGTCTCCCCCACTGGACTGGGAGCTCCTGGAGGGCAGGGGCTCTCTTTGGCCACTTTGCATCCCCAGTGCTTAACCCAGGGCCTGACACATAGAAGTCATTTAATAATTTATTTTTAATTGAAGAAACATTTATGAGTTGCTTCCTATGTGGCAGACCCTGTGCTAAGTGTTGGGAATACATAATGGCAAAAGACAGTCCCCATGGTCAAGGAGATTGTTGTCTAATAGGGAAGACGACACGTAAAGAGCCATGTATAAAACAGCTATAGACAGGAGACAATCAACAGAGGGAAAGCCTTAGAATAGAGGGATATTTGAAGAGGTTTATCCTAGAAGGATCCTCCCCATTTTACAACTGAGGAAACTGAGGACAATAGAGATTAAGTGAATATATGTCTGAGGCTGGATTTGAACTTCGGTTTTCCTGGTTTCTGGACCAGAGAGACCAGCACTCTCCACTGCAGGACCTAGCTACCCTTGAATGAAAAGGACATCAATACACCTAATTTCCAGGAGAAAGCAGCCAAGATCCCAAAGGACCTGCTTTCCTTGTCTATAGGAATTATTATATGAATTATATGAAAGAAGCAGGGATTTAGGACCCAGAGAAAAGACTGATGGGGAAATGAGAGCTCCCTGTGGGTATGGGAAGCCTGTCACACAGAGGAAGGTTTAACCTTGTTTTTGGTGACAGTGGACTGAGCCAGGACCTCTATGTGGAATTTGCAAAAGGAGAAAGAAAAGATTGTTTCAGGACAAATTTCCTAAAATAGATAAATGATATATAAGGGGGATAAGGTCCTCTCTGAAGTTTTCATTTCCTGGTTAAATGACTGCTTCTTGACAAGGGAGATTTCATTTCTGCTGCTGAATCCCTCCTAAATCTCCATTTCAGGGACACCATGTGTTTTCTAATCCCTCTACACTCACCATTCTTCCCTCCACTGAGACGACAGCTCTTATCTGGCAAATAGAGTGATATTTTTCTCATTTGTGGTAGAAGACTTGGCTCTCAAGCCAGAAATGGTCTCTTTTTGGGGTTTCCATCTTCCTCTGACCTAGCTTGACACTCTTTAAGAGCAGCAGATCGGTGGCACTGTGGATAGAGTGCTTGTCCTAGGCTCGATAAGACCAGAGTTCAAATATGGGCTTTAAACGCTAGCGGTATGACCTTGGCTAAGCCACTTGCCTTCTGTCTGCTTTGGTTTCCTCAGCTTTACAAATGAGATGCTCTCTATAAAGGACTTACTTTGCATGATCCGTGACACATAGTAGACACATAGTAGATGCTCAGTAAATGCTTGTTCCATTCTTTTCCTTTATTCTCTTTTACTTAATCTTCAGCCATCTCATGAAGACTTATTGTGGAGATCTCTCAAGGTTTTCAACTTATTCCTTCTCTCTTTTCTATACTGTCTCCCTAATGTGGCTCAGTATGTAACCTACTCACTAGAAAAATCTGTTTATCACTTTGCTCATTCATCATTGATTATGCAGATCACTATAATGTCTATTCATCAAGAGTGAATGCTGTGGAGGGCAGTGAGATGGCTCACACCCTGGACAAGTCACATAACCCCAGTTGTCTGGCTCTTACTTCTCTTCTGCTTTGGAAACAATAGGTTATATTGCTTCTAAGACAGGAGAAAAATTAAAAAAAAAATCAATTACCATTCCACATCTAATTTCTAGTTGAGAGAGAAATATTCATACCGGCATCATCTATCTCCCACCCATGCCCTCTGATATATCCCTCTACCCACAAATATTCATAGGAACATTTATAGGAATCTTGAACAATTTCTGTTAAGATACAAATTCCAAAATAATAATCATTACTCAGTTCTTTATTATCATTGATAGATACATAAAACATCTACTAAAGTGCTTGTTCTATTCTGGGCACAAAGTAGGTGTACAAGTACTGTGTACTGAGAATAAAAATATAAGCATAGAGAAAGAATTCTTGGTCCTCTGGAAGTTTCCATTCTAAGGAATAAAGTCAGCACCTAGAAAGGGTGCTGAAAAAGTGGGGAAAGAGCCCAAATGCCAGCAAGGTAGGAGAGTAGACCAGGGAATTATGGGTTAGAGCAGAGTGGTAGTGATCATGACTGGTGTGAGTACTTCCTCAAATGGAAATTTTGTTTTGGGGGAAACATCATTTAGAGCCAAATCCACACTGTAGTGATAAGGTCAGATCGTTACTATGAGAAGACCGTCTAAGGCCAATTTGAAATTACCAGTCCCCTTTGGACCTCTCCCAAAACTAAAGAGACTCCTCCCTCAGATCAATATCTTTTTATTTTGTTAAATATTTCCCAATTACATGTTAATTTTTAAAAATTAATTAATTAAATTCATTAAGTTAGAATATTTTTCCATGGTTACATGATTCATGTTCTTCCCACCCCCCTCCCATAGCCAACAAGCAATTCCATTGGATTTTACATGTGTCATTCATCAAGACCTATTTCCATATTATTAATATTTGCAATAGAGTGATCATTTAGAGTCTATATCTCCAATCATACCCATCAAACTATGTGATCGATCCTGTGTTTTTCTTCTATGTTTCTACTCCCACAGTTCTTCCTCTGAATATGAATGGTGTTATTTCTCATAACTCCCTCAGAATTATCCTGGATCATGCATTGCTGCTAGTAGAGAAGTCTATTGTGTTTGATCATGTTAAAATTTTTTAACATTTATTTTAAAAATTTAGTTCCAAATACTCTCCCTCCCTTCTGCTGCTCAGGCACCCCCTGAGAAGGCAAGCAGTGTTTGGAGCATACATAGGAAATCCTGCAAAACATATTTCCATATTATCTATGTTGCAAAAGAAAAAAACATCCACACAAAAAGAAGAAAAAAAAAGAAAGTAAGTCTGTTTCACTCTGCATTAAATTCCCAAATTTCACTTTTACACAGTATAGCAGTTTGATCTTTGAAGGTAGATAGCAGTTTTCATCTTGGGTCCTTTGGCATTGTCTTGGATCATTCTTTTGATCAGAGTAGCTAAGTCTTTCACAGTTGATTACCTCAATATCTCGTTTAGTTGTTTTTCAGTCTTGTCTGACTCTTCTTGACACCATTTGAGGTTTTCTTGGCAAAGATCCTGGAATGGCTTACCATTTCCTTCTCTTTACAGATGAGGAAACTGAAGCAAGCAGGACTTCTTCAAGATCATACAGCTAGGAAGTGTCTGAGGCAGGATTAGAACTCAAGAATTTTACATCAGACCTAGCATAGTCTCCACTTCACCACTTTGCTGCCCTTTAGCAAGTCTTTCACAGTTGATCAGATCACTATCTCAGACCTTTTTGAATGGTAGCAAAGGTAGAGTTAGCTAGGGCTTCTCCTATGAATGGGAAGTACAGTGATTTTTTCCCCAACTTTTTCTTTCTCTAACTTTTTAAAGCACAGAGACTTTTTAAGTCTTTCAAAGTGGATCATCTTTACAATGTTGTTGATATTGTATAAAATTACTCTCTTCTGTTCACTTCACTTTGTATAAGTTTCTACAGATTTTCCCCAAGTTTTCTGAAACATCCCCTTTATCATTTCTTACAGCACAATAGGATTCCATCACATTCATATACCACATCTAGTTGAGCTATTCCCTAATTGATTGATGTCCTCTCAATTTCCAATTCTTTGTGATCACAAAAAGTACTGCTATAAATATTTTTGTACACGGGGGACAGTTTTCTCTCTCTCTCTCTCTCTTTTTTTTTTTTTTTTTTTTTTTTTTTTTTTTTTTGCTCTCTTTGGGGCATAGAGCTAGTAGCAGGGTTGCTGGTTCAAAGACTAGGTGCATATTTGTAACTTTTCTAGGTATCATTCCAAACTGCTCTCCAGAATGGGAGGACTAGCTCACAGCTCTATCAGTGTGTGTTTGTGCACCGATTTTTCCCCACCCCCTCCAGAACTTGTGACTTTCTTTTTCTGTCATCTTAGTCAATCCTGAAGGATAGATCTCAGAGTTGTTTCAATTTGTATTTCTCTAATTTTTTAGCGATTTTCATAAACTATTGATAGCTTGAATTTCTTCCTCTGAAAATTGCCTATTCGTATTGTGAGGAGTAAAAATTTTCAGAAACTGGGTTCTGAGTAAGAAAAAGAAGTTTATTGATTAGGTTAGCAATAACCAATAAATTAATTGGTCCATGATCTCTTTAGGTCATCGAAGATGATTCATTCAGGTTCTCGGGTCATTTAAATACAATTTTGAAAGCTCATTATTCAGCCCTCCCCTAAATAGTCCAAGACATTTATAATTGATGGATACCTAATGAAGAGGTGGACTAATATTTTCAGTCATGCCTGATCATAGCACTCCAATATCTGTGTTGATCTAGATGGAGAAATCAAATTAGGTGTGGGTAAGATTTGACTTCCACCATTCATCTCAATGGGGAAATCGTGGACACAACCATGCCACCTCCTAGACATATTTGATTGGAGCAAGATGTTTATACTGGAAAAGATGAATCTTGGATTCTTAATTTTAATTGTTTCAATTTTAGATGATGCTCTGGGGCAAGGAATTTGACACTTCCCTTGTTTGTCAGGACAAAAGGATGAGGAAAGAGGCTTGAAAAAGAATGTTATAGTGCAGGATTAAAAATAAAATAGTACAGTATTAAGAATAAGTCTCAGTATTATTGAGTAGGCTGGATGCACATCATTGCATTTTTGGTTTTATTTTATGGTTTTGGCTTTGTATGAGTGCACTCTTACAACAATGACCAATATGGGAGTGTGTTTTTTTAATATAGAAAATGGCAGGATAGAATTCCTGCAAGATACAGGGTCAAGCCTCACCCGTTCTGAGTGTGTCTTACAGGAATTCCATCCTGCCATTTTCTATATTACAGTATTGCATGATAAAAAAAATAAATCTGTGTCCTTGTGAATAGGGGAATGACTGTTAATCTTATTGCTAGACTCATTTCCCTTATATTTAAGAAATGACTTTATCAAAGAAACTCACTACAAAGATTTTCCCCCTCAGTTTCCTGCTTTTTAAAAAACTCTTACTTTCTGTCTTAGTAAGCATACTACGTCAGAAGGGCAAGAGCAAGACAAATGGGTTGAGTGACTTCCCCAGAATCATACAGCTAGACAGTGTCTAAAATCAGATTTGAACCCATGTCCTCCCAACTCCAGACATGGAACTATCCACTGAGCCACCTAGCTATCCCCTACTTTTCTTCTAATTTTAGCTGCATTAGTTGGGTTAGTGTAAAATAGTATATAATCAAATATTTAAATGGGATCAATAAAAAATTTAAATAGTATGTAATCAAAACTATTTTACTTTCTCTGAATCTAAATCACCTTTGGTCATTAAGCCTTCTTCTATTTGTAATCTAATCTGTAATTTCTTCCCTCCTCCTCTAACCTACTTAAGATATATATAAATTACACAAGTCTTTTTTAGCTTATTTTGGTGAATGATATAAGGTATTGTTCTGAGACTAGTTTCTGCCATACTTTCCAGTTTTCCCAACAGTTTTGTCCGATAGCAAGTTCTTGGCCCCCAAATTTGAAATCTTTGGGTTTATCAAATACTAGGGTTACTATGTTCATTTAGTTCTCTATGTTATGTACCTAAATTATTCCACTGATCACGCTCTCTATTTCTTGCCCAATATCAGCTTGCTTTGATGACTACAGCTTTGTGGTATAGTTTGAGATTTGTTACTGCTAAGGTTCCATTTTTCCCTGAATTTCCTTGAGGTGTGTGACCATTTGTTCTTTCATATGAATTTTGTTATGTTTTCTAGCACCGAAGATAATTTTTGATATTATGACTGTCATGACATTGAATAAGTAAATTAATTTAGGTAGTCTCGCCTTATTTGTTATACTGTCTTGACTTAGCCATGAGCAATTACTATTTCACTAATGACAAATGTGTCTTCGTTTGTGTGAAATTTTCTGTAATTCTGTTCAGATAATTCTCCATAATGGAGAGAAGCTTTATAAATGTAACGAGGGTGGGCAATTCTTCAGTTAAAGTTCAAACCTTTTTTTCTGAAGAAGATTCATACCAAAGAGAAGCCATATAAGTCACGAGTGTGGGAAAGCCTTCACCCAAAACTTAAATCTTGTAAAACACCAGAGAATTCATACTAGAGAAATCTTAAATATATAATGAGTGTGAAAAAACCTTTAGACAGATCTCAAATCTCATTGTAAATAAGAAGATTCATATTGGGGAGAAGTGAAAAGTGGGAAAGCTTTCATTCAGAGTTCATTTCAATGCTTATGAAACATAAGATGATTCATACTAGATCAAAGTCTTATCAATATAATGAATGTGGAAAAAGTCTTCCTTCAGAGGTCAAACCGTATTGTTAAGCAGCAGATGAATCCTGGAAAGAAGTCTTATAAAAGAAGTCTTATAAAGTAGTGAATATAGGAAACCTTTATAATGGTATTAACCATGAGAAGATTCAGAGAGAAGAACATTCCTTTTAATGTACTGAATTTGAAAAAGACTTCTGGGATGGTTCAAACTATTTATAACATCAGAAACAGAAGAATTAAAAAACATTTCTTAAGAACTTTCTAGCACGAAATTCTGTGCCAAGTACTTGATATACAGGGGATAAGAGAATACTATTAGTTGTTTTTCTCTTTTTTTCATTTTTTATTGCCATGCAAAACACACTTCCCTGTTGGTTGTTATTGTAAGAGCACACTCATACATAACCCAAACCCCTAAATAAAACCAAGGATACACTAATGTAAAAGACAACTCCAACAGTTCTTTCTCTGGAGGTGGATAGCATTCTCCATCATGTCTTTCAGAATTATCCCAGATCATTGCATTGCTTAGAGTACCAAGTACAGTTGTTATTCTCAAGGAATAATCTAATTTGGGAAGACAAAATAAGAATTATTAGATAATTGCAGAATGGGACAAAGACCCAAAAGCTTATGGGTCCAGGGAAGCTCAGTAGAGGGAGTCGAATCAGAAGGACGTGGATTCAGATCTGGCCTCAGACACTTCCTAGTTGTGTGACCCTGGACAAGTCTCAGCCTCAATTGTCAGCCCTTACCCGTCTTTTGCCTTGGAACCAATACTTCTATCAATTCCAAGAAGGTGAGGGTTAAAAAAAAAAAAGCTTAAAGGTCCATGTAAGAAACCAATAGCATTGTTGATTATGTCCTGGCCAGCATGTGAGTTTCTGTGTACTAAGGATGGGAAAAGGTTCCGAGGATCAGATTAGAGAGGGAAATCTGGATTCTCTCTGGGGAGGGAATGGTGTTCAGTCTTGTCAGGAAAGGAAAAGGAGCAGAGAAAGTTGGTCCCAATAGACACCAAGACACCAATTCCCACTGGACCTTACAGGCAGCCCTACATGAGGTCTGAGGCTGCTGGCCAGTGCAAAGATGAGGAATTGTACAGCATTGAATTCATAGAAATGTAATGAATGTGTGTGTAGTATTTCTCAGGAATTTCCCCAGATATTTACCTCCTATCTGTACACTTCAATACCATACCTCAAATACAGTCTTAACCTGGAACCTCTCTCACTGACTAGAGTTTCCTCAACCTGGAAATCCCTTTGCAGGGCTGGTCTCCTTCTCTTATTAGTGAATTTCTTCCTGGGCCCCCATTTTGGTCAGGGGACCAGGGAGGTCACCTTCATTCCCTTCCCAACTGTTCTTCTGACTTTATAGGCTAAAAAAAAATCCTCCTACATGGGTCTCTTCTCCCCTACCATCTCCACTTTACAAGCATTATATGTTACTTGTTGACTTAGAATACAAGCTCCTTAAGGAGAGGAAATGTCTTTTTGCTTGTATTTGCATTGTCAGTTATTACCACTAAGCCCATAAAATATTACATCTTTAATAAGTGCTCCTTACTTTGACTTGCCTTTATAATCCAATACAACCCTTCCTCAACATCAGGGGGATTCATAGAGGAGAAAAGGCTAGCCATGTTTTAGCCTGGTCCAAGTTTATGCATTAAATATTTCTACTATGCCAATATTTTCTTGATTCATTCTAAAACTTTTTCATTTAAGGAATATATTCAAGTATGGACATTTGTTATTATAATGAGCAAATTCAATTTGCTTTCTGACATTTTCTTCCTCTTGGCCTTGTGCTCCTTGTTAAGTACGGATTTATCTTAGCATTCCATGTTCATGGACTTCACATTATGTTTTCTGATCATAATCATTTATCATTCCATTTTTCTCCATGTCCAACACCCAAATCCTGCTCTTCACCCTCAAAATGACCTCACATTAGAAAAAACTTTCTTGAAGGAGGTGATTCCTGAGCTATTTTCAATGGAAAAGATGGGCTTACTACCATCTGGGCATGATGGAATACCTAGGCAGGCGTCCTTCATAAAGGCTTGGATGAACGAGTTGAAATGTGGGCAACACAAGATGGGCAACAATGAATAGGTCATCTCACTCATAGTGTATATGGGGATAGGGAGTAATGAGAAATGAGCCTCGAAAGACAGGTAGATCCCAGAGTGTAATGAATGTAAAGCTGAAATAAGGAATATTGTTCCTATTTCTACTTAAGCCAACAGGGAGTGCAGTTGAGGAGAAGAATGCGATCAGATCTGTTCTTTAGGACTGCCAGTACTGTGGCTTCCTTTTGAGTTGGAAGAGCCTAGACTCAGGAAGATCATTAAGGCGGTTAATTACAGTAGCTTTGGAGAGAGGTCAGTACAGACTAACGGAGGATTCCTGGGGTTTGAGAAGATAAAGGGAAACAGATGAAGGTATAAGAAGGTAAAATGAATTGGGGTTGACAAGGAGTAGGAGATGAAGGCTGAGTAAAGAGGAGTTGAAGAATTCAGCAAGGCTGGAAACTTAGCTGACGGGAAGGATGATGATAATGATGATGCCCTCCATGGAAATGAGAGTTCTGGAAATGTCAGAGGAGGATTAGGAGGAGGCATGATAATTGAGAGTCAGACCCGTTGGGTATGATGCTTACAATAGGAAATGTTGAAAAGGGAGTTGGAGATTTACAACTAGGACTCAGGGGAGAGACTAGGCTACACAGATAGTCCTTGGAGTCTCCAGCATGGAGAAAATAGCAAATCCTGTGTGAGCCAAGGAGATCACCATGAGAGCAGAGAGAATTGAGAGTAGAGGGCCTAGGACAGAAGCCTAGGGGAAATCAGCTGAGAGGGTAGGACTCAGATGAAGATCCAGTAAATAAAAATGATGTCAAACTTAAAAAAGAACCTCCTAAAGGAACCAGAGGGAGAAGAGAACATAGGTTGGAGAGGTCGTTCAACACTGGAATAGTTACAGGACTGTCTAGAAGAATGAAGTCTGGGAAAACAATTTGGAATTTATCCAGAAGGAGAAGGAAGCCAGATTGCAAGTGACTAGGAGGTGAGAAGTTGGGACCAATGAGGGTAGACAGTAACTAGTTTGTATATATTTATATGTATTAGTTCTGTGCATTATTTGTATATAAAAGAGTTGTCTGCCCCATAGGATGGTAAACTTTCAGTATGGATCATTTGATTGAATTGTATCCCAGGACCTCAAACAGTGCCTCCATCACTTAATAAATGCTTATTGACATGGAGGTTGGGGGGAGAGGAGTGAGAGGCCGTCATGTTACAAACAAGTTAATCAGAAAAAAATGTCCTTTGTGTATCTCACCCCAGTTGCTGAGCAGGGTCTAAGTAATAAGCATCCAGGCCAGGCTTCATCAGTCAGCAGCAGCAGCAACAGCAGCATGACTAGCAATTCTAATCCCTGCTTGTGCCAGAAACTCTACAAGCAGCATCTCC
>NC_058132.1:24308315-24393377 GCF_016433145.1 Gracilinanus agilis
GGAGATGCTGCTTGTAGAGTTTCTGGCACAAGCAGGGATTAGAATTGCTAGTCATGCTGCTGTTGCTGCTGCTGCTGACTGATGAAGCCTGGCCTGGATGCTTATTACTTAGACCCTGCTCAGCAACTGGGGTGAGATACACAAAGGACATTTTTTTCTGATTAACTTGTTTGTAACATGACGGCCTCTCACTCCTCTCCCCCCAACCTCCATGTCAATAAGCATTTATTAAGTGATGGAGGCACTGTTTGAGGTCCTGGGATACAATTCAATCAAATGATCCATACTGAAAGTTTACCATTCTATGGGGCAGACAACTCTTTTATATACAAATAGAGCACAGAATTAATACATATAAATATATACAAACTAGTTACTGTCTACCCTCATTGGTCCCAACTTCTCACCTCCTAGTCACTTGCAATCTGGTTTCCTTCTCCTTCTGGATAAATTCCAAATTGTTTTCCCAATCTTCATCCTTCTAGACAGTCCTGTAACTATTCCAGTGTTGAACAACCTCTCCAACCTATGTTCTCTTCTCCCTCTGGTTCCTTTAGGAGGTTCTTTTTTAAGTTTGACATCATTTTTATTTACTGGATCTTCATCTGAGTCCTACCCTCTCAGCTGATTTCCCCTAGGCTTCTGTCCTAGGCCCTCTGCTCTCAATTCTCTCTGCTCTCATGGTGATCTCCTTGGCTCACACAGGATTTGCTATTTTCTCCATGCTGGAGACTCCAAGGACTATCTGTGTAGCCTAGTCTCTCCCCTGAGTCCTAGTTGTAAATCTCCAACTCCCTTTTCAACATTTCCTATTGTAAGCATATAATCCAATGGGTTCTGCTCTCAATGCCTCCTAATCCTCCCCTCCCCCATTTCCAGAACTCTCATTTCCATGGAGGGTATCATCATCATCACCATCATCATCGTCATCATCCTTCCACTCAACTAGGTTTCAAGCCTTGCTGAATTCTTCAACAACAGCTCCTGTTTACTCAGCCTTCATCTCCTACTCCCTGTCAACCCCAATTCATTTCACCTTCTTACACTTTCATCTATTCCCCTTTATCTTCTCAAACCCCAGGAATCCTCCTTTAGTCTGTACTCACCTCTCTCCAAGGCTATTATTATAAGTCTCCTTATTGGTCTTCCTCTAGGCTCTTCCTACTCAAAAGGAAGCCACAGTATTGGTAGTCCTAAAGAACAGATCTGATCACATTCCTCTCCTCAACTACACTCCCTGACGGCTTAAGTAGAAATAAGGAACAACACTCCTTGTTTCAGCTTTAGATTCATTATGCTCTGGGAGTTTTAGACTCATTTCTCATTATCCCCCACCCAGACACACACACACACACACACACACATATCATCTTGTTCATCCAAGTCCTTACAAATGACACCTGCCCCTCCCATCATGCCCAGATTGTAGCAAACCCATCTCTTTCAGTACTTTACTCCATTGAAAACAGTTCAAGAATCGTCTCCTCCAAAAAAGTTTTTCTTAATGAGAGGTCACTGTGAGGATGAAGAACAGGTCTTGGGCATTGGACATGGAGAAAAATAGAGTGATAAATCAGAAAAATATAGTTTGAAGACCATGAACATGGGATGCTAAGATAGCTTTCACTCAAGAGGCAACAGAAAGTCAATAGGAAGAAAACATCAGAAAGCAAGTTAAGTTTGTTAAATGTATATACTTGAATATATTCATTAAGTGAAAAAGAGTTAAAAAGTTAAGAAAAATTTAGGTATAGTAAAAATATTTAATGCATAAGCATAATAAAATTAAGCTAAAACATGGCTAGTTTTCCCCATCTAGATCCTCTAGTGTTTAATAAAATTTGTATTGTGTTACAAAGGCAAGACAAGATAAGGAACATTTGTTGAGGATATACTGTTTGCCAAACTTAGTGATAATAACTGACAATACAGGTATAGTCCAAAAGAAAGTTCCTCTCTTCAAGGAGCTTGCATTCCAAGACAATAGGTAGTATGCAACATAGAGATGTAAAGTGGAGGTAATGGAAAAGATGAAGGTACCTAAGAATATTTGGGGTTTTTTAAGTCTGGAAAGTCAGAACAACTGGGAGAGGACTGAATTTGATCTCCCTCCTCCTCTGACCAAAATGCAGGGCTAAAAAGGAACTTAATAAGAGAAAGGGACCAGCATTGCGAAGGGCTGTTCCAAGTTAAGGAGATTCCAAGCACTGAAGGAAGTTCCAGGTTAAAACTGCATTTACAGTATGGTGTTGGAAGTATGGAAAGTCAGAAGAATAGCCAGGAGGTGAATATCTGGGAAAGTGCCTGAGAAATACTACATAAGCACTATTGGTGGAGTTTGATTTGATCCAATTATTCTAGAGAACAATTTGGAACTGTGCATACCCTTAGGTCTATATCCTGAAGAGATAAAAAAAAACAACAAAAAATGGGAAAAGACCTACTTGTACAAAAATATTTTATAGCAGCTCTTTTTCAAATGGCAAAGAATTGGAAAGTGAAACATGTCCATTAATTGGGGAATGGCTGAACAAGTGGTATGTGATGGTGATGGAATACTTTTTGTGCTGTAAGAAATGACAAATAGGACAGTTTCATAAAAAAAGAAAACTGGAAAGACTTACATGAACTAATGCAAAGTGAAGTGTGCAGAACCAGAAGAACATTATACATAGTAACAACAATATTTTTGATGAATAATTGTTAATAACTTAGTTATTCTCAGCAATATAGTGAACCAAGACAATCCCAAAATCTCATGATGAAAAATATCATCTGCCTCCAGAGAAAGAACTGATGGAGTCTGAATGCAGGCCAAAACACTGTATTTCTCTTTCTTTCTTCATTTTTTTTTTAATTTGAGATCTTTTTCCAGGAAATGACTAATTTGGAAAAAAATATTTTACATGCTTATACATGTAAAATTTATATCATATTGTTTACTGTTTTGGGGAGGTTGGGAGAGGGTAAGAATTTGGAACTCAAAATTTAAAAAATACAATGTCAGCATTTTTTTACATGTTATTGGGGAAAAATAAAATATTTTTAAAGTAATAGTATGCATATATTCATTACATTTCTATGAATTCAGTGCAGTGTGAATCCTTATCTTTTCACTGACCAGCAGCCTCAAACCTCATATAAGGTTACCTGTAAGGTCCATTGGGAATTGGTGTCCACTATGACCCAACCCTTCTTTCCCTTTTCCTTCCTGACAAGACAAGACTGAATACCATTCCTTTCCCAGAGAGTATCCAGACTTCCCTCTTTCCTCTCATCTGCAGAACCATTCCCCCTTCCCTGTTATGCAGAAGGTCAGATTCCTAGGATATAATCAGCATTGTTTAATGCCATGAGTAAAGCTCCTCATATTCACTACTTTCATAGTTTCTTTCCAGAATCTTCTGATGTACAATAAGGTTTAACCTTTGTAGGAAGACTTTCCCACATTCATTAAATTTATAAGGCTTCTTATCTGGTATGAATCATCTTATGTCTTACATACTTTGCACTCTTAATGAAAGCTTTCCCACTTTTGACTTCTTTCTAATATGAATCTTCTTATATACAATAAGCCTCAAGGCATTTTCATACTTTTTACATATATACATACATATAAATTTATATAGTAAATGATTAACATTCTCTAAAGAGAGTATGCTAATTACTTAATATATAGAGTATGTATTAATTTATATAGAGAGAGAATTTGATAATTACTATATATAAATATTGAGAGAGAGATAGAGAGAATGTGTTAATTTCTTTTGTATCTTGGCTTCTAAACCCTTGTCTAGGAGAGAAATGTAACACAAAGTTAGTGTTTTTCCTCTCTTTTGTTTTCTTTTTTATCCTAGATGTATTAATTATGTTTTTGCAGAAATTTTTTAGTTTTGTGTCATCAAACTCATCCGTTTTCTCTTTTGTCATTGCCTTTGTCCCTTGTTTGATTAAGAACACATATCCTGCCCCCAGTTGGAAGAGCTATATGAGCGGCTTCTCTTTTCTCCTTCTCTCATCTTTAATATTAAGTTTATGTGTCCATTTACAATGTATTGTGGAATATGGCAAAAAGTGTTGGTCTAAGTCTAATTTCTTCCTGAAAAAGCTTTCCAGTTTTCCTCTCAGTTCATATCAGATCAAATTCTTTTCCAAGTAAATGCATGTTTTCCTCTTTTTCAGACACTGAATTAACGAGTTCCATTCTTTCTGATTCTTCCTTGTCTCCTCTGTTCTAATCTACCTCTCTCTTTTTTTTTAAGCCTTTACTTTCTGTCTTATTAACAACTCTAAGACAGAAGGGCAAGGGCTAGGGAAATGAGGTTCAGTGACTTTCCCAAAGTTACACTACTAGGAAGTGTCTGAAATAAAATTTGAACCCAAGTCTTCCAGACTTTAGGGCTGGTGCTCTATTCACCAAGCTACCTAGCTGCCCCTTATACCACCTTCCCTTAAAAAAAAAAATCCTTACCTTCTGTCCTAGTGTGGATACTAAGTATAGATTCCAAGCAAAAGAGTGGGAAGTTGGGTTAAGTGACTTGCCCAGAGTCACACAGTCAAGTGTCTGAGGCCATATTTGAACCCAGGTCCTCCTGACATTAGACCTGGCCTTCTAACTATGAGCTGTCTAGTTGTCTTGCCTCTCTTTTTGTTAAAGAATGCCAGATAGTTTTGATGACTGCTGCTCTTCTCCCTTAGACCCTAACTTTTTTCATCATTTTCCTGTAGATATTCTACATCTTTTGTTTTTCAAATAACTTATTATTTTATTGAGTTCTGTAAAATACCTCTTTAATTATTTGTTTAGCATAGCATTTAAAGTGTCAGCTAGTTAGGATGTTATTGCAATTTTTACTATGTTGGCACATCCTAGCCATGAGCACTGACTATTCTGTCAATTATTTAAGTTGTTTTTTTGTCTTTGAAACTGTTTCAGTTTTGGGGACAGCTAAGTGGCACAGTGGATAGAGTACCAGAACTGGAGTTGGGAACACTAGGATTCAAATCTGGCCTCAGACACTTCCTACCTGTGTGACCCTGGGCAAGTCACTTAACCCCAGTTGGCTAGCCCTTGCCACTCTTCTAAGAATTGATACAAAGACAGAAGGTAAGGATTTAAAAAAAAAAAGGAAACAGTCATCAGTTTTTTGTCTGCTTTGGTAGGTCAATTCCCAAATAATTGATGCATTTTGTTATTATTTGGAATGGGATTTACCTTTTGATTTTGTTTACCTCTTGGATTTCATTCTTATTATGTTAAAATGCAGTCAATATTTAGAGTTTATTTTGTAACCTGCATCTTTGCTGAACATAATAGTTCTATTTTTTAAACCCTTACCTTGCATCTTAGAATCAATACAAAATTATTGAGCTCCATTCTTTTCCCCTTGTCTCATCTGTTCTACTAATCTACCTCTCTTCTTCTTCTTTTGTTTTTTGAACCCTTGCTTTCTGTCTTAGTAGTAATAAGTAAGTATTAAATGGTAAGACAGAAGGGCAAGGGCTAGGCTGGTTGAAGTTAAGTGACTTGCCCAGGGTCACACATCTAGGAAGTATCCGAGGCCAGATTTGATCCTAGATCCTTCTGCCTCCAGGCCTGGCTTTCTATCCATCGAGTCACCCTAGTTACTCCTTCACCCTTTCTTCATCCTCACTGGACCCTCCTGTCCCTTCCCTTCTCAGGTCCTTAATTACCCATCACGCCCACACTGTCTACCTGCTCCTACCTTCCCATTTTCAACTCCTTGATGAACCACTTCAACTCCACACAGTGCTTACCCTTGAGTCTCTCGCCCTCTTTACATTTCCAGTCAATTCTTGCCCCCCAACCTCCAGTCCTGAATTATTGTGATCTCCTGGCTCTTTCCCTCCTAATAAGTTACTGCTGAAAAGAGCTAAAAAAAGGAAAGCCAGCATGCTGTCTGGCCTGGGTGTAATACAAGCTCATTCTAAGTCTCCTCCACTGTTCCTTTGGTCAAAGAGGCAACAAGTATTCATTTGCCTCTATGGACTGTTTGCCAGGCTTTGTGCTGAGCCCTGGAGAAACAAAGCAAAAACGGACAGCAACACTGAAAAGCACTGATTCCCTGCTGTCAAAGATCGGAGTCCAATAAGTACAAAAAACCACACACCCAGCTCCGTTAGAGCGCTATAGACAGGATGAAGCGCTTGAGTGAAGGAAGCTCAGGAAAGGCTTCAGGGAGAAGATGGGATCTGAGCAAGAGTTGGAAATGAGGAGGGAGAGAATTCGAGGCCTGAGGAAAAACACAGGATCTAGAGACCTAGAAAGTCTTGTGAGATGAAGCAGATGGAGGCTGAAGTCCCTGAACCAGAGAGTGCAGAGTCCAGTGGAAAGTTAGCGGGAGGCCAGGTCGAGATGGGCTTCGAATGCCCCAGAGTTATTGTCGTTCAGTCGTGTGTGTCTGACTCTTTGTGCCCTCATTTGGGGTTTTCTTGGCAAAGATCCTGAAGCAGCTTGCCACATCCTGCTCCAGCTCATTTTACAGATGGGGAAACCGAGGCAACCAGGGTGAAGAGACTTGCCCAGAGTCATATAGCTAGTAAGTATCTGAGATCAGGTTTGAACTCGGGAAGATGAATCTTCTTGATTTCAAGTTTGGCTTTCTATCCACTGCACCAACTAGTTACCCCTGTGCCAAATTAAGTTTCTCTCTCTCTTTTTTAAACCCTTACCTTCTGTCTTAGAACCAATACAAGTATCGGTCCCAAGGCACAAGAGTGGTAAAGGATAGGCAATTGGGGTAAAGTGACTTGCCCAGGGTTACGTGGCTAGGAAGTGTCTGAAGTCATATTTGAACCCAGGTTCTTCTGACTCCAGGCCCTTATATTTCGTCCTTGAGGTGGTAAGGAAGCCCTGGGGCTTATCGAAGAGAAGGGTGATTTGGTCCAAAGTTGACATTAGGAAGATCAGACTGACAACTGAATGGACAATGGACTGGCCTAGAGAGAGAGCTGAGGCAGGCTGACCAGTCAGACTTTTGCAATAATTCTGGCATGAGGTGACTGAGGCCTGCCCCAGGGGGTCGACAGACTCAAAGGAGGATGTGAAGAAGGTAGATCTAGTCTTCCAAACTCTTTAGATTTGGAGGATGGGGTGGGAAAAAGAGAGGAATCAATGATGCCACTGAGGCTGTGAGTCTGGGTGACTGGGTGATGGAGGCCTGGACAGTAGCAGGAAAGATTTCCAGGTGTCAGAAGTGGATTTTAGGGACTACATCACCAACCTTGTTTTATCTGGTATTTCTCCTTATTCTTTTTTCTCTTTTTGCCTGATGCCTCTCTCTTAGACTGGCACAGGGGGTCTCCCTCATGACCTCCCCCCCTCACCCCAATCACTTTACAATTACAAAAGAAAACTCCTGGGACTTTGACTAGTTCTAGGAACTTGCCCCCTTTCCTTTATCAAACTTCAGAAAGCTGGAGCTTAACAGATGTTAATTAACCCAGGGCTCCAGAAGCTGCTTCCCCTGGTCCAGGGTGAATGGCTTGGCTAAAGGCCACATTCTTTCATTCCTTCCTTTGTAACAGTTTAAGCATCCTCTTTCTCATTTTAATAAATACTTTTTTCCTGCCTTGTGTACCTTCCCAGATCTTAGCCCAAATCATTCCCTACTTGTATGCTTTCTCTGGATCATGTATCATCTCTGGAGGAGATAGTAGTGTGGATGGATGGTTCTATGTGTGTGTAGGTATAACACACACACACACACACACATATAAGTTTAGCATATATTTTATATATTTACATAGAGAGAGGCAGAGAACCAATACGACTGTATAGATATATACTTATATATTCATATATGTAAGCAGCTAAGTGGCTCAGTGCATAGTGTTGGGTCCAAGTTCAGGAAGATTCATCTTCCTGACTTCAAATCTGGCCTCAGCCACTAGCTGTGTGACCCTGGGCAAGAGACTTCACCCTGTTTGCCTCAGTTTCCTCATCTGTCAAATGAGCTGGAGCAGGAAGTGGCAAACCACTTCAATATCTTTGCCAAGAAAATCCCCAGTGGGGTCAGGAAGAGTTAGAAACGACTGAACAACATCACGATTTGTATATGTGTCATCTGTGGAACTGAGAAAGACACAAGTCCATCATCACCTACTGATGGGGTGTCAAGCTATTGCTTGATTTATTTTTTAGCAGTTACATGTAATAACAAATTTCCACATAAATTTTCTGAAGTTATAGGATCCAATTTGTCTCCTTCCCTTCTCCCCTCTTCCCTTCTGGAGCTGGCAGGTCATTTGATCTGGTTTACACATGCATTATCAAGCAAAATGTATTTCCATGTTGTCCTGTTAACTGGGAACAAACAGAACTATTAAATAGTCAGAAAAACCACTCTTTAATTAAGGAAAGGGGTTCAGGGCTTTCCTCAAGGCCTCCACTCAGGGCTGCAGGCTACACACTCAAGCAGAGTCCCTGCTCTGGTCACTGACCACTGGGAAAGCCAACCGTGCTAAACTGACAATTCCAAGGAACAAAAAATTTTGGGAGACCTATATACCATTTGGGGGATCAAAGGGCAGGGAAAGATGATTGATTGACATTAGGAAACGGGAGTGTTCAAACTATACAGAGGGGATACAATCAAGCTTTGGAAAGGAATCATAGCTAGGTAAGGTAAGGGGCTTCTTACAATAGATACTAAAAGGATGTTCCCTGCCCAGGTGGGGGTCTTCTGGGTGGGGGAAGGGTCTCTGATACAATGGGGGACACTACCCAAGACAAAAAGAGTACTTAGCATTTGCTTAGCCCCACCTAACTAGGATTGTCATTTACTTCAGGGTCCATTATTCAGTCTGAAACTGCTAACCTGAGATTCCCTTCAGAGTGGATTCTCAGAGAACGGAACAAGTACAAGCTTTGGGGTCTCCAACTTACAAACTGGTCCTAAAACTTGGGGTCCATCAGCCTAAGTTTGGAGGTTTCTAGATTCCACAATTCATTTTTTTAGTGAATAATCCTATAAAACCAAAACCCCAAATCGTATACCCAAATAAACAAGTGAAAAATCACATGCTTTCATCTGCATTCCAACTCCAACAGACCTTTCTCTGGAGGTACATAGCATTCTTAGTCAGAAGTCCCTCAGAATTGTCCTGGATCATTGTATTGCTGAGAGTAATAAAGTCTAATAGTGGATCCTTCTACCATATTGCTGTTACTATGTACAGTGTTTTCCTGGTTCTGCTTATTTCACTCTGCATCAGTTCACCATAAGTCTTTGTATCACTCATTCTGTTGAGTGGCTAAAGTAGAGTGGACCCATCTGTATCCTGTGCTGACTTACTTGGGCAGAGGCTAGTAAGGATTCAGAAAACTGCTGCAGTAAGAAAAAAAATTTCAGTTTTGCCCATGTTAAGTTTAAGATGCTTAAGGGACATCCAGTTCCAGAGATCAAACAGGTGATTGGAGATATGAGATAGTAGGTTGGAAGAGAAGTTCAAGCTGGACAAGTAAGTCATCTGAATAGAGATGATAAAATGAAATGTGGGAATTTATGAGCAATCTTAGTGAAATAGAGTGGGGGGAGAGGAGGAGAGGCTGCCCTTCAGCCCCTTGTCAATCTCTTCTAATAGAGGGAACAGTGATCCTCTGAGCATGGCCAACAGCCTCAAGGCCAGAGCAGAGTCTCGGCCCCACAGTCTCAATCTCAGAATTGGAAGGGAACTCTAAGACATCCCTCCCAACTCACTCCCACATAAGAACGTCCTCCACCATATCTTCCAAGGGACCTTTCAGCTTTAATTTGACCCCCCCTTTCTTAAGACTGCCCTAGGCACTTTGGGACCCCTGTAATCCAGAGAACAAACATTTAAGAGCCTGTTGGGTGTCAGGCTCTGTGCTAAGGGCTGGGGACACAATTCCAAACAAAAAGAGGATGGTCCCTGCCTTGGAGTAATCTACATTTAACTGAGGAAGATATACAAAAGGAAGCTGAGAATCTAGGGGAGATGTTGGGTGGTGTTGTTCAGTCCTCCAGATGTATCTGACTCCTTGACCTGGGGACCATACTGTCCATGGGGTCATGGCAGAGAGACTGAAGTGGTTTGCCATTTCTTCTCCAGTTAAGGCAAACAGAAGTTGAGTGGCTTACCCAGGGCCACAAAGCTAGTGTCTGAGGTCACATTTGAACTCAGGTCTTTCTGACTTCAGATCCAGGGCTCTGGTCATTGAGAAGGTACTTTGGGGAGGGCTTAGTACTATGAGGTATGAAATCTCTTTGCTGTCACTGGCGCTTCTGTGAAAAGATCTCTCTCATCTGTCCCTACTACTGACCTCCCTGCCTTCCTTTACTTCCTGACTAAAATCCCACTTTCCACAGGAAGTCTTCCCCAAACCTTAATTCCAACACCTTCCCTCTTGTCATTATTTCCTATTTACCTGTGTAGAATTGAGTTTGCATCTTGTCTCCTCTATGAGCTCCATCATGGCAGAGACTATCTTTTGCCTCATTTTGTATCTTTAGTGTTTGGCATAGTGCTTGGCACATAGCAGATGCTTTACCAATGTTTATTAATTGATTGATGATGAAGAAAACATGGGTGTGAAACTGAGGACAAAGGAAGGCAGGCCTTTCCAAGCAGAGTTCTTTAGGCCCATGGCCACCCTTAAGTTAGACACAGAACCTGCTAACTTCTGAGGCTTTGGCCTCCCTATCTCTAGGCTCAGGCTGGAGATTGCTGGGAACCATACCTTTTGTTTGTTTTTGTGTGGTCTGGCTGGAGCATGACTGTCCCTACCCCAGGGTTGCTGTGGAGAAAATGCTAAATAGAACAGAAAGTCCCCTGTCAATGTGATCTATTATTATTGACTGTGTAGACTTGTAGACACTGATCCTCTTTGAACACCATTTTATTCATCTATGAAACAAGAATGAAAAGCCCTGTGGGGCATTCATCCCTCTAGGGATTGGGAGGCTCAGAGCTACATAATAGGAAGAGTCTGATAAGTCAAAAAGTCCCATATTCAGGACCAGATATTATTTTGGGCTTTAGTCAAGCCAAAACTTCACAGGAGATTCAGAGATCTCAGCTTCATTTGGAAGACGTTGGAACTGAAGAAGAGAGAGATGAAATGATTTATTCAAGGTCTTAGGGATCATAAGTAATAGAATTCCAGTTTTTAACTAGGACCTTCTGATTCCAAATTCCCTTTACACAATACTGCCTTGGAGGAAATGAACAAAACTTTGTGTTCTGTACATTTTGGGGAAAACATTCTCCAGAAGCAATATCCTCAGAGACACCTTTAGTCTAATTCCATTCCAAAAGAAGACTTCCACCTAGATTTTCTGATGTTCTGATAAGATTAACTACAGGAGAACATCCTTACCTGGGAGAGAACTGATCTTGGGGTGGTCAAGATTACTCTAAAGTTAAGATATTCTCTAGGATGCCCTAATCACCTGACATTCTGTCCCCAGGGCTCCACCTCCCAATAAGGAAACTGGCTGAGTAGCCTTCCTGGACAGGTTCCTTTTGCTGTCTGCCCTCAAGCTCTTTGTGGGTGCATCTCCCTCTGTTTTGAGGTACTGTTAGCTATCTGGTAGCTTTACTTCTTGATTTACTGACCCCCAGGCAAAGGGACTTGGTGGGAGAAATCACTCTCCAGGAGGATTTTAGACTCTCTGGAGTGAGGAATTCTCTGACACTGCCTTCCCTGCTCTTACCCCAGAGCTGTCAAGCAGGCAATAAGCCATTACTATGGGTACACAATGTGCCAGGCACTCTGCCATCTACTGGAAATATCAAGAAAGACAAAAAAGTATCCCTCCTCTCAAGAAATTCACAGCCCAGTGTCAGAGATGACATGAAAATGTTGTCTTTCCATTGTGTCAGATTCTTTGTGGACCCATGGACCGCATCACACCAATACTGTCTTTGGCAAAGATATTGGACTGGTTGACCATTTTCTTCTCCAGTGAATTAAGGCAAACAGAAATGAAGTGACTTGCCCAGGGTCACACAGGTAGGAAGTGTCTGAGGCTGGATTTGAACTCAAGGTTTACTGACTCCAGGCCCAGCACTCTATCTACTGAGCAAACTAGCTCCCTGCATACATAGAAATAATGATGTATAAATAAGATGTATATAGGACAACTTGGAGAAAATCAGTCAGGACAAAGAAGAAACCCTAAGGGTGACCTGCAAAGGCTTCAGGGAAGCCAGGAGGTGGAGATGAGGAGGGACAGAATTCCGGGCATGAGATATAGGGGGGAAGAAGTCATGGAGTCAGAAGATTGAGTGTTTTGTTCAAAGAACAGCAAGGAGGCTTGTGCCACAGAATCTAAGAGTATGAAGAGATAGGAGAGTAAGGTTATAGAGAGGGGACTACTAGGTAGCTCAGTGGATTGGGAGCCAGGCCTGAAGTCTGACCTCAGACAATTCCTAGCTGTGCGACCCTGGACAAGTCACTTAACCCTCCATTGCCTAGCCCTTACTCTTTTGCCTTGGAATCAGTACACAGTATTGAGTCCAAGAAAGAAGTCAAGGTTTTGTTGTTGTTGTTGTTTGTTTGTTTGTTTTTAAGGTAATAGAGAGCCATTGAAATTTAAGAAATGGATGATGTTATGGTCAGATCTGGGATTTAGGCAGATCACTGTTAGCTGAGTGGAGAATAGAATAGAATAGAATAGAATAGAACAGGGAAAAGACTAGAAAGAGTGCCTGAGCAGCATATTATTTCAGTAATAAGAACTTGCAACAGGAGCAGCAATGTCCAAGAAGAGATGCGGTCATATAAGAGAAATGTTACCAAAAATGGATCAATAAGTCTCTGCGCCATATTCAATATGGGGGTTGAGAGAGCAACAAGGTTGTCAAGGGTGACCCCCTAGGTGGCGAACCTGGGTAACTAAGAGGATTGTGGTACCCTTGATAGTGATAGGGGTTGGTAGAATAGGAAAGGGCTTAAAAGGAAAGACAAAGAATTCGGTCTTTGATATGTGATGTCTATAGTATATCTAGGTATATCTAGCAGTTAGATGGCACAATGGATAGAGTGCCAGGTCTGGAGTAAGGAAGACTTGAATTCAAATCTGTCCCCAAACTCTCACTAGCTCTGAGAGCCTGAGTGAGTCACTTAACTCTATTTACCTCCGTTTCCTCAGCTGTAAAATAAGTTGGAAAAGGAAATGGCAAATTACTCCAATATCTTTGCCAAAAGAAAACCCCTCAAGTGGAGCCAGGAAGAGTCAGACATGACTGAAACATCTGAATGACAAAAGTTTGATTGTCTCATGGGCACAGCAAGGTCCAAATTTCAGAAGGTTTCCCTGCTTCCTACCCTCCCGATATTTCCCCTTTGCTTCAGCCTTTTTCTTTAACCTCTTTTGCTGGGAGCCAGGCAACAAAGTCCTTTCTAAGAATCCTACCCTGGCCTGGGCTCTGCTCATCTCCCAGATATTCCTCTTCCTAGGTACCTCTCCCCCTCCTCTGCTCACCTTACTCACACATCAGTTCCCTTCCCACCTCTTCAGAATCTTTCTCACTTCCCCTCCATCACTGCTGAACAGTATATCCCGTGTGGCAGGGCTTAGTAGAGTGTCCAACACTGAATACTTTTAGGCTGACCATTTTCTTTTCTCCTAGCTCAGAAAATTGGCAACATTCACTTTTTTATTAATCTTTTTCAAACTGACTTGAAGGATAGGAGAGAGATCCCAGAAACAACTAGATAAAAGAATATCCTAGAAGAAAAACCATCCTAAAGAATAGAAGTAGAAGACTCAGAGAGGCTGATCTTTGCCACCAACTGTTAGGCAATATGGGGAAAGGGAGAGACTTCCAAAGTGAGAGCAGGGAAAACAGAAGAATAATGAAAATGGGCAGAAAATGACTAAATATGAAAAGACTCATGCTAGAGAGAAATGTTATGTCACGAATCTGGGAAAACATTCAGTCATTAGAGGATTTATGCTGGAAATAAGGTGACTATGTAAGTGGTGGATATAAAGTGCCAGGCTTGGAGTCAGGAAGTTGTTGTTTTCAGTCCTTTATTTTGGATTTTCTTGGCAGATACTGAAGTGGTTTGCTATTTCCTTCTCCAGATCATTTTACAGATGAGGAAACTGAGACAGAATCAAGTGACTGGTCCAGGGTTACTCAGCTAGTATCTCTGAGGCGAGATTTGGGCCAGGGTCTTCCTGATTCCAAGTTTGGCACTCTCCCACTGCACCATCTAGCTGCCCCCACATCAGGAAGACTTGAATTCAAATCCACTTAGTAGCAGTGTGACTGCTCTATTTATTACAATTTTTTCATCTGTCAAATGGGGATCACAATAGCACCTACCTCCCAGGGTTGTTATGTGGATTGTTGCAAATGGCAAATGGATTTTTTGGAGAATATAAGGGACTCCCATATTGTGTTGTATTTGCTGCTATTATATTTCTTTCTTTTGCTGTGTTTCAGAGAATGTTTCCTTAGGTGCCTCCCTTCCCCCCAATCACTTTACAGTTACAAAGGATAACTCTTAGGACTTTGAATTGTCCCAGGAAGTAGGGGAACTTCTCTTTATCCTATCTAATAAGGCACTCAATAGGGGTTTAACAAATGATAATTAGCTAACTGCTTGTTTAGGAAGATGCCTTCTCCTTTTGTCAGTCTTATGCTAAAAGCTTTTTTTGTGGTTTAAGCTTCCTCTTTCTTTTCCTCAAAAATTTCCCTTCTGTCTGTTTGTAAGTCTGCCTTCTTGACCCATTTCATCTTTCCTAAACTCTTCAAGGCCATGTTTCTCAAGAAGAGATATAACATATATGTGTCTGTGGAACCATGAGATATGCAAACCATCACCTACTGTTGTGGTATATATCACACTTTTCAGTGGCTTAAAAAACTTCAGTGTGTGGATGTTTGAGAAAGACCAACACCTCTGCTGGGTGAGGATTTATGCTGGAAATAAGGTGACTATGTAAGTGGTGGATATAAAGTGCCAGGCTTGGAGTCAGGAAGTTGTTGTTTTCAGTCCTTTATTTTGGATTGTCTGTGCATCCACCTTTGATGTCCACCTGCATCTGACTTTCACCTGTGGCTCCAAGAAGTCATAGCATGCCCAATGGCCATACCCAATAAACCATCTCAGCAGATGGTCTAAGCCAGGTTGAGGGTCACCAGTGGACCACAAACTTCTCCCTGAGTTAGGGGAATTGTCTATTCAAACCATGTGAAGTTTCTCCAGAAATAGTGGGTGGATGAGAACAATTCATTCCAACAGTCACAAAGGCAGCTGAAACAGGTGTTATGAATCTCTTAGAGCTTGGCCAGACCTGAAAGGAATCAAGGTCATCCAATGCATCCCAAGCCATCACCAGTTGCCCTGACTTTTTGTCTTGCCACTGGACTTTGGTGACTCTGGAAGAGAGAGTGACACCAAGGACTTTGTGTGACTGTCTTACTTCAATCCGATTCCTACACTAGTCATGACATCACCAGGTGATGCTTTTGTTCCTTTTCCAAAAAGAAGGACAAATAAGCACAAACTTCAGTTTGCCTGAAGTCTGTCTGTCTGCTGTGCTGGCTTATTCATGCAGTGACTAGCAAGGACAGAGAAAATTCTTACAAGGGGATAAAATGAGATAATATATGAAGTACTTTGCATGGTACCTGGCAAATAGTAAGTGCTATATGAATTTGAGCTATTATTAATATTTTAATTTTTAAGTATTTTTCCATGGTTACATGATTTATTTTCTCTGCCTCCCCCTTTTTCCCCCCCTCTTGGAGCTGACAAGCAAGTACCTATTTATATAATAAATAGTTATTCAATTATTATCACTTGATACCTATTTCCATATTATTCATTTTTGTAATGTATTTGTAATTTATAGAGTAGTCTTTTAAAACCACAACCCCAAATCATATACTTATATAAACTAGTGATAAATCATGTTTTTCTTCTGCATTTCTACTCCCACAGTTTTTTCTCTAGGTGTGGATAAAATCCTTTCTCATAAGTCTCACAAAATTGTCCTGGATCATTGCATGGCTATTAGCAAAGTCTATTACATTTGATTGTCTAACAATCAGTTACTGTGTATAATGTTTTCCTGGTTCTGCTCATTTCACTCCACATCAGTTCATGGAGGTCTTTCCAGTTCATATAGAAATCAGGCAGTTCATCATTCTTTTTATTATGATAAGCTTTATTTAGGCAATGAGTGTGCCCAAAAAGCAAAAGTCCCCAGGCAAATTGAAAGCCAGAAGGCAAAAGCCCCCATCAGTTGGAACTTCAACACTATTTATAGCCTCAGGCTCCAACTCTCTTTCTGAAGATTCTAAAACCTCTAACTGCCAGGATGTGACAGTTTGAAATTGCAGAAGCAAAAGGCTTGCTGGCAATCTTGCATTGGTATTGCTTGGTATCGTGATAGTCTTTGGGAGGTGAGTGCTTGCAGGGTGGTGTTTCTTAAAGTAGATTCCACTTGGTGTGGGGAAAATACTTTTAGTTCACTCCCTAATACCAAGGAAGATGCTTTTCTAATCATGATGGCTACATCAGCAATAGCTCTTAAACAGGGTGGCATTCCACAGATTACTGAATCTAATTTCGAGCTGTAGTAGGTGACTGGTCTTAGGGTATTCCCAAATGATTGAGTGAGAACACTAGAGGCTATCCCTTTATCCTCATGTACATAAAGGAGGAATAGTTTGTCATGATCAGGGATACCTAGGGCTGGTGCTGATAGAGTGAGTGATTTTAATGTCTCTATAGCATGGACATGGTCTTTAGATAGTTTTAACGGTTCTGGAACTTCCTTCCTGGTTAGCTCTATCAAAGGTTTTGTGATGAGAGCATAATCTGGAATCCAGTTTCTACAGAAACTTGTTACTCCTATGATTGCCCTGAGCTGCCTCTTGATCTTAGGCAAGCTCATCCTCTGTATATCTTGTGGTCTCTTTTGGGAAATCCTTCTGGAGCCTTTTTCTAGGATGAATCCTAAATAATTTATTTTTTTTCTCACAAATTGAAGTTTTGTTTTGGAAATTTTATGGCCCCTTTTGCTTAGGTCTTTGATTAAGTGTACACTATCTGTATAAAAGACTTCAGCAGATGGTGACATCAGCAGGATGTCATCAACATAATGTACCATTTTGCTGTCTTGGAAAGTGATGGACTCAAGGTTTCTCTGTAAGATTTGAAAGAAGACCAAAGCTGAATCTGAAAACCCCTGGGGCAAACGGATCCATTGGATGGATTTGCCTTCCCATGTGAAAGTGAATAGCGCTGGCTGTCTCTGTGCAGGGGAACAGAGAAGTACACGGAGCTCAAGTCCAGAACAGTAAACCAAGCAGCTTCAGGTGGTATTGCTGCTATGATTTGTGATGGACTCGGTACCATGGCATAGGTCTTTTGCACATGGTCATTAATTGCTCTGAGATCTTGTATTAAATGCCATTGAGTCTTCCCATCAGAAGATAGTTTGGCTTTCTTTACAGGCATCCTGGGGGTGTTATATTGTGAGAAGCCATATCTTAATATACCCTGCTTTAATAAACTCTCTATGATGAGTTTCACTCCCTCTATTGCCTCTTGGCTAAGTCTCAACTGAGGAATTCTTGGAGGTAAACCTTCCTTTACCTCTATTTTTACTGGTTCCGCAGACAATATTCTGCCCACCTCATTAGAATTTTTAGCCCACACATAATCAGGAACAGTGTCAGGAACCTCATAGATGTTGTCATTTGATTGGTAAGTGGATTCCTTACTACATGGGTCTAAAAATAAAATGGGATGGTGTTTAAGAGACCTCTTGGGTAGATGTAGATAGATCTGCCCATCCGGTTGGCATTGGATGGTGGCAGCCAATTTGCACAGGAGATCTCGTCCCACGAGGTTCGAAGGACATGATGGCATCAATAAAAAGGTGTGTTCGAGAGTTAGAGGGTCGAATTTTACCATTTTAACTTTTAGCTTCGGATATTGGGCTATCCCAGAAGCTCCTCTCACTCTCAAACTACCTTGATATTGGCATCCTTTGGGTGCCTCGCACAAAACAGAACATGTTGCACCAGTGTCCAACAGTCCTTCGTAATGTACCCCCCCAATTTCTAAGGTAACTAGTGGTTCCCCATTGTCATTGGACTTCACTGGTACTAGGGGGTAATAAAGAATCCTCAGTTTTGGGCGTGCACTTATTATTAATCCAGTCTTGGTATGGTCATTTGAATCTAAACTAGAACTTCCTGTAGCACCATCAGGCAAGTTGAGTTTAGAATCAGATTAACAGAAAGCAAAGCTTAGAGAGCGACCTCTCATTCTCATTGAGAGCTGGAGAGTCATTATCAGTTGTTACTAAGCTGTGCTGTGCAGAACACAAAGAATCTTTAGGTTGGTGTTTGCAATGGGCTGCAGAAGTGGAGGTTTGATCTAATTCACCATTCACCATCTACTCTGATATTTAGAGAACTGTCAAGCTCCAAATCAGAAGTTTTCCCATCAGTTGTATCCGGGAATGTTTGGTAAATAGTTGTGTTCCCTTCAATACCTCTGGTATGACTACTGACTCAGAAGCTGACTAAAGTTCACTATCTTGCCCTGAAGTTTGTGTGGCTGAAGTCAGATGGTTT
This sequence comes from Gracilinanus agilis, assembly GCF_016433145.1. Classification (NCBI taxonomy): domain Eukaryota; kingdom Metazoa; phylum Chordata; class Mammalia; order Didelphimorphia; family Didelphidae; genus Gracilinanus; species Gracilinanus agilis. The sequence continues at coordinate 24,326,913 of NC_058132.1, forward strand.
ATGTCTCCAACCACTGAACAAACTTCATTGCTGATGTTATTAGCAAGCTCACTGGCTACTGGGGACGACAACTGCTCCCTCTCCCTTCCATAAGCTTCTGGTTTGAATTCTTCAGCTTAAGGGTTGAGAAAGGTGGGTGTAGAATTTCCTAAGCAACTGCCAGCACCCTGCAACTCAGTGGGTCACACTTTTAAAATTAAGTCTTTGCCAACACACTGATTTGATTGCTCTCTAACCTCAATCTGTGACATTGTGTCTGAAGCAAGTGAATGGGATTTGACTAACTCCTCCAAGGTTACTAATTTGATATTCCTTTCTGAATACATTGTAAATCCTTGCCATAATGTTCTTTATCCAAGCTGCCCCATTGTTTTAGACTTGGACTAAAGAGAGGAGTTTGAGGTTTTGATGACTTTGAACAAGATTGCAAAGCTTTTTGATGCAAGCTGTTGCAAATGCTTTATAGTCCTTATGCTTCTCATCCAATGTTTTTGTGATGGAATGAGAAAGCTGACCCCTTATGTAGTCATCCTCACTATTCCCATATATCTCTCTGCGCATCTGCATTATGTCCTCCCATTGCTGATCATCTGCTACAGACATATCTTTATATTCTGTGCAGCTTGCTTGAGACATCTGTTCTGTAGTGCCCAGTTTTTCAATATTATTTTCCCCACTCAGACACTCAGACTACATATCCTCAAACTCAAATTACAATTATTAGATCTTTTTAAATTAGGAAACTCGATTCATAATGACTTTGACTTCGTTCCCATCTGTATGTATCTCTCCATTTCTTTGAAGGATGGAGATTGGCTAAAGTTTTTGCATGAATGGCTACACCATGGACCAGCTTGTTTTCCTCACTTCTCTTTGCCTCATTATTTTTGGACCATTTTGTGTTGTAATAGGTCCTTCTTGTATCTCTGTCTCTTTGGCTATAATTGTCATTTTTGGTAAAGTCAATTTGTTGTCTAAATCTACAAAATTTGAGAATATGACCTGGATGTCCACAAAGGAAACAGTGAGGGGAAAAGTTTTTTGGTCTTGGGGTGTTAATTGTAGGTTGCTTGGATTGATTATGGCTCCTACTAGCTTGGAGGGCAAAATTTTTTACTTCTTCTAATTCTTTTTTCTCTTTTGGTCTGTTTTAACTGTTTTCTCAAGTCTGCTATGATTTCGTCCTTATCTGAGTCTGTTTGCCTTGCTACCCTTGCTTCCTTTTGTTTTGAATCATGGATGTAGGAAGCATGTTGTCTTATATCCTCCAGTGGCAGTGATTCCCACTGTGGACAGTTTTGTCTAAAATAATTTTGAATGGGGATTGATGTTCCCTTTACAATGCCTACAGATATGATCTATGGTCTCTTGGGCATGTGTGTCACGTAATCCTAGGATAGTCTCTGCTGCCTCTATTACTCTATTGAGGAAACTGCTAGGATGTTCCTCTTCTCCTTGTCTTAATTTTTTCAATTTTTGCCATGAATTTGACCTTTTTGCATGGATCCACATTGCTTCTAACAAATCATTTCTACATTGGATCAGATATCTAAGGTTGGCATGTTGGGTAAAATCTAATGGTCAGGCTGCTAAGTTGGGGTTTGTCCTTGTTTTGGTTAGGAATTTTCTCTTTTCTGAGGGAGAGTAAAATTCCCCTAAAAGAAATTCCACATCATTGAAACTTGGATTGAACAAAGTAAAAACTCTTTTTAATTCTTTGATACTTTTGAAGGGATGCTGGAAGAACTTAGGGAAACATCTTTTTAGCACCCCCATATCACTTGGGGTAAAAGCTTTATATGTCTTTACCTGTACTACCCCTTCACCAGGCTGTACAATTGTCCTATCTATGATTAGTAATAGTGAAACTATGGAATTTGCAGGTGGTTGGTTGTTATTGGCCATAGATTTGTTATTGGCTTTCTTATTCCCTAGGTACTTGGACTCCACAATCTCTAGCTGGAGAATTGTGTGTTTGTCTAGTTCCTTTCCTTCCCTTATCTGTTTTAGTACTTGGAATAGTAGTTTGATGTTATCTACTAGTTCCTCAGAATTAGTGTCTTTCTTTTGTGATGTAATTGAGTAGAACCATTGCCACAGATGACAGAAAACATTTTTCTTGACCACAAGGAATTGCCAGATTGTTAGGATTATGGCTATGGCTGTTGGGATAAAGCAAACACACTCAGCCAGGGTCAGAGCACACCATTTATAATAATCATAGATATCCAGAAGTTCTTGCACGAGACTAGGACCCTTATAAACAAAAAATCCACCATACCCTGAATTAGGGACCAAGAAATCATTGAGATACTAGATAGGATAAAAGTTATCCTAGCTAACTTCATTTTAGTTGGATCAGAAGATTTTAGGTAGTTCGCTAACTTTGCTCACCAATTAATGTTATAAAGAAATGGGTAATCTAGGCAGGTCTCAGGCAATTTGGGTAGTGAAGAGGGATAAAGGTGATGTGGTGATATTGGAAGGGGAATGAAATGAATGGCTGAGTGTATGGAAGAGATGAATTGAGGTGGTATATAGGAAGGTAGGAGAATGACAGGGAGTATACAGGAGGGCAGCTTAAATAGGTTTATTCACCAAGGCTAGAGACAGAGGATACTGGGGAGATAGGCTGAACCCTTCAGGCAGGGAAGGTACCTCTAAGTACAAGAGGAATTGGGGCCAGTCAAATATTTATATCAAGGCTGGGGGTTTCTCTTGTTAATTTCCAAAGTCCTTTGAGGGAGGAGACAAAAGGGCTCCTTCCTGCCAGTGAAACTGATGGCTGCAGGAAGTCTCTGGTAGATACTTCCTGCCAAGATGGATGCCTGTGGTTCCCTCAAGAAATAAAAGAAATAATTCTTTCCCTCTTCAGCCCATGCCTTAATTTTAGATACAATGATTCACCAGAGGCTTTGAGTAGGTAACAAAGGGGATTTAATTTAAAGGTTAAATTAAATTTAACCTTTTAAATTTAAATTTAAAAGGTTAAATTAAATTTAACCTTTTAAATTTAAATTTAAATTAAAGGTTAATCAGAGGGAAAGAGGTTTTAGGTTTCTACCTGCTGCTAGGGAGAAGATTGGTGTTGGGGGATGGGTCACAGGAGAGGGTTAGACTGAGAGAGTCCGGCTCTCCCAGTCAGGAAGGTTTGACTGCCTTTGAAGTAAAATATTTATCAAATCACTAAATTAGGGGTAACTTGTTTTAGGATGTCCTACTTGCCTGCAGAAACTAAACCCACAATGTCCAATCACCAAGCCACCCTTTCTCCCAGGGCCCAAAGGGAAATTCAGGGGAAATAGTAGGGATGTAATGGAGAGATCAGGGAGAAGTCCAGAGAAATCAGATAGGTCCAAATTTCCCCAAGACAAAATAAGCACAGGTCAATGCTGAAGCCAAAAGGCCAAAGCCAAGTGGAAAAGCTGAAACCAACAGGCTAAGCCAAAGTTGGAACTTCACCACTATTTATAGCCTCAGGCTCCAACTGTTTTTCTGAAGATTCTAAAACCTCTAACTGCCAGGCTGTGACAGTTTGAAATTACAGAAGCAAAAGGCTTCTGCTAGCAATCTTGCATTACAGAAAGCATTCAGAATTCAAGCCTAAATTTACATCAGAGTTTTATACATAAAAGGTGGGAAAGCCTTCATTCTGCACTCAAGGCTTATTTTGAATCAGAATATTCCCATTGGAGAGAAATCAAAGATGTAATGATTGAGAGAAATAATTCACTTTTTTCAACAAGAGCTGATTAGTTCTGATGCGCACTTAGAAAAATAGAAAAGTTTGGAAGAGGGTTGGTTTTAAGAAGGAAAAACATGAATTTCCATATGACCAATTGATAGGTGCTGCTGTGGAACTAAAGCTAAGGATAAGACTGGGGCTAGCAGTTATCTGCAAGGAGGGGGTAATTGACCTAAGGCAGCTGATGAAGTCTAAAAGTAAACCTAGCGAGAAGACCTGAGGAACTTGGACAGAAAACTTTGAGCATACCAACAGTTAGCAGGCTAGTCCCTAGTGATTGGGAAGCTAGGTGGTGCAGTGGACAGAGAGCTCTAAATCAGGATGTGTGGGGACAGGAAGGAAGGCAGGCAGTGTGAGGGAGAAGATGGGAAGGGGAAGAGGCAGGAGAGTATCACTCATGTAACCATGGATTAAACATGGGAGCACTTGGCAGCTTGGACCAGATGGGAAGAAGGCTCAGGAGGGCAGGAGTTTAAGGTCTTGTTTTTAGAGTTTTTTGGAGGAAAACAGACTCGTGTCCTTTCCACCTTGGTTCATCACCATAAACAAACCATCTCAGAGATGTGGGTAAAACCTGTCCACATTTCAGAGTTAGCAGTCACTTGGTGTTCTGCTGGTCTGAAACTTGTCTGAGATTTGCATATCATAGGACTGAAGTGCTGAAGGTGGTAGGTGCAGAGAAGGATAAGAAGAGTGTTGTTGGTAAGATAAGGCAAGGTGAAAAAGAAACAGGAAGTTAAACAGTGAGAAGATAAAGCAAATTGATGGAGGAGGTGTTGCAAATAGATGAGATATTGGAAATTGTTAAAAGGGGTAGAGGAGATGGGTATGGCTGTGGAATTCTTGTGCTTGAGGGATGGACATTGATTGGGATTGTCAAAATATTAAGAGATGACGTTTGGCTTTAACCATTCCAACCAAGGATTTAGGGTTACGGTATAAACCTCTATGCAATTGGTAACTAGGTGGCACTGCAGAGAGATCCTCAAGCCTCACTCAAGTCAGGAAAAATCATCTTCCCGACCTCAGACACTAGCTATGTGATACTAGGCAAGTCACTTAACCTTGTTTGCCTCAGTCTCCTCATTTGTAAAAGGAGCTGGAGAAGGAAATGGCAAATTAAAAGGAGCTGAAGAAGGAAAAGGCAAACCACTCCAATATCTTTGCCAAGAAAATTCCAAATGGGATCATAGAAAGTCAGAAACAATTGAAATAACTGAACAATGGACCTCTATAAGTGTTTTTTTAAACCCTTACATTTTTGCTTAGTGTCTTCATTTCTAAGACAGAAGAGCAATAAGGGCTAAACAATTGAGGTTAAGTGACTTGCTCAGGGTCACATAGCTAGGAAGTGTCTGAGACCATATTTGAACCCAGGACCTCTTGTCTCCAGGCCTAAGCCATCTAGCTGCCTGTGACAAACATCTTTGAACCCTTGTTGAAATCCTGTATAATGTAAAACATCCAGACCATAGACCAGATGTAGCAATACCTCCTTTCTGGCTCCTTACTTTCCTCTACCAAATAACCTAATAAAAATCTTACACTATTTTGGATTTTGGGATTTGTTCTTATAAACAACACAGTTAAACAGAAACAGTGGGATTTAATGGCAAACCTTTCTTCTGAGGGTAGAGAAGAGGACATTACATGGTAGGAAAGTCATTGCTGCTTACTGGATTGACATGATGACTTTGCTTAGGAACACCATAGTGGAAATCAAAACAACGCGCAACCTTCTACACCCCCAGGGTCAGGACCTGGGCAAGTTCTCTTTCTAGAAAGTTCAGAGGCAGAAGTTTAATTAGACCCATTGGGGGTCATTAAAAGTTGGAAGTTTCCCAGGTCTCCCTTGGCTAAGCTGGTCGCAAGAGAGTTTTGGGTGCAGGAGCTCAAAGGGGAGGTTAGGGATAGGAGAGGGAAGATACAGGATGTCCCTTCTGGTCTTCATTTTTGAGGATGGAGTGACAGGAACTCTCAAGTGTCCCAGGTTAGATCCATCCTGCCCCAGACTTCACAGCTCTTCACCAAGGTAATATTAAGCTCTCTCTCTTCTCTAGATCTCTATCCATTCCTGTCCTCCTAAAGCATATTTCCTCTCTGTCTGTCTGTCTCCCCCTTTTGCTCAGGTCCTCCATGTCTTTTTCCATTTCTGACACCAGGAAAAAGGCTCTGGACTCTACTGAGAAAGGAGATTCAATCTGATCCATGTTCTATCTTGACCATTTGTTCCTGGGAATGGTGGTCACATGGAGCCTCATCACATTGTGGACTCTATTGGAAGGCCTGAGCTTGAGATGCCATAGCAGTAACCGCTGTTAGGCATCAGGTCAGACTCATTGGGCTCCTCATAAATCATGGAGTACAGCTTGTTCATTTTTCATTAATATGAAGAAAATAAGCCCAGAAAGGGGAAAGGATTCCCCCCAAATCACCTAGGAGATGCATCAGGCCTGGGGTTTTCAATTCATGGCTTCTAATTCCAGACATAAGGCCTCCTGCCTGAGTCAGAACAGCTGTGATGGCGGATGTTTAGAATGGAGTACTGGAGCTGAGTTTCCTTTCTGGGAATCTATGAGGCCAAAATTGAGGCATTTAGATGTTGCAATGGTTAGAGTACTGGACTTGGAGTCAGGAAAACCCAAGTTCAGATTTGGCCTCAGATGTTTACGAGTTCAGATTTGGCCTCAGATGTTTACTGGCTATATGACCCTGGGCATGTCATTCAATCTCTGTCTGACTCGGTTTCTTCATTTGTAAATGAAGGAATTAATAGCACCTAATTTCTAGGGTTGTTGTGAGGATCAATTTATATATGTGTATATATATATATATATATATATATATCTTTTAAACCCTTACCTTCCATCTTGGAATCAATACTGTGTATTGGTTCTAAGGCAGAAGAGCAATTAGGACTATACAATGGGGGTTAAGTGACTTGCCTAGGGACACACAGCTAGGAAGTGTCTGAGGCCAGATTTGAACCTAGTTCTATCTAAGCCTGGCTTTCAATCTACTGAGCCACCCAGCTCCCTCCAAAATAAGATATTTATAAAGTATTTAACATAGTGTCTGGCATACAATAGGCACTTAATAAATACTCGTTTCCTTTCTCTCTTCTTTCCTCTTTCCCTCTTTTTCTTTTTCTTTCTTTCCTTTCTTTTCTTTCTCTCTCTCCCTTCCTTCCTTCCTTCTTTCCTTTCCTATTCTGTTCTGGATTCTTTGGGGCCAAGAAAGTCTTGTCTGGTTATTCCCTAAGGCAAAGAGGAGGTCTTCTGGGCCTTGGAACCTGTGCCCAGTAGCTACAGATCATAGAGTCCCAAAGATGAAAGTGGACTTGGAGGTAATTTTGTCATACCCTTCCAAGGGTTTCTCCAAAACCTGTCATTATAGGCTCTCTAAGTTGGAAGGGGCCTTTAAGAGGTTATTTGGTCAAAATGCTTTCCTAATGCAGGACTCCTAGAACCTTATTTGGACCTGTATCTTGTAATGGAAGAAGCCATGGATGCCTAGTTTCTAGCAGTTAGCACAGTATCTGGCACATAATAGGTACTTATAATGTTGGCTGATGTATTAATTGAGTAATTGATTATCCAATTAGTTAATTGATTATCCAGTGAACTTTCTGACTAACTAGAGGCAATCCATTGCTGACTCTGTGCCTTAGGAACTTCATCTGGAAAAGAAGGAATTTGAATCACACAATATCCAAGTTGGAAGGGAGTCTTATCAGGAATCCTGCAAGAGTGTCTCAACAAAAGGGAATCAATACTCTGCTTGGGGACCCCAGGGAGAGCTTTGGGTGTCTTATAAAGCATTGCTGAAAAGTATTGGAATTGGGCAGAGGGGATCCTATCTTGCACAGTTGCTGGGTGATACTGGATGAGTCGCTTACTACTCTCTAAGCTTCAGTTTTTCCCCTTATAAAATGGGGATCATAACATCACCTGTAGCAGCCACCTCAGGGTTTATATATAGTCCTTTCTACTTGCAGATATCATCATAATCCTTATCACTTTTCCTGCCTGGCTCCAGGGGAAGATCTAGGGCAGACGGAGGCTTCAGGGTGGCAGACTTTGACTCAGTGGTTGTTTAGAGCTGCCCATCCATGATAGAGAAGGTTACTCAGTCAAAGATAGATTCAGTTACATCCAGATCCCTTCTGCATATTCTCTCAGTGCCCAGGATATGCTGATTCAGGACAAGGTGTTTCCTTGCCAGGCAGAAATGGAACAAGTAGCTGATACCTAAGGGTTAGGAACATTGTGACAGGATGGTTACCATGGAGAAGACATTGGTCTCATCCTCTGGGTGGGAGCGGGGAGTCACCAGCAGGAAGGTGGCAGCAGTGCTAAGTTTTCCATCTTGCCTCAAGTGTTACCCAGCTGGTGACTGTTAGCAAGCTATCTTTTGTCTAAGAATTCCCGAGTCCTCCTCTGCCAGTTATGACCCACGTAGGATCTCCTTCCCCAGATATCTGTGAGCTCCATCAAAGTGTAGCCGGGGTTAGAGTTACACTGTGAATTCACTCCCCAGAGTAGTGACCCCAAAGTACAAGAACAACCCTATTTCTCCCATATTTTCAAGGCTTCTCACAGCCTTCCTTGTCTCCGCCTGTGAGATGGGCAAGTAATATTTTTAGCCCATTTTTTTTTTTTACAGAGGAGGAAATTGAGGTTCAGTCTAGGACATTCCATTTTGCAAGATGGCCTTTCCTCAAATCACTAAGCTGGCAGGGGGCTCAGAGATAACTCAGCTAGACCAACATTCTTATTTTATAGATGGGGAAATTAAGCCTCATAGTGAAGTTATGATTGACCTAAGATGCCGGTAGTGGTAGAATTGGACTAGAGCCCAGGGCTCAGGTTCATGTGGATATATATCCCTGACCTCTGTGTTATTTAAATTTACTGGGGTTCTATTTGGAAATATTGAGCCTCAAGATATGTAGTGTTTGACAAACTTCCTGTGGACATGTGGGGGACCTTAGAACTACATTTCCCGTGGTCCAACGGGTTTCCTGTTTTAGATGATGTCTTCAAGGTGAGGGATGGCTTTAAATACCCTTATAATATCAGCCTTCATCATTTTTAAAATTAACACCTCTTAGGAAAAGACAGATACATTGCAGCCCTTTAGCACAGTGCCTTGGACAGAGCAGGCACTTCGAACATGCCTGTCCATTCACTGATTTAACCCACTAAACTCTGGGGGAAATGCCTAGACTTTGACCATCAGGATTTCCCAGAATGCAGGAAGACCCTACTCCCCAAACATTCTTAGCTATTTGATCTTAGATAAGCCCTTACCCTTCTCTAATCTGAATTCTGTACCAGGCAGACAGGACTCAAGATCTTGAGGTCAAGAAGACTGGCCTAAGTTCTCAATTCAGCCCCAATGTGCTCTGGGATCCTGAGTTTATCCCCTAGGGCTTACTCTCTATCTGTAATTGATGACATGGCAAATGGGAAGGCTTCTTCCTCTTGGTTTAGTTTTTTCATCTCTAAACTGGGAAAGGACATTTTAGATGTTCTCTAAGGACCCTTCTGGATCCAACACTAGTGATTATCTCAGACCCAGCACAACAGGCAGTCATGGGAACTTTCTTGGTTTGGTCCTGGGGAGGATGAAGTCAGAGAAGTTAGAGACCTCTACTGTCCAGTTTTCATTAGGTGAAGATCTCTAAAATTCAGAGCTGATATTGGAAGGGATGAAAAGAGTATCTAGTAGAAAGTGCATCTAAGAGTATTTGACCAAGGGTTCCTCCTAGGCTGTCCTGAACAAATGGTCATCCAGTCTACACTGGAGTGGATAACCTTAACTGTCATGGAGAGAATCAGAAACCTTGGGTTGGGATGCCAACTGTACTTCTTACTAGCTGGGGCTTTGGGAACATTTCTTCTCCTCTGGTCCTTAATTTTCTCATCTGTAAAGTGAAGAGGTTGTCATAGATGGCTTCTATGATCCCTTCTGTCTCTAGATCATGGTCTGGTGATTCTGTCTATGATGAACTCATTACTTTCTGAGTAAACCAATCAAAATCTGCTTCCCTGTAAATACCCCCCACCCCATCATTGTTAGTTCTGCCCACTAATTCCTCTTATGTGTGACAAACATTTAGATCCTTGAAAAGAGTGGCTGATTCTTCTTGCTCTACCTTGTTCTATCTAAGCCTTTTCCTCTAGTCATCACCAGTTCTTTCTTTCTTTTAAAAATTGTTAATTGTTTCCCAGATTACATGATGATATAATTTTTAATAATTGTTTTTATCACCAGATCTTTCAACAGATGACCACAGGGTTTCTAGATCTTGTTGAATCACCTGGAACAGTTCTAGATCTTAAAAAGAGAAGTGGTGAGGCTTATACTTAATTGATAAGAAGGTCCAGGGGCTGTGGGGTAGGGATCCTGTGAGGAGACCAGGGATAGCCTGGGAAGAATCTCTTTAGGGGTTTCAATCAGGGCTCCTTGGGAACATTTAGAGACTGAGTACATCACTCCTCATTTTATATCAGAAATGTTTTGGTTTGCATTTCCCTAATCAGTAGTGATTTAGAGTATTTTTTTTTCATATACCTACATATGGGTTTGATTTCTTCATCTGAAAATTGTTCATATCTTTTGCCCATTTATCAATTTATCTGTCTGATAGTTTCCCCCCAAATCTCTGCTTTCCTTCTAATCTTGTCAACATTTATTTTATTTGCACAAAAATCTTTTAATTTAATGTAGTCAACATTATCCATTTTATATACCACAATACTCTCTATCTCTTGTTTACTCATAAATTCCTCTCCTCTCAATAAATCTGATAGGTAATGTATTCCCTCTTCTAATTTCCTGATGATATCTCCTTCTATATCTAGATCTTGTATATATGTTGATCATATCTTGGTGAATGTGTAAGGTATTTTGGTCTATACCTAATTTCTGTCAAACTAATTTCTAGTTGTTCAAACAATTTTTACCAAATAATGATTTCTTATCCAATAGCCTGGATCTATATTTTTGTCAAATACTAGGTTACAATAATCATTTCCTATTGTTTGTGGTATATTTGTCTTGTTCCACTGGTCTACCTTTTTATTTCTTAACCAGTGCCAAATAGTTTTAATCATTAGTGCTTTATAATATAATTTAAAATTGAGTACTGCTAAATTTCCTTCCTTTACTTTTTTCATTAATTCTTTTGATTCTTGATCTTTTGTTCTTTCAAATGACTTTTATTATTGTTTTTTTCTAGCTCAAGATAATTTTTTGGTAAGTTGGTTGAGATGTCATTGAATAAGTAGATTAGTTTAGGTAGGATTATCATTTTAATTATATTGGCTCTGTTCATTCATAAACAATCAATACTTATCCAATTATTTAGATTTGACTTTATTTGTGTAAAAAGTGTTTTATAATTGTGTAAGTCCTGGGCTCATTTGGGCAGGTATACTCCCTGGTATTCTATTCTATTTGTGATTATTTTAAATGAAGTATCTCTTTCTGTCTCTTCTTGCAGGACTTTGTTAGTCATCTATAAAAATATTGATGATCTGTGTGGGTTTATTTTATACCCTGCTACTTTGCTAAAATTATAGACAGTTTCAACTAACTTTTTCTTTGAATCTCTAGGATTTTCCATCATAATGTCTGTAAAAAGATATAGCTTTATTATCTCCTTTCCCATTCCAATTCCTTCAATTTTCTTTTTCTTCTCATATTTCTATTGCTAGCACTTCTAATGTTATGTTAAATAATATTGATGATAATAGTATCCTTGTTTCACTCCTGAGCTTATCCTTATTACAAATAACACTTACCAATGGTTTTAGGTAGATGCTTTATATAATTTTAAGAAAGATTCCATTTATATCTATGCTTTTTCAATGTTTTTATAGGAACGTATTGTTTTTTTATCAGACTTTTTCTGCTTCTATTGTTATAATTATATGCTTTTATTACTTTTGTTCTTAATATAATCAATTATGTTGATAGTTTTAATTATAGTAAACCATTCTTGCATTCCTGGTGCAAATACTATTGGTTACAATGTATAATCCTTGTGATATATTGTTGTAGTCTAGCTAGTATTTTATTTAGAATTTTTGCATCTGTATTTAGTAATAACATTGGTCTATAATTTTCTTTCTGTTTTTGTTCTTCCTGGTTTAGGTATCAGTACCAGATTTGTTTCATAAAAGGAATTTGGCAAAACTCCTTCTTTATCTGTTATTTCAAGTAATTTATTTAGTATTTGTTGATCTTTAAATGTTTGGGTAGAATTCACTTGTGAATCCATTTGTTCCAATTCCTTTTTTAAAAAACAAAGTTCATTTATGACCTGTTTGATTCCTTTTTTCTAAAAGAGGTTACTTAAACATTCTATTTCTTTCTCTGATAGTTTAGACCAGTGATAGTGAACCTATGGTATGGGTGCCAAAGATGGCATGCAGAGAGCCCTGTGTGGGCACATAGCCATCACCCTCCTCCCACCCTGAGTTTGTTACTAGAAAGGCAGAGAGACATGGACAGAACTGCTCCTCTTTCCCTCTCCCCAGCCCTTCTGCCCAACAGACCATTGGGAGTGCAGAGGGGGAAGGTGGGTAGCTCATAGATGGGAGAGCTGGAGGGGAGCAGAGTGCTCAGGCCACTCCTCTTCCTCTCCCTACACTCACTGAGGATATTCCTCACTTTACCCACCCCTCCACCCAGCAGCCCAATGGGTGTGCTTTCTCCCTCCCCTGAGTAGGGTAATGGGGGAAGGGGCATTCCCAGCACACAGAGGAGGGGAGGAGCCTGACACCCCATCTCTAAAAGGTTCACCATCACTGGCCTCGCAGTTTATATTTTTGTAAGCATTCTTCCATTTCATTTACATTATTAAATTTATTGGCACATAATTGAACAAAATAACTCCTAATAATTGCTTTAATTTCATCTTCATTGGTGGTATATTTAGTTTTTTTCATCTTTAATGGTAATGATTTGTTTTTCTTCTATTTAAAAAAATCATATTAACCAATAGTTTATCTATTTTATTGATTTTTTTTTGTAAAACCAACTTCTGTGTTTATTAATTCAGGTTTTCTTACATTCAATTTTATTGATCTTGCCATTAATTTTTAGGATTTCTAATTTGATGTTTAGCTGAGGATTTTTAATTTGTTCTTTTTCTAGTTTTAAAAATTGCATTCACTGATCTATTCTTTTTCTATTTTATTAATATAAGCTTTTAGAGACATAAATTTTCCTCTAATTACTGCTTTTGCTGTATGCTCCAGGTTTTGTTATGTTGTCTCAATATTATCATTCTCTTTAATGAAACTATTATTTCTATGGTTTGTTCTTTAACCCACTTGTTCTTTAGGATCAAGTTATTTAGTCTCAAATTAATTTTTACTTTGGGTTTTGTAAGCTTTACTACAAGAGAGAAGTAAATGGGGGTCAGACTTTGGAACCCCAAGAAACTGAAGGCAGTTGGGGGGCAGTTAAAACTGGACTATAAGGGGTGAGCCCCAGGCAGAGGAAGCTAATTCTGGGTTTTGGGTCAAAGAGTGATGGGAGGTCTGGGCAAGACTCTCCATTGAACCCCAGATGATCTATACCAAAAGCACCTTTAGCCTATTCCTATTGTTCTGATTCTAGTTGATTCAATCAGTCTCCATATTAGCTTGAACTCTGCTGTAGTTATAAATCCTATTCACTGAAACCAAGATTAAATATCTCCAAATCACTTCAGAAGATCCTCAATCAACATTTGATATCATTCTGCTAATCTTGTTCATTTATTTATTTACTTTAATACTTGAGGCAAAAGTTAGGAAGAGAGAGGAACACAGTGAAGAGGCCTAGCCCTGTTGGGGGTGAGGCCAGCCTCTGATCCATCTTGATTAGTTAACAGAGATCCCTCATCCCTCTTACCCAACCTTTCAATCCTATACCTAATATACCTTCCCTGAATATACTTTGCCTGATTATACCTTCCCTGCTTAATTAAAGAAGTTACTCTACTTTTCAATAGCCTTTGGATTATACAGTTGAATAGGCCATTACCTTTGATAGAATTCTTCTTCACACCAAGAATTGACAGTTGGAGTTGGGGATCTTTATTATTGGGAATCCTGTTGATTTCCCTTTATATCCTTGAGGGAATCACACCCTGATTGCCAGTAATATCCTTTCTAGTGGAAAAACATCTTCTCCTAACCAAACTATCTGTTTGAGAGAGATTAGAGCAGATTCCCTCTGAGAAGCCATTGTACTGTGTCCCCTCTGTAAGGATCTATTTCTCCAACCTCTTGTGGGAGCCTTACAGTTGATGGCCTAAAGACTGCCCATCCCCTGCAAGAGGTCTGAGAGGCTGCAAACTAACTTCAGCCTTGAACCATCCTTACATTTTTCATGATTCCTTATTATATTACCTTTCAATTCTTTCTGGATATCAGTTGATGATATCTATATCTATATCTATATCTATATCTATATCTATATTGTAAAAGTGAAATTTGGGAAATGTATCAAACTACATTTCCCGTGGTCCAACGGGTTTCCGTTTCCGGTTTTTGGGCTTGGGAAGGCTTACGTCTTGACGCAGGGAAGGGTTTAAATCTCCTGGGTTAGGAGGGAGTGGCCTCTTTTGCGAGTAGGCGCTTGGCTGGGAGACAGTATGGAGGCGGCAGTTTTGAATGCTTACAAGCGCGTGGTCTAATGATTTTATCTATCAACATGGCTTTAATTAAAATACTAATTTATATTATTATACCAGCCTTTATCATTTTTCATATTTATAATATCTATATCTATATCTATATCTACTGCAGAAAACAGAGTACAGGCTATTGAGGGAACTGGAGACACAGCTTGGATCAGCACAGTAGAACAAGCAATGATATTCCTGATATGGATCAGCAAGGGTTCAATGGAGAAATCCTACCCAGACCTCCTTCCACCCTTGACCCTAACTCAGGACTGAGTTGGTTTGCCTGGGGCTTACTTCCTTTTATAGTACTATTCTAACTGTCCCTCACCTGCCTTCTGGTTTCTTGGGGTTATTATTATTGCCATTTGCAGAAAATGCTTACACTTCTCATATCTCTTCACCTTGCCCTCTTATTTCTTGATATGTACTCCTCTCTAGGATTTCCTCTCTTTTCTTATCCCCTCACTCCTGTTTCTCTGTATTAAGACCTTTACCCTTCTAGTTACATATTTTGTTCCCTCTTTAATCCAGATCTGATGAGAATAGGTTTCTAGTATTACGAACCCTCTTCTTCTCTCTCTCCTTCTTTGTGGAATTCTTCCATTTACTTCTCTTTTTTATGAAATAATTGTTCCAGTTGACCTCTTCCTATACTTTTTTATTATTACATTTAGCTCATTCTGTTATATTCAACTTGACCTCATCTTTTATCTATATGTGTTATTTCAAACTATCCAAATAATGATGTAATTCTTTTTTTAACCTGAAATTTTAATAATCCAATAAATAAAAATTAAATGCATGTGTGGGACATTTATTATCAGTTTTTTTAGAATATTCAGTAATGTCTAACTCTTCATGATCTCATATGGAGTTTTCTTGGCAAAGATATTGGAGTGATTTGCCATTTTCTTCTTAAGTGAATTAAAACATTCAGAGGTTAAGTGACTTGTCTAGGATTATAGAGCTAGTGAATATTTGAGGTTGGATTTGAACTCAGGTCTTTCTGACTCCAAGATCAGTGCTCTGTCTTTTGAGTCCCTGGGGCACATTCTGAGATCATAAGCTAGCCACTTAACACACCTCTATTGGGTCATTTAATGATGTTATTCTTTTTTTTTAAACCCTTAACTTCTGTGTATTGGCTCCTAGGTGGAAGAGTGGTAAGGGTGGGCAATGGGGGTCAAGTGACTTGCCCAGGGTCACACAGCTGGGAAGTGTCTGAGGCCAGATTTGAACCTAGGACCTCCCGTTTCTAGGCCTGACTCTCAATCCACTGAGCTACCTAGCTGCCCTAATGATTTTATTCTTAAGAGTTATTGATAACATTTTCTCACATAAGAACCTTGTTTAGTCCCTTATGATTGATCTTTCATATTTACCTCTAACAATTCTTATAGATAACATTTTTTTTTTTGCTGAGTTCTGCCTCTGGGGCTTGTGGCTTGTTGGTTTCTCAGTGTTTGCTCCAGGGTTTGCTTCTATAACCAGATGATGCTGAGGCCAGAGATATCAGAGATCCCTCTTCCAAGTTGTCCCTAGCTGTTTTGCTTCACTCTCTATCCTTTTCCTTTTTTGCTGCTTTTAGCATTGATTCTGTGGAGTTATTTCTGATTGTCTGGGGGGAGCTTGGGGAGTTAGTTTCATTGCTTACTCTGCCATCTTCCCAAAACCCCTCCCTGGGTTAAGTTTTGTAGAGGAAAAACTGGAGGGCATCACAGATAAAAAAGTAATGCCAGTCATTCCTAGGAGAGGCTTCTTGCAAAAGACAGGACTTTAGGTGAACTTGAAGGAAGTCAGGGAAGTCAGGAGACAGTATTCTGCTGATCTTCCAGTTTTGTTCCTCATGGGAGTTATTTCAGATATCTTTTCTCATTGAGTATCACCTCTTTCAGTATCAACCTCCTAGACCTAGTCTATCATGGAGACAGGCTCACCATCCCTTAGATCCCCTCAATCTAGATCCATACTGTGCACTGGGCTCAAAGCACTTCTGGTAACTTACTCCGCTATAGTTCTCTCATCTCTCCATCCTCTGTATTGTCTCTGGCTGATTGTGAGTGTCCCATAGGGTGCTGTCCTCAATTTGCCATTTCAAATCCTTCAGAACCTCTTTCCTACCTTTCTAATCTTTTTACCTTTGACTCTACTCCATGCACTGGATGACTCAGTCACAATAGCCTCCTTTGCTGTTCCTCACACATGACACTCTGTCTACCTACTCTTAACATTTGTACTAACTGTCTCCCATGCCTAGAATGATCTCCTTCCTTCCCACCTCTGGCTTCCTTCAAGTCTTAGCCTAAATCCCACCTTTTATAGGAGGATGTTCCTGGTTCTCCCTTCTGTATAGCTGCTTGTGTCAATCTCTTTCAGATTCCCTCACATACTCCCTATATCTCTGTTATGTGGCTCATTATTTATACATTGTCTCTTCCATTAAAATTTAATTTCTCTGAGTGCAGGTCTGTATTTTCCTTTCTTTGCATCCCTCCTTCTTAGCAAAATACCCAGCATATCTTAATCTCTTAATAAGTTCTTGTTAAGTAATTGATTGATTTCAATTTCTAAAATCCCTTCTAGATCTGTGTTTTGAGAGGCTCTGACTTCTTTTCTTCCCCCTTCTTCCAGATGACTCCAGGAAGGTGGAGTGAACTGGGGAACCACTCAGAGGGGACTGAGTTCATTCTGGTGGGTATCACAGACCTTCGTGGCCTGCAGCTCCTGCTATTTGCTGTCCTCCTGCCCACTTACCTGTTGACCTTGCTGGGCAACTTGTTCATTGTGGTCCTCTCCCTGGCAGACCGCCGCCTGCAAACCCCCATGTATTATCTCCTGAGGAATTTCTCCCTGCTGGAGATGGGCTTCACCTCAGCCATCACTCCCCAGGTTCTCAGCCACCTCCTCACAGGCCAGAAGACCATCTCCCTTCCCAGATGCTTCTCCCAAATGGTCCTTTATTTTATCCTGGGAACTGTAGAGTTCTTCCTATTGGCTGTAATGTCAATGGACCGGTACCTAGCTATCTGCTATCCCCTGAGGTACCCAGCCCTCATGACCAGCCGGACCTGCCTGGCACTGGTGCTGGGCTGCTGGGCTGGGAGCTTTCTCTTCCTTTCTGGGCCTTGCATCTGGCTACTCTTCTTGCCACTCTGTGGTCCAAAGGTGCTCAACCACTTCTTCTGTGACAGCACTCCCCTGCTGGCTCTGGCATGCACTGACACCAGGCTTCTGCAGCTGTTTGCCTTCCTAGTAGCTGTGTGTACCCTGGCTGGTGGCCTTGCTGTGACAACAGCATCCTATACCTGCATCATCTGGACCCTCCTACACTTGCCCTCTGCCCAGGGTCGGCGCAAGGCCTTCTCTACCTGCTCCTCCCACATCCTAGTAGTCTCCATTACCTATGGCAGCTGCATCATCATGTACCTCAATCCCACCCAGACAGGAAGGCTGGACCTCAACAAGGGGGTGGCCTTCTTCAATACCACTGTTGCCCCACTGTTGAACCCTTTTATCTACTGCCTGAGGAATAAGCTGGTGCAGCAGGTCAGCAGAGATGTGCTGGTCAGAGGAAGGGGGACTTCTCGGCACCTCAGAGTTTGACCGAGGGGCCCTGGAAGCTTCTAGAGGGTCAGAACATGGAGGAAGAGGAGAATGGAAAATGATGGCACATGAGACTGGAACAAAGTCTTTAGAACCAAAAAGTCGCAGTCTGAAGCTCGGCTCTTACATTTAATACTCGGTGATCTTGGACAAGTCTCCTCTCTTTTCATGGTCTCTATGAAATGAAGTAACTGAGTAAGATGATATCTAAGGTCTCTTCCAACATGAACTTGCTGTAATTCTTTCTGAGGACAGAACTTGTCAAGGAAGATAAAGGCAGGGAATAGGCATGGAGAGAAAGAGAGTCAGAGCCAGACACAAGAGAGAGACAGAGGAGATGGAGAGTGTAGGAGCCTGGAGGACAGAGAGATGATAGAAAGAAAGCCAAATAATGGGGGATTAATGTGAGAGGAGGGAAAGTAGATAAAGAAACAGAGTGGCAAAGGTAAGGGATAGAATGGAGAGCTCAATAAAAGGATAGAAAAGACATGAAAGAGAAGGAATTGGATGGAAAAACAAGGTTGGGGGAGAAGACAGAAAAGAGAGAAGAGAAAGGACCACCAGGAGGAAGAGAAAAAGACAGAGAGGGAAGAATTGCAAAATTATAGATTATGTTGACTACCTCTGCCAAATGATTCATTTTACAAATGAGGAAACTGAGATCCAAAGAGGTTGAGGGACTTCTCTGATGTCTCATAACTAGTGATATGTTGATTTGGGCTCTTTAGCTAGGATAACGCCTTGTATTCTGACTGCGATTTCTCCCTTCCCAAAACAAGCTTGGAAACTGCTTTAGGAAGGTACTTTAAACTTTATATTAAACAAGTAGGATAAGGGTAAAGGACTGTGGTATAGGAGACCCTATTCTAATGGTTACTAATAAAATCTCAACTGCTGGCAGATGAAGAATCAATGTAGCTTCCCTCTGGTTCAGTCTGGCCAGGACTAAACCAGAGTAGGTAAACTGTTGGGATATTTTTGACTTCTTCTTCAATAGATCTTCAGCCTTACAGTTGAGTTATTTCCACCCCTTCCACCCTCTTCTTTGTCTCCTGCCCACTTTCCGGATCCCTCCCGAGCCCTGGGAAACCTAGATATCTAGATGATGTAATTCCTAATATCTAGGGGCAGTAGACACCAAGGTGGTGGTCAGGTACAGGTTGGAACAGTATCTCAAGTACAGGAAGAGTTTGCAGAGAGATGTTTGCACCCTCTCACTCCAAGACCAGGATCCACCGATCTCCAGCCTCAGCACAGGTCCAAGACCCAGAATCCCTTCAGGATTCTCAACTGCCCCTCCTCCTGCCTCTCGCATGACTTCCCTGGGAACATTCCATCCAACTGACTTATTTGTCAATCAAAGGTGAACTTCAAGCTCCCAGAGATTCAATATAACACTAGTAAGAGGCAGAGGGGGATAGGAACACTGACCTACTAAGCTCTCTGCCAGTTCTGCCATAGGCGAGTCACTGGGTTACTTCATTAGGTGAAGGTGGCAGAATTTTGGCGGATGATGACCACTACTGGGGAGCCATGGGCTACTTATCAAAGTCACTTCCTGAAGGGGGAATGAATGGATACCAGTTTACACAGCTGCTTAAAGCTAAATACAACACAATGCAATATGGGACCCAGGTGCAAAGAGTCCTGTACCCACCATCATTAGAAGGATAGGAAGGAAGGGGCTACTTACAATTCCTGATTCCAGTCAAAGTAGAAGTTCACTATTTCACAAAAGTCTCTAGGCTCCCAGAGAAGCTCAAGTACAATTTGTGTGTAATGAGGGCTTCTTCCAATGCTAACTGAAGGAGATACATTTTGCCATAGCAGGAGAAGGATGCTCAACAAAGATATCGAGTGACCGCATCTTGTTATTTGAGCTAAGTGCATTTTCCCTGTCCCAGTGTTGCCTAATATGGTCTTCTGGTCTAACCTCAAGGAGGGGTTGAATCTCCTTTCTATACTCAGTAACAAGGTTCAATCTTGAGCCTGGCAGTTTCAATATCTTTTAAGGAAAAACCCATGTAATTGGGTACGTTGATCGGTATTGCTGCTGCTCCAATCTTCCTAATCATTTCTCTATCCAGTGCACTACAGCAGTTTTACCAACATTCTGTCTTCTCTCCCTATCTTACTCTTTCACTTGAGGATGTTATCTGATTCTTCTCTGAAAAACTGAGGCAATTTTCCAAGAGTTTCCTCTTCTCCCTTTCTAGTCTCAAACCCTTTGACCATTATCTCCAACTATGTCCTCTTTCACTTCCACTTCTAGGAAAAAAGTGAACCTACTCTTTTCCAAGGTCAGTTCCCTCTCTGTGCTCCCTGAATACTCCCATCTTCTTCAGCAGATTGCCACAGTGTTATGCTCATTCTCTCCTTTCTATAATCCCTCCCTATTTAACGACACCTTCCCAGTGGCCTAGAAACACTCTCATGTTTAACACATCCTTAATAAACCCTGACTTAATCTTGCCATCCCAGCTAGCTATTATCCCGTATGTTTCCTCCCCTTCTTAGCAAAACTCCAGGACAAGAATAAACTTGGTGCCTCCATTGTCCTCTTCTCACTCTCTTCTAGTCTGATCTTGGTCCTTATCACTCAAGTGGAACTTCTATCTCCAAAGTTACCAATGATATTTTAATTGCCTAACTGAATGGCTTCTTTTGGATTCTTGTGGTAACTGGCCTCTCTCTGAAACATTTGACACTACTGATCACTTTCTGCTCCTGGGAACTATTTTTTTTTGGAACACTGTTCTCTTCTGTCTCTCCTACTTATCTACCTGTGGTGGGGGAGATGTTTTCAGTCTCCTTAGCTGGACCTTCTTCCATGTCATACCTGAAGGCTTTGCCACTTTTTTCCCCACTCATTTAGTAATCTCATGAACTCCTTTGAATTCAGTTGTCATCTCTAAGCAGATGATTCCCAGATCAGTATATTCAACCCTAGTGTTCCTTCATTTCCATATCATTTCCATATCACCAAGAACCTATCGAACATTTCTTCTAAGTGTCCAATAAGAATTTCAGACTCGACACGTACAAAGAAAAACTCATTGTCTTTCCCTTAATATGACCGATCCCTTCCCACCTTCCATACTATAGTCTGTAAGGGTGAAAAAGGGGTTTTATGGTTTTAGTATATTAAAGATGGTCACCAGAGGATTGAACTATTATCAATCCTCAATTAAGAATAATCTCAAATCCAAATTGACTTTTATGGAAGTTTATTTACATGAGAGAAGAGAGAAAGAAAATAAGAATCTATCTCACTAATTAATCCAGGTAGATATTAACCCTCAGCTGAGGCCCGGAGGTCAATGGAGCAAACTGCACTCACAGAGTCTATAAAAAGAAGTTTCTTAATAGAAGTTCAGGAAGATTCAGTCTTTACACTCACCACGTGGAACAGTCTCTGTCATGAACCAGCAAAGCTCCCTTAGGTCCCCTTCACCAAACCAGAAGCAGCCTCACTTGCTCACTTGCTCAACTTCCTCTTTTAAAGGGGTCACGTATGCGTCACTTCCAGTGCCTTCCCCTGGCCTGCGTGTCCAATCACAATAGACAATTCTCATAGAAAGCATAGGGGGCAGTGAGTTGATTCTGATTCTTTACTCACTCTAGCACAAGTGGGTTAGGACCTCCCAGAACTGGAAGGTGCTCTCACCTTTGGTGATTAAATCTAAAGATGGGCAGTGTAGACTTAATCTAATTATCACAAGTCCAAGGCACCAACATGTTCCCCATTGTCCTTGTTTCCAACCTAGTTCATGCATTTAACTCTTTTCTCTCACTCATTCTCTCTCCATTAACCAATCAGTCCCTAAATCTTGTCATTTTTACTTCATATCACCCTTCCTTCTTGGACATAGTCACCACCTGGCACAATCTCTCATCACCTCATGCCTGGCCTATTGCAACTGGTTTCAAGTTCATGTCCCTACATCAAAAGTCTCCCCACTGCAATCCAACCTCCTCAGATTCAGAATGATTTTCCTAAAGTACAGGTCCTACCATTTCACTCCACTACTCAATAATACCTTTCCCTACCTTTAGAATCAAGCATTAAGTCCTCTGTCTGGAATTTACTACTCTTCACAATCTGGCTCCTTCCATCTTCTACAGTATAAGGTTACTGACCTTGCTGTACACTCAAGATAGAAAGAGAAAGAAGGGGAGAGGAAGAAAGGAGAGGAAGAGAGAGAGAGGGAGGGGGAGAGAAACAGAGACAGAGACAGAGGAGACAGAGAGGAGGCAGAGACAGAGAGAGGTCTCAGGTCAACTTAAGATCAGGTCCTGGACTCCAGCCCAGCACAGTCCCCTCCACTTTATGTTACACTTGCCAGAGATGACTAAATAGATAAGCCGGCCCCTGGATGGCTCAGAGAGAGTGAGAGAGCAAAACCCCTGACCAGATATGGGTATGAAAATCAAGAGAGTGACTCGACTTCCTGCACTCATTTTAAAACTGAACCTGCTTCTCCCTCCGTGGCCACATTGTGCTGGCTCTGTCATGTTGTTCTGGTTGCCCACCCTGATGGGAAACCCAGAAGACCAGTCTTCTGACCTGCTACCTGACTTTGTGACTCCTATGTCCTACCATTAGGGTGCGAGAAATCCAGGCTGGAATGGAGGTCCCCTAGGTATTTTACTTTACCCAATCCCTGCCTCTTATTCTTTGGGAGACCAGCATGTTATGCCACTCCACTCTTGGAGATTAACATGTCATACTCCCCAATGAATCATTTCACATATGGAGTCTATACATTTAGTATTTTCTCAGTAGGGGGTATAAAAAAAGAAAATATATTGTACATTTCATGGAAGGAGTCACAACAATTTTGGGAATAAAAGAGGAGAAAAAGAAAAGTGATTGATAGGCACATTGACAAAGAGCCACTTAGGGAGCATTCCCCTTTGGCATAAGTGTTTATGACCAGGATAAATGGAGGGCTCAATTCCCATCTCGGTTCAGTTCATTATAGCCAAAAGTTCACTCCAAATCTCCTGGTGTGTGTGTGATTTCTGCAGGCATCCTTACAGCATCTTCTCCAGAAGATCTGCTTTCCTGGTCCAGGGTATTGGTGATTATCTTTTCCTAAAATTACATTAAAAGATTTTGGACTTTGGACTTTTAGGAAAATTATACAATCCTCTCCTCAGGAGGATATCTATCAACAATGGAATCAACACACTGCATGGCTAAGCTATAAGGTATATGAGTCAATTCTCCCATAAAACAAGAGGAGGGGAAAAATCAAATTTAAAAAATCATATCTGTGCATAAATATGAGTATAGGTTAAAATCATAACAAGGGAATCAATTAGGAGACTTATTGCTATATTGTAGATGACAGGAAAGCATTAGCAAGAGTTTAATGAAGGCTTCTTAATTCAGATGCAAGAAATTTGCCCAGATAGAAAACATTTGTTACTTGGGACATGGGTGTCCTCTATGGAAGAGTCATTCCTATGTGTTATAGAGGAAAGCTTTCTTGGTGAGTTGCAAATTCCTTGTTCTTTCAGGGATCTCCTCACCCTACTGGCTCCCAAATGCTTTCCAGATCTTCAAAATGCTGTTTGCCACCTTGGAGGATTAGATGGAGTCCAGAAGCTGTGAGGTCTAGGAAATAATAGAGCTAAGCTTCCCCCTCTCTCTGTTTTCCCCCCTCTCATCCTCATGCTACAGAGGCCCAGAAATTCAGGTAGGCTCAGGTTTTGGAAGTGTTCAACCCTCCATGGCTGCAAAGGTTGTGTTCTAGAGTCCCTGGGGAAGAGCAGGTCCCTGGATCATCAGAATCACAATGTTTACTGAGTGTCCTACCTGGGACTGTTAGGATGGGAATACACTTAACTGCATCTAGGGTGTCCTATGAGAATATGGTGGTACTGGGAAAAGTTTCGAAAGAAATGCTTATGTAAGACCAAAATGAAAGAGTGTTGGGTTCTAGGGGAAGGGAGACAGAGGTATTCAAAAGGGTCCACTCAATAACTCTATCCACTGGGTCTTTCCCAGCTTCCTTAAAGGACACAAACAAAAAACCCAACCACTTCACTCACTTGTCTTTTAACTTATCATTATCTATCTTTCCTCCCTTTCACTCTGAAATTCTCAGACTCTTACATTCAACACTTACTACCTCTACTATATGCCCTTTGAAGTTCTCAACCTCTTGTAATGACTCTTCTTTCTGAAACTGGTTTCTTTCTTTTTTTAATCCTTTGTGTCTTAGTAACAACTCTAAAACAGAAGGGCTAGGGCTAGGCAAATGGGGATAAGTGACTTGCCCAGGGCCATACAGCTAAGAAGTATCTGAGGTCACATTTGAACTCAGACCTTCAGGTCTGGTGCTTTATCCACTGAGCTTCCTAGCTGCCCCATAATCTCTTTTCTTTAAGGACAATCAAGATATGGAGAGTGCTGTATTTAGAATCCTTTCCCCTGGATTTATCTTGCTGGATCATGTTTCATACTCTGAGCCACCCCCTCTTCCCATGTGTCCCAGGCTGCCAGTTTTTTCATAACAAGGCTCTCTCTTCATTATCCTTGATTTTTGAATCTTAACAACCTTCTTTCTAAGAAGTCATCAGTAGCTGAGTTCTATCCTTGCCTCTTTCCTTCTTACCTCTCTCTTTTGACTTTCTTTCCCAGTGATTTTGAATCACATGGGATGTATTGTCATCCCAACATAGGTCAATCTCAGACCTACTCTCTGACCTCCTATCTGTCTCCTACACTCCATTTCATCATCTCCAAATGCCTTTGGAACATCTACTGCTATAGACATCTCAGACTCTATATACCCAAAGCAAAACATGAACAAAGCTAGTCATGGGTCGAGTGTGCTTGCGCAGCTGGAGCCAGCTCCATTGGAGAGGATTGTTAAATTTGGGGGATCAGTAGCTACATCGCTGAACTCTGCAATGGCTATAAATCAAAGATGGATTTGTTGTTTTCTTGATTTTCTAGATTTATTAAGTCATGGAGCAAGTGTTAATAATGGATTAAACTTAGGAGGGTTTTTGTTTTTTTCTTTTTGAGAATCAGTTGTTGTTTTTAATTTTTACCTTCTGTCCTAGAATTGGTACTAAGTATTGGTTCCAAGGCAGAAGAACTGTAAGGACCAGATCAGGCAAACTATGGCCTGTGGGCCACATGAGAAGGGGGGCCCTGAAATGTTCTATCTGGCTACATGACATTATTCCTAATCTGATGAATACAATGAATAGAATACAATACAATGAAAATTCGAAAGAGTTGCCTTAGAAACTAATGGACAGATGAGCATTTCCTTTCCTTTGGCCCCTCTTTAAAGTTTGCCCATCACTGGTCTAGACCATTGGAGTTAAGAGTTAAGTGACTTGTCCAGGGTCACACAACTAGGAAGTAGCTGAGGCTACATTTGAACCTAGTTTCTCCTTTCTCCAGATGTGGTACTCTATCCACTGAGCCACCCAGTTGCCTCTGAGGAACAGTTGTTAATAATTTACTAGCACATCTAAGACTCAGAGAAAATGCTTAATTAGCTTAGATTGATTGATTCTAGAACTAAGGAGGTTTGAGTTTGGATCTGTGATGGGGAACAAAGTCAAGTCTATGAATCACCCAATGCAGAAATTCAAGTCCTTCCCTGTGAGCTCTGAATTTAGAATGTAAGAAGTCGGAGTCTAACTATATGATCTCTCTTGATTTTTTTAAACTATATATACATGTATTTTAAACTTTGGACAAATGACAATCTGGGCTTCCCCTTCTTCCTTAGGAGAATGTGTGGATGAGTATAAATGATGTCTAAGATCTCAACTCTTCCTGGCTCTTTCCTACTTATCACCTCCATTACAATACACTCTCCTTCTGGGAGGTAAAGTGACTTTGGATCTAGGGTAAAAGGAGGGGCCAAGGAAGGCAGTCATGAGCCAAGGGCCAGTCCTTACAGCTAAAGGGTTTTTGGTGGTTGTTGTTTTTTTAAACTCTCACTTGATGTCTTAGCAAAAACTCCAAAACAGAAGGGCAAGAGTTAAACAAACAGGGTTAAGTGACTTGACTAGGGTCACAAGGGTAGGAAACATCTGAGACCACATTTGAACCCAGTTCCTCCAGACTCTATCCATTGTGCCACCTAGCAGTCCCTCCAGCTAAGGTTTCAAAGAAAGCATTCTATCCTTCCACCTTCAACAGCTTCACCCAAAGCTGCCAGAAAAGTTAACAAACAGAACAGTCCTGCCCAGAAGGAGAGTGTACTGTAATGGAGGAGATAAGTAGGAAAGGGCCAGGAAGAGTTGAGACACCTCACCTCCCACCCCTTTCTGAGCATCTTCGTAATTCACCCTCCTGAGGGAGGTTCTGAATGGCTGGGGAGGAGACGGAGTGATGAATGGGCAAGGCTTAAATTCTGAAACTGGCCAAGCCAATAACCCAAACCTTTTCCTGTTCTCTTAAGGCTGAAGCCCAGGAGAAGAGCTGAAGTTTCTCCTCTCTCAGAAAATCATGGAGAATCCCAACAGCCCAAACTCCAGGGGTGAGTAACCTTAGGGGACAATTGCTTCCCTTGATGGATTTCTCTGAATGGATTCAAAATTGGGGAGAGGGTTGGAACTGCCTGACAGGAGGAGCCTGACTTGGCCAATCTCTCCAGTTCTGGATTAGTCCTTATGAAATGGAATGGAATGATAAGGAAACTAAACGTCTTTTATCTTAGACTGCATAAAAGCAAGAAGGGCCAGAACCTCATCTCAGGGGAAAAGAAACTCTGCTTCTGTTCACTAGAAACTACTCTCTACTGGGTCCCCATTTTCTGAGGGTTCTTCCTGCTTTGTTCTCTTCTCCATCCTCTCCTGCCCTGCCAAAGGCCAGCATCTGTTCCTTATGCTGGCACTAATCTCGGGTTCCAGTGATCTCCAAAGATAACACCCAAGCTTCTGGAATTAGGTAGGGCCCTTCTTACTTTCAAAGGGAAGGCGCCCCAAAGTCTTCCCTTTGGAACTTCCATAAAGTAAAAATAAAGTCATCCTGTATCTTTGAGAATTTCTGTTTCTGTCTAATCTTCATGCTTCCCTCTCAACCTCCAAGTGCTTCAAGGACCCACATTTCCTTTTCTTTGCTGTTTGACTTTTTCTTCCAGTGATTTGGATAAAGGCATATGCGGTATGGTCAGTGAACTATTAACAGCCAAAGAAGAAACTATTGGAGTCTTAACTGCAGATCAAAGCATGCCATCTTCCACTTTATTTCTTTCGTAAATTTTTCAGTGTATGTATGACGTGTGTCTTCTTTCTGTCACATCATGAGCAATATAGAAATAGGTGGTGTATGAAAGCACTGGTAAAACCTATGTCAGATTATTTACCGCCTGGGGAAGGGGAAGGAGAGAGGGAGGGAGAGAGAATCTGAATTGCAATATGTCAGAAAACAGTTGTCAAACATTGTTTCTACATGTATTAGAAAAAAGTAATAAGAAAAGAAAAAAATTCACTTAAAGTACAGTGATCTGGCCACATGGCAGAATGTGTTAGCATCTTCCAGGGCTTAGGAAAGACTCAACTTTCCTGTGATGAAGTAATGGGGGAAGAGTTGAGGTCTCCACATCTACCTCCATTCCCAAAATATCTGCCAGGAGGATTGGCAGGGGATGTCCTAAGGTTGAGCTGTTGCGCCATTCAGAAAGAGGATATAACTCGCTTTGTAATGAAGAATTAGGCCTTGCTCTCTCTCTTTTTGCTTAGGAGGCTGGTGAAAGAATCATTCTTTGTTAGCAGATAAATGATCTGTTAATTAACAGTGTTGTTCTTGGAGAAAAGGCCCCATATTCTTTATTGATTAAGAACCCAAATGCTATAAAAATAATGTGTCCCTGATCCACTCTTTTTTCTTTTATTGTTTTGTTTGATTTCTTTTCTCCAAACTTGGACAACATAAAACACGGTATACTCAATGAACTTGCCGATGACACAATGCTAAGAGCATAGCTAATATACCAGACAACAGAATCAGGAATCCAAAAGATCAGCACATGCTAGCGAATTGGGTGAAAATCAGCAGAGGATCCTCAAAATATCTGGGACTGCAAGCTCAATAGCAGTCCTCAGTCCTCAGTGAAATAAGAGCCCCAAAATCTATTATTGCCTGAGCCTGCATGACAAGGGGCTCAGTTTCCAGGAATACGTCTACAATAGAAGTCCTCTGCCCTTGTTAGAGTTCCTCTGGGTGTTGTATTTGGTTTTGGGTTTCATGAATAAAAAGAGAGTGATAAGACAGAGTGTCCAGAAGAGGACAGCCGGGATGCAGAGGGCCCTCACTCCTTGTCTTGTGAGGATCATTTCAAGAAGCAGGGACAGGGAACTTTGAAGACTGGTAGGGAAATCCTTTTCCTCATGTGTAAGGGGATTGTCATAGCACCCACCTTCCTTGGGTTGAGAGAAAGTCTAAAAAGGGCTTACTTAGCATAGAGTGCCTGGCATATAGTAGGTGCCTAAATGCTTGTTCCATCCTTTCCTTCCCATCAATCTGTTTCCCTGAATCTTTATTTATGTAATGACCACTTGATGTGGCTGTCCCTCAGGGTTCTTTCCTGTGTTCTCCTCTCTTTCCCCCCATATTCCCTCCCTTAGGTCATCTAGCATGTTTCCTGCCCCACTAGAAAAATCTGCTGATGACTTTGCTGAGAGAGTTCCCTGCTCTGTCACTGAGCACACAAGTCACCAGGATATCAATTCAGCAAATGGATTAAAGAGCCAGGCCTAGAGATGGGAAGTCCTGGGTTCAAATCTGGCCTCAGACACTTCCTAGCCTGGTGACCCTGGGTAAGTCACTTAAACCCCATTGCCTAGCCCTTACCACTCTTCTGCCTTGGAACCAATATATAGTATTGATTCTAAAACAGAAGGTAAGCATTAAAAAAAGAGTCAATGCCATAAGAGTCTCCCTGGGACAGAATGGTTGGGATAAACATACCATACTGTGTTTTTCCTCAGCCCTAATTCTATTTCTGTCTCTTTGATATCCTTAGATTGAGAAGTTAATAAGTGAAAGAACTGCAATCTGGAGAAGAAATCAAGTTTTAGATAAGTGTCTCATGTAAAATGAACTGAATAATAATGACTGTTCTTTCCCATAATTCCAGACAGCCAGAGAAATTAATGTTAAATTATTTATTAGTAATATTTCTGTGGGATATCATTTCATTTTCCTCAAGCCTCTTTGACCTTTTATAGTCCATCTGAAAGCAGGCCACTTTCTAATCTAAAGCAGTGAGTGGGGAAAACTATGTGCCCTGTGTAATTCACATTGCTGGAAGAGAGAGTTTGACATCATCAGTCCCTTCAGGAACAATAATCCACACTAGAGGAAGCTGCTTTGATTTCTCTTCCTGAGCCTCATTGATGTCCTGCAGGGCAAAGGGGCTCCTCTTCTATTCCCAAGCCAATGAAATAGTCATAAACTCCTTTATCTCACAGCCACCATTACAAAGGCACTGAAATGTGCTGTAGTCTTTCAGAGACAAGCAGTTCCTTTAACCAATATAAAAGCTAAATGTCTCAACCCTCCAAATAGTACAGGATTCTGTTTATCCATTCAGATTAAAGGCCCTTTTTTGAACGCGACACATGCAAAGCCTGTCTTAACCCTTCTATTAATCCCTTTCCTATCAGGCATCCCTGAAAGGTTTCCCTCTTCCAAGTGTTAAATAACTCTAGAGAGCAATAAGTCCAGATAGGTAGGTCCTCACACTACAGCAGGATTCCAATCTGCTCATAATCTTCTGGAAGCTGTTCCTGCCTTCCTCTAACCCAGTGATTCCCAAAGTGGGCACCACCGCCCCCTTGTGGGTGGTGCAGCGATCCAGGGAGGCGGTGATGGCCGCAGGTGCATTTATCTTTCCTATTAATAGCTATTAAAATAAAAAAAAATTAATTTCCAGGGGCGCTAAGTAATATTTTTTCTGGAGAGGGGGCGGCAGGCCAAAAAAGTTGGGGAACCACTGCTCTAATCAATCAGTAAAGAAATGCATCTCTTCCAATGAACCAATTGGCATCTAAGTAACTGACATCCATTCATTATGGTAGTTGGAGACTTTCCATGTCTTTCTCATGATTTCTCCTGTGTTGGGCTTTCTCGCCTTCATCTAGTCCTTCTGATAGCCTCTTTACAAAGCCTCTTCTGTGGATGATTATATCTGCCTGGGCCACAAATGGAGACTTACCAGTGAGTCACACATCAGCTCTGGATCCAGGCCACCTACATGTAGTCTCTGTGTCCACTAGGGTCTTCCCCAGGGCTCCAAGTCTTTCTTGGATCGCACCCTGTCAAAACTGTCAACATGTGCCTCATGAATGGGCTGCCTAAAGACATACCTTCTGTGTCCTTTTTGTGAAATGGCTCTCCAGAGCTTCCAGGGCTCTACAGCTTCTGCTATGAACTCAGTCCTCTGGAGAGGGCCTTGAATGTTCTAATCACTCCCTTCCTCAATGCACCCATTTCTAGACTTGGAACTGAAATTTTGAAATCTAATTTCTTATCTCTTGTTTTCTACCATCATGTTATATATGTGTGTGAACCTATATTTCCACCATGTAGGAAAATGGATGCTGCCAACAAGTAGTACTATGACTCTTCTCATCTACAAATGAAGATCTAGGATGAGAATTCTGGGTAAAGTAAACTGAAGAGGAAGCAAAACCATACATGAATTCAATATCATTTTTTCATATTAAATACAATTAAGTCATGTGAGGGAGATTTGTAATAGTGATGTGATTTTTTTTCCTTTTAAAAGACATGACTAATGAACATTCTACATTTGTGGGTTCATAATGGCACAAGTTATTTTTGCTTTTGAAGTCTGACTTTTTTTTATAGTGTTCTATAGTACTGTAAAGGGAGTTATGTGATAAACAACATCTTAGAGCTTTAGACAAATATTCTTTTATTTCTGTTATATAGAATATACAATTACTTTGTCCCCTATGTATAACCATTGCTTATAACTAAAACTTTATGTTTTAAAAAAGCACATTAAATAAAATAAATAAAATAAAATGTTGAGTGTGAAAATCTAATGACAAAAATAAGTGAAATAATTTATACCAAAAAAATCTCTATCCCCCCTTCTCCAAACAAAACAAAAAGACCCCCAGATCTCTACTTGGACTCATTCTATAGTGATTTCCATATCATATGTTCCACTTCAGGGGTTTTGAATTCTTACCTGCCATTTTTCAAACTCAATTCCCCGTCCCTCAACTTATTCAGATCTACCACAACTCTATGGCCTCCCCACCACAATCCCACTGCAGATCTAAATGCCCATTACAATGCTATCTAGATTGCTGGCTCAGTAGTTAACAAAATTGCTTTCTTTATAAACCTTTTTCCTTTCCCCACCTTTTAATTCTTCCTTCAGAGATCCCACTCCCTTCCTGATGACACGGCACCCCCAGGTACCCTTTTCCAGCACCTTTCCTTGTGGAGGAGTCAGAAGAGTCTTTGCACCCTGCCCCTCAAAACCACCTCCAGACTCTACTGCTGCCACCTTTGCTCAGCAATTTGTCTGCTTTTGAGGCTCCTTCAGTCTAAACTGATGACTATAGATAGCTTGTGGGAGCTATTATCTGCTAAAGTTCAGGACGTTCTCTCCTTCAGAAGCTCAGTGCTTACCACAATCTCTTCCTCTAACCCAGTTCTCACAATTATACTAGCAGATTTCAGAAATATTGATATTCCTTCAAGCACCTTCAATTCCTGCTCCCTCAATCTACTCAGTTGTCAGGACTGCCTCTACTCCACCACGGTTATGTATATAGTCAATACTGAAGAATATTGAGCCCAAAAGAAGTCCACATTCTTGTATGCAATTTGCAAAATTCCTTTGTCACTTTATCTTTCTCTCCAACCCCATAGTCCTGTTTTTTTTATCTTCACTGTGAAATTACATCAAAACCTCAGTTATTTCTCAGGACACCATCTGTATTATCTGCTTTCCCTAGGTCTGTCTGCCTCAAGTCTCTTCCCCATTCTGATCCATTCTCCAGCCGCTAAAGTGATTTTCTCAAAATTCTAATGTTGCTGCCCCCACCCCCAATCAATAAACTCCACCGGCTTTCTATTGTCTTTAGAAGTATATACAAAATGCCTCCAAAGTCCTTCATAACCTGCTCTTCCTAGTCTTTTTACACCTTGGTCCCCAACACATACTTTACTCAGATGTTCCATATACAAGACACTCCATATCTTCACTTAGGGCATAGTCTCTGGCTGTCCCTTATGTCTACAATGCTCTCCTGTAGTAGAACCCAGAAATAAAGAGAAGGGGAAATGGAGCGGGACACAGAAAACCCAGAAGTTTCAGGGGACTAATGAAGGATTCCCCTGAACCATTTTGGCCAGAGAAGACCATCCCTGATGATCACCCATAAATGGATAAAGATGGCAGGCATGTTCCGCCTTTGAGATCTGCATATCTACTGACAATCAACTTCTTCACCCTCCAGCCCTTGCCCCCTCCAGTCTACTTGCCCTTATGAGTCACAACGTCAACCTCAGGGCCCCTCTCAGCAAAGTTACCCATCCTGGAAGTCGCATGTCAATCTCAAACCCCAAAGACACAAAAGCCACCACCTCCAGTCCTCTTTCCCCAAAAGTCGCCTGTAAGTCATATATCTCTTGCCCCCTTGATGTCAAGTTCTCAGCCCTCCTGTAAAACAAATAAAAACCCTACTTTTTGTTACTTTAGCAGGCAAACTCCCACTGTGGAGTTGCCTCCTGGCCACCAATCTCCCTAATAAACCTTTTAAACTTAAAAAAAAAAAGTAGGGTGCTTGTAATTCTTTTTTATGTTCTATTGTATTTTTATTTATTTTAAAAATTATTTTTAATTATATTTTGTTCTGATTCTGTCCTCATTCTGGAGTCTTGCTGGTAAGCAATGAGGCTGCCAGCAAATGTGTTTGAAACCTTTCTTTTAAAAATATTTATTTTGGGGGGAGTTATTATACATGTATCATCACACAAAACATTTCTATATTATTCATTTTTGTAAATGAATAATCTTATAAACCCAACTCCTCAAAATAAATCCAAATAAACAAGTGAAAGATTATATGCTTCCACCCAAATTTCTATTCCAACAATTCTTTCTGTGGTGGTAGATAGTATTCTTTGTCATAAGTCTCTCAGAATTGTCCTAGATCATTGTATTGCTGTTAGTACCAAAGTCTATCACATTTGATAGTTCCACAATAAGGCAATTACTGTATACAATGTTCTCCTGGTTCTGCTTATTTCACTCTGCATTATTTCATGTAGATTTTTCTAGTTCTTTCTGAAATCATCCTGTTCATCATTCCTTATAGCACAATAGTATTCTATCAAAATTTACCACAATTTGTTCAGTCATTCCCCTATTGAGGGACATCCCTATTGTTTCCAATTCATTGCCACCCCCAAAAGCCCAGCTACAAATATTTTTGTACAAATAGGTCCTTTCCCATTTTTTTTATCTCTGGGATACAGACCTAGTAGTGGTATTACTGGATCAAAAGGTATGCTTGTAATTCTTTTGCTGGGAAAAGCCTCCAGAATCAGGCCAGCTCTCCCCATAACACTCCCTCCTCTGATTACTGACCTCCCTGGTTTCTTTTAAGGTGCAACTAAAATCCCGCCTTCTCAGACACTTCCCAGCTGTGTGACCCTGAGCAAGTCACTTGACCCCCATTGCCTACCCTTACCACTCTTCCACCTATAAGTCAATACACAGAAGTTAAGGGTTTAAAATAAAAAAAAAAAAGTAAAAAAAAAAAAATCCCGCCTTTTACAAGAAGCCTTCCCCAACCCCTGTTAATTCTGTTGCCTTCCTTCTGATAATTATTTCCTATTTATTTTTTATTTGGCTTACTTTGTATATACAAGTATCCCTTCCACATTGTGGGGTTTAAGGATGTGACACCCCCATCATCTGGAAAATCCATGTAAAACTTTTTAGCTCTCCCTGCTTACCAGAGAAGAAATCTCTTATAGGGTGTTTACAGTATGCATTTATGAGTTACTAAATTTTTAAAGATATCTGTTTATTTCTAGCCTTTGTGTGTCATCTGCTGGCTTTCAGTTCTTTTCACAAACTATAACTTTTTACTTATTTTAACTTTAAAAAAGAAATTGTGTATATTTATGCTAGTGAAAGATAAAATATGTTAATATTATACAATACTATACATATATTTTATCCATCATCAGCTGGCCTTCATGTGTCATCTACAGCTTCTGCAAACTCCCCCAAATTCCCAGTTAATTTCTTTCTTTTTTTTTAATCCTTACCTTCTGTCTTAGAATCAATACTGAGTATTGATTCTAAGGCAGAAGAGTGGTAAGGGCTAGGCAATGGGGGTTAAGTGACTTGTCCAGGGTCATCTCAGTTAATTTCTTATGCCAACTTATGAAATATTGAAACCACAATGGGGAAAGTCATGATAGGGAAGGGATACTTGTACTTGTTTGCCTGTTGTTTCTTTGGCAACTGCTGCCTGAAGCCAGATTTGAGCTCAGGAACACGAGTCATCCTGATTCCAAGCCCAGTGCTCTGTCCATTGCTACCTATGCCTTTGTCCAAATCACTGGCAGAAATGACATCAAGAAAAGAGGAATGGGTGATCAGAACACTTTTGGAGTACAGAAAGGAACAGAAAATAGTCCAGAAAGAAATACAATCATATCAATTGAAGTCTTTTTAGTTTAGAGAAGGGGAAATAAAGTTCAGAGAGAAACAGAGTTTTAAAAAATACATGACTTTATCATTTGGATATTGGAGATTCTGAAGGGAAGATTTTGGCACCTTGCCTTTGAAATGAGCAGGGGCATCACCTCCAGATTCTGGAGTGTGGAAGGCTGATTGGAGAAATAGTGTCATGAATAGGGCCCGTTATCTGGATTCCCTAAGTGACCAATCCAGGCTGAGGCAGTCTTTGTATTTGGTCCTCATAACCTGAGCCCTGAAAAACTCTGGTACCAGCAGGTTGGTTAATCCAAAAACAACTTGACCCCTCCAGGAGGCTATTGGAAGTCATTTAGAGAAATAGAGTCTGTAATAGATATTTTATCTGGATCCCATTACAAAATTATTGGCAAGTAAAACTGTGTGATGACTTTTTCTGCACTGCATGTCAGGATGCAGACAGAATGGGTCATCTAAGGTAAAAATCTGAGACTCCTCTTCTGACTCCTTTTCAGATCCCCACCTTTTCTTAATATTCTCATTGGAAAGCTTTGAGTCCTTAGCAGACCAGCAGTTACCGAGTTAAAAATTTCTCTCCTTAAGAAGCCTGAACTCCAAAAAATATATTACTTAGATAATCAAGGCTGGAGACAGACAAAGCTAGACAAGACTTTATCTGACCAGGTACAATCCTGTAAATCAAGAGTACAGGACTCAATTAGTTAGGATCTCTATGAAATATATTTCTGCTCCCAGAATTAACCTCCTACTAATTGGTGGTTGGAATTTGGCTTTTGACCCTGTACCTATCTCTCTACTTTTTAGACTTTAATGGGTTTTTGTACAATTTGTAACCCCTTCACAGCTGTGATTCTTTCTCTGTGCTCTTTGTGTGAAACAAGTATATATTAAACTCAAGACTCCATGGCAAGTTGGTGCAGTTATGAACTAAACATTTAGTCTGACTGTTCTCATTCAAAATGATGCCACTAAACGCCACTCAGAACCCCCAGAAATATAGAGCTGGTTCTCTATACTGGAGGAGAGGGGGAGAGTTTGTTGTATCTTAAGGAGCAGCTGACCTGTGAGAGTGGAGGATAGGATGGACCAGAGGAGCATCAGGAAACGAGTCCCAGGAAAAGTATCCGAGGCTAGTTTCCAATGAGCATGGGCAGAATACAAGCTCTGCTGTGAAATGGGGCTCCCTCAGTGGGGATTGTTGCATTTCCATGGTGAGCATTTATATCATGGAAATTACCAAAAGGTACCCATCTTCTACTTAGATTGTCTTTTTGGTTGTTTAGATTTAAGCAAACGATGGAGAAAATGTTAGTAAGGCACTGAGAAGTTTATGTGTCCTTTTTTTTTTGTTTGGACAGTCAGTTGTTTTACATTGATATTTATAGGGCATACCCTGGACTACTGGGAATAGCTGGAAAAGCAAAGGTCGGTTGGGGTGAACTGGCAGGTTTAATTTTTGAAGTTTGCCCAGACTATAACCCAGACCTTCCTAGGCTTGTAACGTTGAACTGGAAAGACCTCCAGGAATTGATGCAGAGCGAAAGGAGCAGAACCAGGAGGACGTTGTACACAGAGACTGACACAATCCAATGTAATAGACTTTTCTACTAGCAGCAATGCAATGATGCAGAACAGTTCTGAGGGACTCATGAGAAAGAAGCTATTCACATCCAGAGAAAGAACTGTGGGAGCAGAAACACAGAAGAAACAACATTTGCTTGATCACATGGTTTGATGGGGACATGACTGGGGATGTAGACTCTATAAATGATCACTCTATTGCAAATTAATAATATGGAAATAGGTCTTGATCAATAAAAAATGTAAAATCCAGTGGAATTGCTCATTGGCTATGGGAGGGGGGAAGGAAAGAACATGATTCATGTAACCCAGTGATTCCCAAAGTGGGTGCCACTGCCCCCTGGTGGGTGCTGCAGTGATCCAGGAAGCGGTGATGGCCACAGGTGCATTTATCTTTCCTATTAATTGCTATTAAAATTTAAAAAAAAATTAATTACCAGGGGCGCTAAGTAATTTTTTTTTTCTGGAAAGGGGGTGGTAGGCCAAAAAAGTTTGGGAACCATTGATGTAACCATAGAAAAATTTTCTAAATTAATTAAATAAAAAAAGAAACACTCAGAACAGACTCTATGTTCTGGTTCTCATTTTGGAAAATTTAATTCCCTCAATGTCCTTAGAAGACATGAAAGTTGTGAAGGCATACTTGTTTCTTCGCTTTCATCAGAATGTTGTTTGAGATGTGGTGCTAATAAGCACTACCTCATCAGAGAGCTCCTTCACGTTGCAGGGATTTATTTACCTTAAATGTTTCTCTTGAGTCTTATGTTTGTTTTTCAAAACTACTCTGTTCTAGTCTTTTCCTCAGGAACATTTGAAAAGGACTTATTTCATTAAAAGTTCATTTTCCTTGTCATTGGTGTCCCTTTTTTTATTTTTAAATTTTATCTTTATTTTATTTCAGTAACAAATTTACACATAAGTTTTCCATGGTGACATGATTCATTTTCTCTCCCTCCCTTCTTCCCTACCCCCTCCTAGAGCTGACAAGCAATTCCACTGATTTATACATGCATTACCACTCAGAATCTTATTTCCATATTATTCATTTTTTTTACTTCTTTTTTTTTTTATTTTAAACCCTTAACTTCTGTGTATTGACTTATAGGTGGAAGAGTGGTAAGGGTGGGCAATGGGGGTCAAGTGACTTGCCCAGGGTCACACAGCTGGGAAGTGGCTGAGGCCGGATTTGAACCTAGGACCTCCCGTCTCTAGGCCTGGCTCTCAATCCACTGAGCCACCCAGCTGCCCCCTATATTATTCATTTTTGTAAGAGAATAATCTTATAAAAATCGTGATCCCTTTAGTATAGCAGCCTTTGTGCCAGGACTGGACTTCTGGGTTTTTTGGCAGGGGGTAGGGGTACCCTGCTTTATTTAAACCTTGGTTACTAGGGATCTTGTGCTGACCTATAGGGTTGGGCCTCCTCTGAATCTTTGAAGTTCAAAGGCTAAACCTTCAGGATCCTTTTGGTCATCTTAGGACAAAGTGCTGGGGACATTGAGGCTCCAGGCCTGAGGGGTCTTCTTCTCAGTACTGCTGCACCCAGGCTGATGTCTGCGTCGTCTCCAAGGTCCCTGATGTGCATTTCTGATCTCACTCGGGTTTTCTTGGAAGATCCTTTTACTTCTGGGGCCTATAAAACAGAGCTTTGTATGCCAGGTGCCATTTTTGGTTCTCTGCACATTCTGGGCATCTGCTAGATGGTGTGTGCTTCCTGGTGTTGGCTTTTCTGCTGGTTCCCCTTCCTCTGATCCATGAAATTCTTCCTGATTTTTTTCTATACGGGAAGAAGTCATGCATTGTAGTATCTCATTGACATTCTAGATCATTTGATCTGGTGAAATTTTGAGATTTGTTTCTTTTCTTTTTTTTTTAAACCCTTAACTTCTGTGTATTGGCTCCTTGGTGGAAGAGTGGTAATGGTGGGCAATGGGGTCAAGTGACTTGTCCAGGGTCACACAGCTGGAAAGTGTCTGAGACCAGATTTGAACCCAGGACCGCCCATCTCTAGGCCTGACTCTCAATCCACTGAGCTACCCAGCTGCCCCATATATTTCATTCTTTAGGGGAAAATATCCTCAATTTCTGTGGTCCTGTTTCTGCCTGAACTTATTTCTGTTCTCTTCTGTACTGAAAGAATGTTCCAACTTCTTTGGCTATAGTTGGATGGGCTTCCTTCTGTGCCTAAATGCCTCATTTTCTATGGCCTTGAACCTCCTTTTCTTTCCTTTTGTATTAAAAGAATGCTTCAGTTTCATTGCTGTTGTTTTAATTTGGATTTCCTTCCATTCCTTTCTGTTCCTAAAAAATGCCTCAATTTCTTTGTGTTTCTAGCTTGACTTCCTTCTCTAATTTTTTGGGGCCTTGTTTTCTTACCTGAACTATCTTTTGTTCCCTTCTGTGCAACACGAGTACCTCAATTTCTCCATTAGTTTCTAGCTGGACTTTTTTTTTGTTTCCTTTTGTGGCTGAAAAGAATGTTTCAGTTTCTATAACTTTATTTATTTTAAAACCCTAACCTTCAGTCTCAGAAGCAATACTGTGAATTGATTCCAAAGCAGAAGAGCAGTAAGGGCTAGGAAATGGGATTTAAGGGACTTTCTCAGGGTCACCTATATTAATTTTTTTTCCAATTTCATGTAAAAACAACTTCATTTTTTTAAAAATTCTAAGTTCTAAATGTTCTCCCTTCTTCCTTCTTCCTCCTCTCATTGAGAAGGCAAGCAATTTGATTCTGGTTCTACATATGCAGGGTGACTTTCTTTTTATGTGGACATTCTTCTGTTACTATCCTTACCCAAAATAATGCTTCAATTTCTTTGGCCATTTTTCTATCTGGACTCCCTTCTGTTCCTTTCAGTACCTAAAAAGAATCCTTCAGTATCCGTGGCTACGCTTTTATCTGGCTTTCCTTCTGTTCCCTTCTGTCCATTAAAAAAAAAAAAAGGCTCAATTTCTATATTTGTGTTTCTGGAAGGACCTCTTTCTCTTTCCTTCTGCACCTAAAGGAATGCTTCAGAATCAATGACTATTTTTCTATTTGAAATTTCTTCTGTTCCTTTTGAATCCAAAAAAAACTAACTACCTCAATTTCAATGACTGAGTTACTTTCTTCATTTCTTCTGTTCCTTTCTGTACCTAAAAGCATCCTTCAATTTCTGTGACTGAGTTTCTCTCTGAACTTCTTTCTTTTACCTTCTTTCTGTATTTTAAAAAGAATGCTTCAATTTCTTTGGCAAAGTTTCTGTCTGGGTTTTCTTTCTTTTTTTCCTTCTATATGTTAAAAAAAAATCCTTCGATTACTATGTTCCTATTTGGACTAACTTCTATTCTGGTGATGGCAAACCTATGATGTAGCCATTTTTGATGACACGTGGCCGCAGGCAGCCACATACAGAGAAGTATGGGACCGCATGCCGAGGATGAAACATTTGCTGTAGTGTAGTGTAGACACTCTGTGCACTATAGATGACAATTCTACCTATATTCATTTACCTATTTTGGTTTTTAAATACAGTTATATATCACAATTGTACATTTTTGTTATTTAAACTATAAATATCATGAAATTATGGTTTTTTTCTCGAAGTGATGCACCACCTGAGTTATGCGCGGTTTTTGGGCAGATTTTGACACATCAAGCTCAAAAGGTTGCCCATCACCGTTCTATTCCTTTCTGTAATTAAAAGAATGTTTGTAGGTGCAGTGATTTGAGCACTGAACTTGGAATCAGGAAGACTCATCATCTTCCTGAGATCAAATATGACATCAGACACTTCCTAGCTATGTGACCCTGAGCAAGTCACTTCATCTTGTTTGCCTCAGTTACTTCATCTGCAAAACAAGCTGGAGAAGGAAGGAGTAAGCCGCTCCAGTATTTTTGCCAAGAAAACCCCCAAAATGGGGTCATAAAGAGCTAGACACAACTGAATAATTTTGATCTGGACTTCCTTCTGTACCTAAACAAATATCTCATTTTCATGGTCCCATTTCTACCTGAACTTCCTTCTCTTTCCTTCTGTACTAAAAGAATGTTTCCATTTCTATGCTGTGTTTTTTATCTGGATGCCTTCAATTCCTTTTTGGACCCCCAAAATGAAAATGCCTCAATTTCTATGTCTGCATTTCTAATAGACTTCCTTGTATTCCATTCTGGACCTTAAAAAATGCCTCCATTTCTCTGGCTGCATTTCTCTCTGGACATTCTTCTATTCCCTTCTAGACATAACAAATCTTTAATTTTCATAGCCATGTTTTAAGTTGAACTTTTTTACATTTCGTTCTGTAGATACCAAAATGTCAAGAGCCACATTTCTATTTGAGCTTCCTTCTGTACTTCAAAGAATGCTTCAACTTCCATGGCTATGTTCCTCTCTGGACTCTGTTTCCTTTAGTAGCTAAAAAAAAATTCAATTTTTATGGCTGTCTTTTTATTTGGACATCCTTCTGTTCCCATCCTACCTAAAATAATGCTTCCATTTCTATGACTGTATTTCTATCTAGACTGACTTCTGTTCCCTTCTGTCCATTAAAAAAAAGCCTTCAATTTCTATCTCTGTTTCTAGCAGGACCTCCTTCTGTTCTCTCCTGTACCTAAAGGAATACTTCAATATCTATGACTGTTGCTCAATCTGGACTTTTTTCCTTTTCTTCATGACCTCATTTTGGGGTCTTCTTAGTAAGGAAACTGGAATGGTTTGCCATTTCCTTCTCCAGCTCACTTTACAGATGAGGAAACTGAGGATAAAAGAGTTAAGTGACTTGCCCAGGATCACACAGCTAGGAAGTGTCTGAGATCACATTTGAACCCAAGATCTCTTGTCTCTGGAATCAAAACAGAAAGTCATCTATCTGCCCCACCCCAATTTCTATGGCTGTATTTCTCTCTAAACTTCCTTCTATACCTAAAAGAATGCTTCAGTGTCTATGAGTGTGTTTTATTCTCGGCATCCTTCAGTTCTTTTCTGTATCTAAAAAAAGTGCCTCTTTTTTGATGGCTGCCTTTCTCTCCGACAGTTCTCTTCTGTCCTAAAAGAATGCTTCTATCACTGTGTTTCTTTCTGTTCTGTTCTATACCTAAAAAAAAAAACCCAACTGCTTCACTGACCCTCTCATCTTTTCCTTTATTATTTGTTTTTTCTGGCTTACACAGATAAAAGCATACATTCTATGCCCAAAGAACGTACAGGGAGGATAGCTAGCACACTGGATGATAGTCAGGATCCAAAAGGATCTACTTCCACTGGAGAACTGGAAAAAATTCTACAGGAGAGCAAAGATAGCAAACGTTCTTCACAGTGCCTGTGACTGCAAGCTCATTGTGAAGTCGGTAGGGGGAAAAGAAGAGCCCAAAATGCTATTAGCACCAGGGACCTGCATGGATAGGGGCACAGCTTCCAAAAATAAGGATCAGATAGAACTTGTGTCCTCTGATCCTGTCAGAGCTCCTCAGTTCTGGGCTCCATGTGTGAGAAGTCAGAGTGCCCAGAAGAGGGCAGCCAGGATGCTTGAAAGATGCTTGTCTACTGGTCCTGTGAGGATTGTTGGAAGTAGGGATTTAGAGCATAGAGAAAAGACTAAAAGGAAAAAAGAGCTGCCTGCATGAAGGGGAAGGGCTGTCCCGTAGAAGAGGGTGTTTAGCTATAGCGATTAGAACCAGTAATAACAACGCATTGAGCTGGTAAGGGGCCAAATAAAAAAAAAAAGTCTTTCTGACCAAATTCCTCAAATTTACAGTGGTCTCAAAAGTGAATGGGCTTCTTTGAAAGGTGGC
Source organism: Gracilinanus agilis (assembly GCF_016433145.1). Classification (NCBI taxonomy): domain Eukaryota; kingdom Metazoa; phylum Chordata; class Mammalia; order Didelphimorphia; family Didelphidae; genus Gracilinanus; species Gracilinanus agilis. The sequence continues at coordinate 24,369,029 of NC_058132.1, forward strand.
AGGTCCTCTTTAGAAGTTTTCCTTTAGAGGCTATGGCTATCTCTTGGGTATTTGAAAATGGAGAGCTGGTGCATTGTTTGGGCTTGAACCCTCTCATTTGAATTCTTCCTGCAAGGGAGAATATAACCCCTAACATGAGCAATGATTTTTTTATTTGACAAACCTCATGACATTTTTCTTATTCCTCATTCTTGACCTCTCTGTAGCAATTATGGTGGCAGGTTTCACTCTCAGCCCTGATATGCCCTCCCCTTGGGGGGTTTTGTGGTCCTATTCTCCCTTGGTTTTTCTCTGACTTAGCCTGACATTCTTTAAGCTAGGAGCCTCCATGGTATAAATATGAAAAATGATAAATGCTTGTATAAATATATAAATTACTATTTTAATTAAAGCCATGCTGATAGATAAAATCATTAGACCACACGCTTGTAAGCATTCAAACCTGCCGCCTCCAGAAGCGCCTACTTGCCCAAGAGACCACTTCCTCCTAACCCAGGAGATTTAAACCCTCTCTGCGTTGACGTAGACCTCCCCATGCCCCCAAAGACCCGGAAACGGAAACAGCTGGATCACGGGAAATGTAGTTTTGATACATTTCCCATGTCCATAGAAATATATACACGTCTAGATGGCTTTTCCCAATTTTCACTTTTATAATGGATAGAGCACTGGATCTACAGTCAGGAAGAACTGAGTTTAAATCTATCCTCAGACTCTTAGAGCTGTGTGACCTAGAGCAAGTCACTTAATCTCTGCCTCAGTTTCCTCAAATGCAAATGGTGAGCCATGATAGCATCTACCTCCTTGGGTTGAGATAGTAAAAGGGTTTTCTTAGCACAGTGCCTGGCACATAATGATGCTTACTAAATGCTTGCTCCATCCTTTCCTTCTCTTCATTTTCTTGAATCCTCAACTGTGTAATCAGAATGTAATGTGAGGGTCCCTCAAGGTTCTTTCCTGGCTCCTCCCCTCTTTTCCCCTGTATTCCCTTAAATGTTCCAATATGGAACCTTAGAACACTAAAGGATCTGTTGTTTCTCTCCTGCTCCAACACCCTGCTGTCAGAGAGTGCACAAATCATGAGGACGTCTGCTCAGCAAGAGCAAATGCCACGAGAGCCCCTTGGGCCAGAAATCTAATGATGGCCATTCTGTACTGGGGGTTTTCCCTGGGGTCCTGCCTCTTCATTTCTGGCTCTTTGTCACCCTAATATCCAGAAATTGATTGGCCAGAGTAGGAAGACTAGCCAGAGCCTGGAGAAGTCATCGAGTTTCTAAAGACGTCTCATGGAAAATGGGTTGGCTAATAAAACCACACTACCCCTGAATTGTAGGCAGAAAGTCATCTCTACACAGAAAGTGCCAAATAAGTGTTATCCATGGTTAACCTACCTGGTGGTCCTGGAGAAAACCTTGAAACTGTGAACTCTCTCTCTTTCTCATCTCTAAAATAAGGACACCTTTCCCTTTGGTACCTTGTTCCCAGGGCTTTTACCATGATCAAACTCAAAAGCTCTATAAACATGTCAGATAGGATTACTTTTAAAAATATTTATTTACTTATTTATTTTAATAACACATTTCCCCATATTTTCTGAAGTTATATGACTCATGTTATCTCCTTCCCTTCTTCCTTCCCCTCTTCTGGAGCTGACAAGAATTCAGTCTAGGTTATACATGTAGTAGATGATTATTTTTTTTCTTATGATTAACTAGGACTAATGTGTCCAGATTGCTAAGAAATATTGCTAAGAGTTCTTCTCTAGAAATATACCCAATGTTGTTATGGGGGAGTGAATGGTCGCTAATGGGGCCTTGAGCTGGTAACAAGTCTAGCAGGAGGTTGGAGTTGGATGTTATGAAGGATGAGCAAACTCAGCTGGGAATGAACTTGGTTCAGGTCCAAATCCAAACCCTGAAAACTAGGTGCCCAGTGAACCTTCACTGCTAACTGCTAGGCTCCTTTAAGATGTTAGGCAGCCAGCCCCTCCCTGCTGTGGTAACTGCCTCTTATTGGATGGTGGTAGACCGGTAGGAAGTGGGTGCTTGAACTTCCTGCCCCACCAATGGGGTGTATTGAATCTCAACTACTCAGAATTCTCTCTTCTTCCCTATCATCCTTAGCCTTCGTGGTGAGGAAATAACCACAAGATTCTCTGGTTAAAGGCTAAGGGATTTATTGAAACTGGGAAGGAATAGGCAAGGTAAGAGGGCTTTGGTGTTAATAAGCTGTTGCTATGGCCTCGCTGGGGGATGCTGGCAAAGGTCCTAAGAAGGTCTTGGCAGGCCAAGGGCTGGCTGCCCTCGGCCAGAGCTAAGCTGTCTCTGGTCAAGAGATTGATCAGATCTTCAGGCTAATTTAGTTGATAATGAAATAGTTATTGTTGAGTTGCTCTTAAAGAAGGTATCCTAAGTCCTATCCAGAATCCTCCTCCCTCAACCCTCTCCACTCCCACCACCCGGGGCCCAAGGAAGGGGGTAGATGAGTGGACAGGGTGAAGTCTGGGGAAAACGGAACCCGGGTTTGGGTTTTCAGGGGTTCTTATAGTCTCAGCCCAACTGCCAGCTGGCACCTGGCCCATGGCGCATGCCATCGTCAACATTCCATCCAGGGCAACTGACAGGTTTGCCTAAGCTAATATTGCAATGCAAAAACCCTGCATTACAATGTGCATAGACCCTTACACACATACAAACAAATATGTGTGCCTACATAGAAATATATGTATATATGTATATAGAGGATATGTCTACAGCTACAGGTCACTATATTTTATGCACATTCACCATGCCAGAAACAAATTTTAAAAAATCTAATCACATTCTGAATAAAAGTAATTTCTACCTGATGGAAAATCATTTAAACCACCATGCTCTGCCGCACTCATCCCCATGTCCTCAGAGGTGACCATTTACCCAACAAAGTCTGTGGTAACATTTATAGTAACTTTAACCTCCCCCCCCCAAAAATAGGTTAAAATACATCTTTGTGTTAACATTCCCAAACAAGAGTCATTATTCTATTCTAGATAGATTCACAAACATTTATTAAGTACTATAGGCCTGGAACAGAAACTATGAATCAATGAATCAATATTTATGATATGTCTACTATGTACACTGAAATAAAAAGGCATTAGGAAAGGCTTCCTGGGGTTGATGGGGTTTCATGTGGTACTTAATGGAAGACAGGGAAGTCTGTAATTGGTACAGAAGACCCAGAGCATTCCAGGTATAGAAGATAACCAGTGAACATGCATGGAGTGGAGATAGGGAGGTTCTTCTTTGCTTGACAGCCAGGAAGCCAGAAACCTAGAAAGGGTTATTAGACTTAGAAAAATATTATTTCTCAATATTTCTAGAGATACTAAAAAGGAGCTTTCAAAAAATGTTTCCACCAGGTACCTATCTTTCTCTGGGTACCATTTTGAGTTGCAGTCTTTCATCCTCAGTTTCCTTTCTCAAACCTTAGATAACCAGATACATTTGTATTTTATATTATTGTTTTTCAGATTTGGAGACAAAGATAAAGACCTCAGAAGCAACTTCAAGAGAGAATGAGTCAGAGGAAGAATCATCCAATAAAATAAAGATGGAAAGTTTTAGCAGTGCTGATGACCAATCCTCTATTTGTGGAGAATGGAGGGAAAGTGAGAGCCAGGTAAAAAGTCAGGAGTTAAAACAGGAGACTGATGTAAGAAAAATGCCCAAACGCCAGAAGATTCAAACGAGAGGCAAAACTTATAAACATGAGAAACGTGGGAAAGCCTCCCCTCAAAATTCAGAATTTTCTGAACACCAGGAAACCCATGCCAGTGAGAAGGTTTATGAATGTGATGAATGTGGGCTAACATTTACTCGCAACTCGAGATTTATTCAACATCAGAAAATTCATACTGGAGAGAAGAAGCCTCATAAATGTAATAAATGTGCAAAAGCCTTCAATAAAAAATCAACCCTTTTCAAACACCAGAGAATTCATACTGGAGAGAAGCCTTATAAATGTAATAAATGCACAAAAACCTTCACTGACAGCTCGACCCTTTTCAACCACCAGAGAATTCATACCGGAGAGAAGCCATATAAATGTAATGAGTGTGGGAAAGCTTTTACTCAAAATGCAACCCTTTTAAAACACCAGAGAATTCATACTGGAGAGAAACCATATAAATGTAAGGAGTGTGGGAAAGCCTTCACTCAAAATTCAACCCTTTTAAACCACCAAAGAATTCATACTGGAGAAAAGCCTTATAAATGTGATGAGTGTGGGATAGCCTTCAGTCAGAGGTCAACCCGTATTAAACACCAGAGAATGCATACTGGAGAGAAACCTTATAAATGTAACACATGTGGGAAAACCTTTATAGAAAGTTCAAACCTCGTTCAACATCAGAAGACTCATACTGGAGAGAAACCTTATAAATGTAAAATTTGTGGGAAAACCTTCAATCAAAACTCGACCCTTTTCAACCACCAGAAAACTCACACTGGGGAGAAGCGTTATAAATGCGAGGAGTGTGGGAAAGCCTTTACTCAGAGCTCAACCCTTATTTCTCATCAGATGATTCACACTGGAGAAAAGCCTTATACATGTAGTGAATGTGGGAAAGCCTTCCGTAAAAACTCAACACTAAATGAGCACCAGAAAATTCATACTGAAGAGAAGCCTTGTAAAAATGAGAAATGTGAGAAAGTCTCAAGTCAGACTGCAACCCCTGTTTCACAAAAGACACTTCATACTGGAGAGAAGCCTTATAAATGTAATGAATGTGGGAAAGTCTTCTCTAAAAATTCAATTCTTATTAAACACAAGAGAATTCATACTGGAGAGAAGCCTTATGAATGTAATGAATGTGGGAAAGTCTTCACTCAGAGCTCAACCCTTATTAAACACCAGCGAGTTCATACTGAAGAGAAACCTTATCAATGTAACGAATGTGGAAAAGTCTTCAATCAAAAATCTAACATGATACGACATCAGAGAACACATACTGGAGAGAAGCCTTATAAATGCCATGAATGTGGGAAAGCCTTTATGAGAAAGTTCCTATTGATCTCACACACAAAGAAACATAATGGAGAGAAGAAGAAAATGTAGAGGATGTGGATGAGCATCCTCTGAACAGTTAAATCTTATTGTACATCTAGATATTCACATTGGATAGAGACCTTATTAGAATAATGAAAGCCTTCATTCAGAACTCAGCTCTTAAGGACATCACAAAATCCATACTGGAGAAATGAGAGCTTTGTAAATATAAGAAACATGGGGAAACCTTCTTGTGTTTTTAAACATGGGAAGATTCTTCCCAGAAAATAGCCTTGTTTTAATGAAATGAGTTTGGGAGTGCCTTCTATGGCAGATCAAACAGTACATAACATCAGAAATGGAAGAATTCAAAATAATTTACTGCTTATGATGGCCAATTACTAGATGAAGTCCTGGTTATATAAGCAGTAAAAAAAAAAAAAAGACAGTTCAGTTAGAACTGTCTCAAATCATTGTAAGGGAGAGGATTTAAACTCCTATAGGTCTTTTGACAAAAATTTGGCAATCACCTGCTGGAGATGCTTTGGAAGGCATTCTTGGTCAGAGCTTGGTTGGGACAACTATCTCTTTCAGTGTCACCTGACTTTTCCAGTCTCATCTTTTTAATGCCAATAGCCTATTAGTACTGTATGGGTGTGAAGTTTGGAACACTTTTATTTCCAAAGAATTAAAAATGGATATTGCTCAGAGGAAGCATATGTTGTAAAGGAGTGGGTAAATGTGAATTGCCAGTCTTGAAACATGGATAAATTGTTCACATTCTTTTATGGAAAGATGACATATGACAAAAGGCCTGGGAGTAATGCTTTTATATTTTGATGATATTACATGAAGAATAAAAAGGGAAAGCAAGTGGAAGAGAATGAAGGGAAAGGAAAAAATGGTGGAAAGTATCTCGTACAATTATGGTGCCTAAGTAACTACTTTTCTGTTTAAATAAAAAATAAAAATATTAAATAAATGATTAAGGGAGCAGGTGGAGAAGAGGAGAGTAGAATACATTTTAACCTCATTCTTGTCTAAACTAGATAAAGGAGGGAAAGAAACACCTACACATAGCTAGGTACAGAAATTAATTTCACTAATGGATGCTTTATTATATTGTTCACAAAACTTGTTAATTATTATACCATTTAAATCTAACAAGATCATTTGCTTGTTGAATGTTGACCTAACTTCCGTAACTCTCCAGGAATACTAGAGATGGCTACAAGAAATTTTGGTTTTTTCCAGGTCTTGGATCTACCCATAACATTCTTGTTTTGGGTCTCCACACCCAGGTCTTATTTGGGGTCTACCCAAGCGTGTGTGTGTGTGTGTGTGTGTGTGTGTGTGTGTGTGTGTGTGTGTGTGTGACTTTGTCCAAATTTTATTGAATGTTTCCATTTATTCATAGCCGCCTCAATCTACCTTGCTTTCAAATTGCCCTTTCAGCAAAACTGCTTAACTGTGGATGTGTGGTTCATATATGGATGCCCTTATCTAAGTCACATATGAAGTAAACCTTCTAGAGCCTGGACTAGAAGGAGTCACACCTCTTTTCTAGTTCACACCTTCTACCAAATGATCTAATTTCTTTTCTAAAATTATTTCGGACTGCAGTATGGTGTCAGAAGTGGGATTCTCTAGTGGCCACCGTGAATTATACTCAAAGATTCTCTGAGACCATGGCAACTGAATAAGTCTCTCTGATTTTAGAATCAAGATGGGCAGGACCTGACCAACACAGTATCACATTGAACCGAATGAGAACTTGGCGATTCCCCTCAGGTTCAGGTCAGACACAGTCCAGATCCTGACTCGAAGCATCCATAAAATTAAGAATGTTTGCTTGGTTTTAGCTCAGGGAAAGTCTTGAGTGGGATTAGTATCATCCCAGGCTACTCTAAAGGGCCAAATGGGTAATACCCTCGATTTGATCAGTTACAGGCTTGGTAAACATCTGTAAGAAACTAAAAATTTTGTTAAATTACATTGGAGGCCCTTTCGGCAGAGAATTTTCTTTTTTTCTTTCTCTTCCTATCTTTTTCTTCAACGCTCCCTAGCCTGGTCTATGAGTGGCTGGTAGCTATCTAGATATTCTAATGAATGTGGACATTTGTTCTCAGTCACTTAGGAGGTGCTTAGGTTAGTGACAGAAAGTTATATTTAGCAGGGAGGGAGGTGAACTTTGATGAGGTTTTTGGAGGTTCTCTAACATATATAAGATCTTACATATCTTTCTTTAATGGAGATAAGGAAGGAAAATTGCAAAATACTTTATCTGCCTTCATAACCCTGGAGGTTGGAGAAAAAAAAAAGAAAACGTTTTTCCCATTTGTAGAAATTTTTGGCATTATAACCTAGAGATTAAATTTGTCACTGAATGTAATATCTCTATGGTAAAATTGCAAATTATGGTTTGAAGGTTTTTGTAACTGCTAAAACATCTTAATGAATTTTTGAAAGTTTGCATCTAGGATTGCAAACAGCTTGCCTCTCTCCCCTTCCTGGGGAGCAAAACTATATTGTTCTTGTAGAAAGTGGTTTCACCTACTAGCGAATGAGCAGAATTGAAGCTAGCCTTAACTGTTTCAACAGAATTTAATTGTTTAGGTAAATTAATGCCAAGTCACCTAAATTAAAACAGACTATGCAACTCGAAATATAAATCTAGCAATTAGTTGATATTATATATATTTTAAAACTGCAAGAGAGAAGGTTTGAGCAAGTAGAGATAAGATAGGAGAAGGGATAGAATGTTTAAAAAAAAAGGTGAGCCTTTTTACACTGACCGTGTAAGTGGAAAGTAATGTGAATAAAAGGTTTGGAGTTTTGGAAAGAGGCTTGAGAAGGAAAAATTTTATTGGGCTAGAAAGAATGAGGGACAGCTAGTTGGGTCAGTATATAGAGAGACAGGCCTAAAGATGGGAGGTCCAGGGTTCAAATATAGTCTCAGACATTTTCTAGCTGTGTGACCCTGGGCAAGTCACTTCACTCCAATTATCTAGCCTTTACCACTCTTCTGCCTTAGAACTAATATTTAGTATTGATTCCAAGACAGAAGGTAAGAGGTTTGTTTTTTTAAAGAAGTATATGCGAGACCTTTTGGAATAATGCCTATTAACAATTTCAGATAGACTGTATTATCTCAAATTAAAACATTTATCAAATGGTTATAGAAATAAAATTTGCACCATGAAATTATTTGAGTGTAGCATACTACAATTTTGTCTTTGGAGGCCCATTAGAACAACATGTCCCAATCTTTAGAGTCTCATGAGTTCCAAAAAGAAGGAAATGGGAAGGTTAAGATTGTCACTCTGAATCTTTCAAAATGGGCTACTTGAAAGCAACAGGCTCTATAATTGAGATGTTGGCACCTAATGATTCTTGGGAAAAATTTTGAATGTTACCGTTTGTAAGCATAAATATAGATTTGATTTGGTTGAAGTTTATCCTGAAACTAAATTATAATATGGCCTCTCTTACAGTGAGGCACGTTCTCCTACTGGGTCAATTGTGGCCAATCAGAATTTAATGCAAAATACACTTGCTATTTGGTATTAAGATGATGCACTTAGAAACCAAATGGATCAGAAAAACCCGAGTTCAATTCCAGATTCAGACACTTATCTGCTGTATGACCCTAACCTCTATTTGCCTCGATTTCCTTGACTATAAAATGGGAGAGAAATACCACCCATCTCCTAGGATTGTTGTGAGGATCAAATGAGATAATAATTATAAAATGCTTAGTACAGTGCCTGATATATAACTAGCACCGTACAAATGTTAGCGATCATTATTTTTATTAAAAGAAATTATTCTAAATTTTTTTAAATGTGATTGGTGTAGAATACCAAATTGATAGGTGGTGATTTCTAAATAAGAGCCTTCAAAATTCATTCAAATGAATGGCTATTATTTGACTGGCAAAAAGTTTTATGTTATGTTTTAGGAAAACATAACGTCCCGTTATTTTTTTAGACTGCTGGTTTTCTTGAATTGCGATTTTTGAGAAATCATTGTATAAGAAATGCCGTTAACTTGAAAAATGATACCCAGAGGAAGTTGAAATGTTATTATTTGAGAAGTATTTAGATGCATTTAAATTATGAATTAGGCTGTTAAAGAATGCCTTGCAAAATTTTAAACTGTGTAAGAAAATTCTCATACAAGGGTAAATCAGAAAGGGAAACCCTGGGAGGGTGGTACTGAGGTGACAATTTTCCCCACAACTGTTAAGGATTTAATTAGATATATTTTGATTTAAAACGGGTACTAATAACTTATCGTTTGGGGTAAAAAAATTATCACAGACCTCTTACAGTGTCTATCTGTGAAGATTCCTCGGCACTTCTCTTTGGACAGGGCCATAACATCTTGTCAGTCCTTTGAGAGAAACTGCTAAAATTAGGAAAAGGTTTGATAAGGAACTAAGGCCACTCCTAACCAAAGGGATTGGGGGGAAGACTTATAAGTTTACTTAAAGACTTGTAGATGATTTGACCACGGCGTATAGAAATATGAAATTATACCTGTTATTGAAATGATCTCATTGAGCCCATTGAGTAACAATTACTCTTAGTTTATTAGTGATTTTATACTAATGATTATACTAGTAATTATACTAATTAACAAATTAATGACTAGTTTATTAAAGATCATTCTTAATTTACAAATGAAGGATAAATAAGATGTCTGTGATGAGTAACAATTCTGAGAGATTGGGTTCCTGGCAAGAAAAATCAATTTATTAATTAAATTATTAATAACCAATAAATGAATCGGCCTGTGATCTCTCTCAGTGATCAGAGACATTCCATTTCAAGTCTCGAGTCATCAAATACAGTTTTGGAAGCTCATTATTCGGCCCTTCCCTAAACAGCCCAAGACATTTCTAATTGGTGGACACCTAATGAGGAGGTGGAATAACGTTTTCTAGTCCTCTTCTGATCCCTTCATGATGATGGGGAAAGAAAGCCACATGCCTGGTCATAGGCTTCCAAAGTCCTGGCCAAGTTAGATGGAGAAATCAGCCTAGGTCTAGCCAGGGTGGACTTCCATCTATTCATCCCAATGGGAAAAAAAGACAAAGACACTGCCATACGGCCTCCAGACGCACTTGGCCAAAACTAGTTTGTGTTTACTAAAAAAGGATGAGGCTTATATTCTCAATTTTAATTAACACAATTTTAGAAGTGGCTCTGGGGCAGGGAAATGTGAGGGCATTCCTATAATTATCAGGACAAAGGAATGAGGAAAAAGACTTGAGAAATACAATGTTCTTGGCCAGTTTCAGAAATCTTCTAATGGGGGGCAGCTGGGTAGCTCAGTGGATTGAGAGTCAGGCCTAGAGATGGGAGGACCTGTGTTCAAATCCGGCCTCAGACACTTCCCAGCTGTGTGACCCTGGGCAAGTCACTTGACCCCCATTGCCTTAAAAAAAAAAAGAAAAGAAAAGAAATCTTCTAATGTCCTTATATATGCCTATTGTTAACTATTATTACAACATGAGAAAAAGAACCCTAGCCCTAAGCTGTGATTAGTGGAATTTTGCAATAAATTTGTAAAATCTCTCAGGCTCCAATTTGATACTGTTCTCAGATTTGATTTCAGGTGTGACTATCTGAATTGCCGGGAGAGCAGTCTGAGAACAGGTGCATGTCTGTGCCTGGCAAAGCTGAGACGATAAGCTCGTGTGGGCAAAAGTAGAATCCTCTTGATACTGTTTCCCCATTGGTTAAGTCTGAGCCTGGCTATGATACTCTGTGAATAGTGTGGAATTTTACTGAATGACTGGCTGTTAGCTAGGACTCTTGCCTGTGTGTTATTGGAAATATGGGGGTCCTTGAACTACATTTCCCAAGAGGCATGGAATCAAACAGAATAAAAGAGTTTTATCTCCACTTATGCTGATGTCAGGTTAGTCTGAGCCCTGAAGGGACAGCTTTGATATCCTTATAACAATGACCCTCCTTTTTCCTTTCATAATGAAATCTAATCTAATCTCTAATCAGGGCAGATGAACTATTAAAAGTTTTGTCATTGCAATGCTAAATCTAATAATTAGCAGATGAATACTAAAATATCTCTGAGTTATAGGAGCATGCAAGTATGAAAGATCTTACTATTTTTCATCTGAATTTGTGGTTGACTTCTTATTCTAAGAGCTAGGTTAGGTTTGTTAGGTTTGCCACTGATAAGATTTAGGCCTTTAAATTCTTTCTGGATGATATGAGGACAATAGAAAGCCTCCAAAGAGGGGGATCAGATAAAGATGTAAAAGTTTTTTTTTTTAATTTAATGGAATAGTAAACTTTGAGAAAGAAGAAGATTAGATTGTTTTTTCTAAGAACTAGGATGTGTGTGCCAGTAAAATTGGCTCCTACATATTTCTGATGGGATATACAGGCTTTGAATGTGTTTTAGTAATAAGTTCTCAATATTAGATTAAGGACTTTATATGCAAAAGTGTATTCATCATTGAAAAGAAAAATGTTAAATTATGTTTTCTTCCTATTTTGGAGTCTGATAATATTAAGAGACAAAAGAGTTTATTTTATGTCAGGACTTTTTTTTTTTTTAAATTCTCCCTTTAGCCTATTGATGGCATTGTTTACATCAGGCACAGGGTTCAAGTAAAGTTAGAACAAGCAATATTTGAAAACTGAAATTCTTTGACTTTTCAGGTGAATTATGGGTTCCTGATTCATTGTTCTTCTTTGAGGAAAATTAATGATGAATTGTAATATTTCTATAGAAACCTTTCTTAAACTTCTGGTTTTGAAAGTCAGCTTGCTTCCCAACTAAAGTAATTTACTCCCAGGCCTCAAGACATTTCACTGGGGTGGATCTTTTTGTCTTTTCTCAGAGGCTGAGTGGAGACCTGCTCCTTATTTATCTGTAAACAAGTAAGGGAAGTCCCAGGCTCTAGCTGTTGGACTTTGACCCTTTAGGGTACCACTGGGGAAAGCTTGTGTGGGCTTCCTTGTATGAACAATGACTTGGCTCCCCTGTGATGAAATAAAGAGGAGGAATTGAGACCTCTAAGTCCGCCTCCTCTTTTGAAATACCCACTAATGGGAACTGTCAGGGAGGTCCTAAGATCCAGCTGTCAGATCATTCAAAAAAAAGGCACAAGTTCCTTTATAAGCAAGAGGCAGAACTTACTCTTTCGAGGAAGGAGGCTGGCAAAAAGATTTCTTCTTTGTTAATGGGAATTGCATGCCCCCATTAATAAATAACGTCACTCTTTCCTCTGAAACTGTCAATTTTGTCATTTCTTAGAGCATAATACAAATAATAGTAATAATGACAGCATGTATTATATAGCACTTTAAGGTTTGCAAACTGCTTTATATGTGTTTTTTCCTTTAGTCCTCACAACAACTCTGTGGGCTAAGTGCTATTGTTATTCTTGTTTTACAGAAAAAGAAACAGGTGTTGAGAGCATAAGTGACTTGTCCAAGTTCTCATAACTTGTAAGTGTCTGAGGCAAGATCTGAATTCAGTTGTTACTGACTCTTTAAGTCTAGCACTCTATCCACTGCCAAGTATAAAGTAGATTACCATAATTTGTTTAGCCATTCCCCAGGTGGCTGGACACCCTCTTGGTTTCCAGTTTTTAGCTACTATAAGTATTTTTGTACATAGAATTTTTTTTCGCCTTTTATTTCTTTGGAGATATCAACCTCGTGTTGTATTTCTGGATCAAACGGTACATAAAACTTAGTGAATGCTGGCACTTAGTTCCAAATGGTTTTCCAGAATTAGTGTGTCTATTTCCCCAAATCTCCTCCAACATGTCATTTTCTTCTTTTGTCCTTTTTGTCCATTTCACCTCAGAGCTACTTTGATTTGCATTTCTCTTTTAGTGACTATTTACATTTGACCATTTCTTCGTTGGGGAATTTCCTTTAGTTGCAACACCGAAGGATGAAGTTCATCTGGGTGAAGTGATTAATCATTCATCACAGGATGACAGGTGGCCTTTACTATCTACTTGTATTTTAATTTTTTTTCCTAAATTTAACAAACACCAAATAAAATGTGCATTTTTGTATATACAGTAGAATAACAAAAAAGGATTATATGAAACTAGGTCTATTATATACACCCTGATTTCCTTTTAAAATATATAATAAATTCTCCTTGTAACTTAATGTTATCCTTAGAGGATTGGCCTCACCTTCTTTATTAGTTTAAAATCTGAACGCTACATCTTCTATCTCTGTGATTATTAGCATTAGCTCTATAATTGTGCTCGTTTTCACTACATGAACTAGATATTAGAAAACCAAATTTAGGAAGTCGTGCTAAATTGTATTGAGTCTCGTTACTGGCAGATTTTAGTAGAATTATCTAGGGAAACTCTGCAAGTGTCTTGGAACCAGAGAAGCAGATCTGCTGGGCAGAGCCCCTGTCTGGAATTGCCCTGAGAAGGGGGCCTCTTTCAGGATTTCCAGGGGAAGATGCTTCCAGGGACCAGAGGACTACATGCAACAGCTGAGACTCGAAATGTAGTTTCTGATTAAATGGACATTGGAAATAGGTTACAAAGGAAGCCGCAGCTTTCAGGCTCACTCTCCTCTGACAAGAAACTGAATACCTTTCTAAAACGATTTCAGATTCTGAGGTTTGTTCTCATAAATGACATACCCCAAAGGGAAATACGAGAAAAAAGAAAAGATGGGAGTAAGAGAGAAGGAAGATAAAGGGAGCGGTCGGCCTCGTGTCATTTTAATGTTAGTAGCTCCAGAGCATCTCCTTCCTTGGGATCTTTGAAGTTTGTAGGCCTGTATCTTCAGGGCCTTCTCGATGGCTTTAGTATGAAGTTCTAAGGACCCTGGAGGCCCCAGCACCCAGGTAGCTTTAATGCTAGCTACTGCACAGGGCTTACACTACCATCTTACTCCCCTTCATGATCCATAATGTGGGTTTCTGATTTCAGGGGGTGTTCTTGGGAGACTTCTCTGCTTTTGGGGCCAGAGGAGACAGGCTACAGATAACTCTTGAGTGTGATTGAACCTTCTGGAACACTCATTCTTAGCAACTTTCCTGTTCATGTTGGCAAGAACCAATGCCTGTCGTGCATCATTTTCTGGGTGCTCTGCTCCCCTTTTCTGCTTATATAAGAGTATTACTATCACCATGAATCCCCCTGCCCCCTTTTTCTGTAAAACACTATTTTATTTTATTCCCGGGAATAAGAAATTCTAATTTCCCTATTGTTTATGAGAACAAACCTCAGCATCAGCTTTGGGAGGAGGAATGAGAGAAATAAAATGGGATTTCAGTTTGCCTTCTTGTGTCGACTCAGTTGCCAGAGAGAGTGGAGGAGCGGGCACCCTAACAGTCGTGGGAAAGCAGAAAAACTCACAGAGTCAGAATTCCTACTTTTCTTTCCCTACCTGAAACCCTACCTGCCTGCCCTCCCCAAGTGTCCTGACTGGCTGGAGTCTAAGCCAATGTAGAGTAGACAGTGTTGTCTGTCCATGGCTGGGTTAAAAGGAATGAGAGAGTCCTGGTATTTCAGACCTGCTCAATGTATTTTAAAAGCTCATTGGGGGGGGGGGGGCAGCTGGGTAGCTCAGTGGATTGAGAGCCAGGCCTAGAGATGGGAGGTCCTGGGTTCAAATCCGGCCTCAGACACTTCCCAGCTGGGTGACCCTGGGCAAGTCACTTGACCCCCATTGCCTACCCTTCCCACTCTTCTGCCTTGGAGCCAGTACACAGTATTGACTCCTAGATGGAAGGTGAGGGTTCTAAAAAAAAAAAAAAAAAAAAAAAAAAAAAAAAAAAAGCTCATAAAAGTCATAGGAAGAATAGTTCATGAAAAAAGCTAGCATTTACATAGTGCATGTGGTTTGCACAAGGCTTTAAGTGTATTTCCTCAGTTGATCACAGACCCAGATGTGGAAGGGACCTTGTCTTCTGTCCCAAACCACTCTTTTTACTGATAAAGAAACAGGTCCAGAGAATGCAGATGCAAAAACTCAGATTTGGTTCTGTGTCATTTAGTGTCTAATCTAATTCCCTTCCTATTGTACCTCTCTTTTCTCTGGGAAAACTAAGGAATAGTGTGAAGGAGAGATTTGTCCGAGGCTACAGAATTCATCAGTGCCAGAGCTAAGACTGCTGACTCCAAATCTGGTCCTCTTTCCCCCATAACCTAGAGAGGGAAAGGGAGAGAGAGAGACAGAGAGAGAGAGAGAGACAGAGAGAGAGAGACAGAGAGAGAGAGAGAGACAGAGAGAGAGACAGAGACAGAGACAGAGAGACAGAGAGACAGAGAGAGAGACAGAGAGACAGAGAGAGAGAGAGACAGAGAGACAGAGAGAGAGAGAGAGAGAGAAGAAATCATTTATCCAGCAATCCCCTTTGGCATACCCAGCCCTAGTCATACAGAAAGAAGCCCCTAAGGCCATCTAGTACAATTCCTTTAACTTTCAAATGGGATAAGAGTTGGGAAAATGGGTCTAATAGAAACAAGGAACTTTATATCTGAGTCAGAATGAGAACAAGATATTGTTTCAGTCCCACCCCAAATCTGGGCACATTTGAGGAGGGCTTCCTGAAGGCAGCAAAGTTCTTTAACTCCACAGCTACATTTAAATTAGACAAAGATTTGTCTAATACTCTAATTTATGCAGGTGTGGCCTCTCCATCCCAAGGGTCACTTCCTAGACTCAGACTTTAGGTGGCTGGAAAATGGAGCCAGAGGAGGGAAGTTCCAACTCTCCTTTGAGAACCTGAATGGCCTATGAACAGTCTGGGGAAAATTCCCAGGCTGTCAGAGAGCCGTAGACCAGAGCTGCCCAAGCCTGGAAGGCAGCCATTCAAGAGAAGAACTGAATTCACAAGAGTAAGTTAGCGAATAATCTCACCAGCCCAGACATTGCTGATGAGTCCCCTTTCAGAATTTGACATTTTATGATTAAATTTATCTGCATTGACATCTAATGCCAGCTACAATGGGGAGCTCTCTGAGGTCTGAGGTCTAGGGAAAGTACTTAATTCTTGCTCCAGAAATTCCTCCGAAGGGTTTGAATGCCGAATCTTTCCTAGAACTTTAGGGACCGGTTCGGTTCCTCATCTCACACTGGAACAGGGTTTCTGCCATTGGTCACCTGGGATTGGCTTTGGAGACTCCCTCTTGGTCCAGATTTCCTACAGGCTCCTTCCCATGCTAGCCTTTTCCATCCCACCCTCTTTTTACTTAACTTAATAGTTTTCCTACTATTAAACCATCCTTCCATTCCTGGTTATAGTTTTGGATTTTTGCGATGTTATTTTGGATTTCCAGACCTATCCCAAACTGCCGTGCTGTCACGCTCCCCAGACACCTTTGTCTGCCCTGCTATTCCTGAGAGAGTCCCCCTGAGCCTCACAAGACTCAAAAGCTTGAGGGAGGCCTTTGGACATTCTAATCTAGGCTTTCCTCCATGGACCCATCTCAAGCCACTTGATACTCTTCCCTGGCATCACTCCTCAGTGGTAACCATGCTCTCACCCTGTCATATGTTCCCAAATCCGGGGATTTTGCCTTTTTACCTATCAATATCTCCACCCGCCACTCTGCTCTAATTCCCCTCAGTCCTAGACTAGTTGGTGGAACTGTGAATTGATCCAACCATTCTGGAGAACAATCTGGAATTTTTTTCAAAGAATTCAGAAACTGTGTATACCTTTTGACCCAGGAATACCACCATTGGGTTTATTTCTGAAGGGGATCAGGGAGCAAGGGAAAGGACCTCTCTGTTCTAAAATATTTTTAGCAGTTCTCTATGTGGTGGCAAAGACCTGGAAACGGAGAGGGTGCCTATCGATTGGGGAATGACCAAACACGTTGTGGTATGTGATTGTGATGGGATGCTGCTGCGCCCTAAGAAAGGACAAACATTAATTTTGGGGAAACGTGGAAAAGCCTACGTGAAGTTCTGAAGAATGAAACGAGAAGAACCAAGAGACCGTTATATACAGCCACAGAAATATTGTATGAAGAATGACTCGTATATTTCTGCCTTCAGAGAAAGAACTGATAAATAGAAATAAGCAAGATATAGTTTTATGTATACATACATATATCTTTTTGTCAAATGATGCCTTCTATAATGGGGGGAGGAAGGGAAGAAGTTAACTCGGTATTTTAATGTAACAAATAAACAAATAAATAAAAAAGAAGTGGTGTTTTTTTTTTTTTTTAATTTTTATTTTCTGCCTTAGTAATGACTCTTAAGACAGAAGGGTAAAGGCTAGGTAAATGGGGCTCAGTGACTTGGCCAGGATCACGTCGTTAGAAGTGTCTGAGGCCAGATTTGAACTTCCCTTCTCCAGGTCAGGTTCTCTCTCCACTGAGCCACCTGCCTGCGGCTACAATATGTTTTTATGGCCTCCGATGTTTGAATCAGTGTTTATTAGATTTTAGTCTATAATTTTCCATTTTGTTTTCATTTCCCCTGATTTATGTACCTAGAATACAGTTATGGCATGAAGTGAATTTTGGCAGGATCATTTCTATTACGACTTTCAGAAATGGTTTCATATAGTTTTGGAATTAATAATTTCTCATGTGAATTTTTAAAAAAAACAATTTAACTAGCTAAAGCCAATAAATCGGATTAAACCAGAAAACATTTATGACGCTCAGAGTGCGACGTTTCCCTGTTCTGATTCCAGACCCAAATGCTCTATACACTGTGCCATCCAGCTGCCCACAAATGACTACCATGAACAATAATAATAGCTAAGGCAATGAGGCGACGCTATGGATAGAGCACCAAGCCTGGAGCCAGGAAGACCTGAGCTCAAACGGACCTCAGACACTTACTTATGCGACCCTGGACAGTCACTTAACCCTCTTTGCCTCAGTTTCCTCATCTGTAAAATGAGCTGAGGAGGAAATGGCAAACCACTCCAGTGTCTTTGCCTAGAAGATGTCAAATGGGGTCACGGAGAATCGGACATGACTGAAAAATGGCTGAACAACAACATTTATATAGTCCCTAGAGCTAAATACATGACAGTTGTTTTCTCAAATTGATTCCCACAGAAATCTTTTGAGGTCAGTGCTCTAATTATCTCCATTTTACAGATGAGGGAACCGAGGCAGGCAAGTTAAGTGGTTTACCCAGTACAAGTATCTGAGGCTGGATTTAAAATCAGGTCTTTCTGACTTTAAAACCAACGTTCTATCCACTGAACCACCAGCTACTTCAACATTTAAATGGTCATGTCTAAGTCCCAAACTCAGAATAAATCAAATTACAGCCCCAAGAGATTCTTCCTCACACAGCAAATTTCACTAATCACAGCTGAGGGACAAAGTAATCATTTCTCTTGTTTGAATAACATTTAATCAAAATAAATCATCATTAATGAATAATGAACTCTTAGTACTTAACTAGTACATACTTAGTCTTCCTAAAAAAAACACTTCACACATATGTATGTACACACATATATTTTAGATATTCTAGTATAATCAGTTTACAAATATTAAGAAAATAATCAGGTTCTGGGATTTTGTACAGAAAGGGAATGTATGATGGTTCACTCGAAACTCAGAAAGAGAGCAGCTTCTGTTATCCTGGACGTCTTAACATGTCATATGTTGACTTCTTTTTAAAAATAAGGATTTTTTTTTTGGTTGTTTGTTTTTTATATTTTTAAACCCTTAACTTCTGTGTATTAGTTCCTTGGTGGAAGAGTGGTAAGGGTAGGCAATGGGGGTCAAGTGACTTGCCCAGGGTCACACAGCTGGGAAGTGTCTGAGGCCAGATTTGAACCTAGGACCTCCTGTCTCTAGGCGTGGCTCTCAATCCACTGAGCTACCCAGCTGCCCCCTTAAAAATAAGTTTTTATTGATATTTTCTGTTTCTTACGTCACCACGATAAGCCATGACTCATTGCCCAGCCACCTCTCAGAGAGCCATTCCATACGACAAATGGTGTCATATATTGATTTGTAATGCAAAAAGAAAAATATTCTATACTCAACTTCAATGTCTATTATTCCAGATGTAATTCTATCCAGTTGGAACCATAATAAAAAAAAAATCCCTTAGTAACCCAATTTGCTATCTTAGAATTTACGAGGCTTTCTTTTTTCATGTGATATTTGAATAATTTCTTTTCCCATAGTACTGATAAAGTTTTATGACCCTGCCCAAGGGGAAAATCCACAGGAACCTGGCAAGTCCTCAATGAACTTTGCAGATATTGAGAATTTCCCAGGTCTTTTGGACTTTTTTCCAAACAGGAAATGAGTATCATTATTATTCATTTCAAAGCAAAAATATACCCAGTAATTACTTAAGACAATTTGCTAGCCATAATGACAACAATCTCTAATAAGCAATAGCTCCAATTTGTAAATTCATAACATTCTGATCATAAAAGAAGTTGATCTCTTACAAATAGAAATACAATACACTTTTAAGTATCATTTTCCAACAAACAGTACTTCTTACACTCTGGTTTCACAAAATCACAATAAAATAGTAGAAGCACAATAACAATATGTAACACTATGATAGACTCAAAATAGGGGGGGAAATGGATTGCCAGTCAAATGCCACCAATTCAGTTGAATGCATTTCCGACTTGCTTTATAACATTTCATCTCTATCAATTTTGACATTTTATATTAGTTGCATTCAGACTCCAGGATAGAATGATTAAAATCAAATTATTTTTCAGGTTACAAAGATGGCATCAGCACTTTCCATTTAGAAAATAAATCAATCATGCTGTGAAAAAAGGCTTTCCTAATATAAACCCAATATAAATGCCCATCTTAAAATGGCCAATCTTCAGTACTGCTGCCCAGTTCTAGCTACTCTTCCAGATCAACAAAAATATCAAAATTGGTGAAATAAAGCTTGGAGACCATGATAAATCTTAGAATTAATTTTAACTGAGGAAGAAACAAGCACTTTTCCAATATAGAATAATAATTTTAGAGCCATAGAAAGCTTCCTATTCTCATCTTATCTCAAAAAGGGGGTGTCTTAGACTAGTAGGGGGACACTAGGTGGAAAATGTGACAAAGAATGTCAGCACCTGTCCTGTGGTGAAAGTTCATAAGGAAATGGTTACCTTGTTTTTCCCCAAGAGAAATATCCAATCATTTTCACAGTATGACTGACAAATTTTATGAACTTCAGGATCTGTTCAAACATCCCACCCAGTAACATCTCTATTTGGGAAATTCTACTTCTATTCTACCCTTTAAATTTTATAAAATTTCATGATCAAATGGACCAAATAAAGTCCAAGACTGTTCAGTAAACTAAAAACAGTTTGGTCATTAGTTTGGCAGAGCTGAGTAAGTATAGGCACCAGTTCTTCCCAAGATTTTTTTCCCAGCTTGCCAAAATATTCCCAGGAGGGTTCTGTTCCAGAACAGAATGACTAACTCCTGAATTGATCCAACCATTCTGGAAGGCAATTTGGAATTATGCCCAAAGGGCTTTAAATGACTGCCTGCCCATTGATCCAGCCAAACCACTGCTGGGTTTATACCTCAAAGAGATAATAAGGAAAAATACAGGTACAAAAATATTCATAGTCACACTCTTCGTGGTGACAAAAAGTTGGAAAATGAGGGAACGCCCTTTGATTGGGGAAGGACTGAACAAATTGTGGTATCTGATGGTAATGGAATACTATTGTGCTCAAAGGAATAAAGAACTGGAGGAATTCCATGCAAACTGGAAGGACCTCCAGGAATTGATGCAGAGTGAAAGGAGCAGAACCAGGAGAAGGTTGTACACAGAGACGGATACACTGTGGCACAATCGATCGTAACAGACTTTCCTACTAGCAGCAATGCAATGATCTAGGACAATTCTGAGGGCTATGAGAAAGAACACTATCCACATCCAGAGAAGGAACTGTGGGAGTAGAAACCCAGAAGAAAAACAGCTGCTTGATCACATGGTTCAATGGGTATGTAGACTCTAAACAATCACCCTAGTGCAAATATTAATAATATGGAAATAGGTCTTGATCAATGATACTTGTAAAACCCAGTTGAATTGTGTGTTGGCTATGGGAGGGAAGTGGGAGGAGAGGAGGGAAAGAACAATATCATGGAATCATGGAAAAATATTCTAAATCAATTAATTAAATTTAAAAAATTAAAAAAAGAATGGCCAACTCCCATAATGACCATTGATTGCCCTAATGAATTTTTAAATTTTATGTTCAACTTCTATCATTATTTTGAATGGGATTCCATGATTTACTCTAGATTTATGAACTTCCATTCTGAATGAATGAATCTCCATTATAAATTGAATTGGGAATTTGGATAGGAAGGACAGCCAAGACATGTATCATCCACAGACAATCAGACAACACAATCCAAAAATATACAAAACACTAACTTGTCTCTGTAGATCTTTCCATTTTGAGCACAAAAGTTCTGTACCACAACTTTTACCAGCCCTCCTAGGTCCCTCTCTCTAAAAGGTGCCAACTTGTTGAACTTATCTTGTGTACTTGGAAAGTTTTTTAAGCTGGGAGTCTATGAGAGTTGGGTCATCCAGTCTCAGCTAGTATACTTAGAATTGTCTCATGAATTTTCTTATAAATTTGATTTGCTATAGCCGATAAGCTAGTACAGATAATAAGGCAGACTTTATTACAATTAAGAGTGTTGGGGCAATCCATCAGTAGTAATGGGGAATGAGTCATTCACAATTCAACAAGCTATATTTATACATTCTATTAAAAATAGAAAAAAAAGATGGCTGCTTATTACAATGCAACTGGTCATCCCCACCGAAATAGTAAGTTTATGAAGGAAAATATAGGTCAACAAATATATATCAACCTCAGAGGATTACATAAGAGATGTATCCTTTTAAGAATAGATACTCGTAATGAATAAAAAAGAACTATCAGTCTAGATAAGGGAGGGAGACATTCCATAGACTCTGAAATCATCCTTTTTGCAAATTAAATCTTTCTGTATCAAAAAGAAGTGAGAAGACACTGAAGTAAACCAGTTGCCATAGCTGGAAACCAGGGTCAGATATACCAAGAGAATGATACAAATAAAATTAAGTCAGTTATTTTCTACCAGAAATTCACTTTTAACAATTCTTAGAACCTTTAATAAAATTCACTTATGAAAGGATATGGTCCTATTTTTCGTTTGTTTCCTTTGGTACTTCATTTATAGCTTTTTCAATTTCTTCTTCAGAGATTGAATTATTCAAATTCTCTTTTTTCTAATTAAGTTAATTTGCATGTTTTATGTTTTTGTAAAAATTTGTTTATGTCTATGTTATTGTTTTTATTCACATGTGGTTGGGCAACATTCTTTCTAATTACATCTTATTTCTTCATTTGTTGTGAATTTTCAAATATTTTTGACAGTGTTAATTTGGATTTTTCTTTTTTTTAAATTAGATTAAATAATTGTTCATTCATTTCGTTTAGCATTAATCATTCCCCATGTGCCCACCAAAAGTTGGGTTTCAACAGTCCTTGGGGCCAAAAGTTTCCACTGCTCAGCAGCCAATCAGACAACAGATATGATGTGATAGGGCTAATATTTTTAAGCCTTTCCCTGTTATAATCTTTCCCCCTCAACCCTTGGCAAGTCTCAGGCCCTTCCAACTTGAACAGGGATTAGATTTTCCTAAAAGGAAGAAAGTCATTGAACTTGGAGACATTAAACATATACAACTGCAAGTGCCCTAAATTCCTACTTCTTCAATCTACTTAATTCCCATAACCCCATTATAACTCAGCTACACATAGAGACAGTCTTAGCATTGAGTTTATCTCCCACAAATATTCCACTATCATGTTCTTGGACTTCAAAATCCTTCTATATTATACTAATTCTATTTCCCTTGTGACCTGGTCACCTCAAAGCTTCATTCCTTCCCCAGGCTATCATTCCTGTACTGACGATATTGTCCTCCCTTGCTTATCTAATACCTTGGTTAGCTAAGTAGGTTCTACCCCATCATATACAGCTTTTGCCTCTTTAATATATTGATGCTTGACTGGATTCCTTCCATCATTCTCTTTGTGGCTTTGTTCTAGGATGAGCAGATTCCAGGATCACTGGTGTTTGTGGGCTCCCTGAGGGTTCTGCCTGGGAAGGTTTGGCTGGAGGAATTTTACTGGTCAGAAGTCTATTAAAAAGATAATGACGGGGCAGCTGGGTAGCTCAGTGGAGTGAGAGTCAGGCCTAGAGACGGGAGGTCCTAGGTTCAAACCCGGCCTCAGCCACTTCCCAGCTGTGTGACCCTGGGCAAGTCACTTGACCCCCATTGCCCACCCTTACCAATCTTCCACCTATGAGACAATACACCGAAGTACAAGGGTAAAAAAAAAAAAAAAAAAAAAAGATAATGATCTTGGAGCGATGATTGCACAGAAATGCTTCAGAGAGAAGAACAGAAGGCTTGGACTATGAAGGATTTGAAAACACATATGCACAAAGCTGAGTTCAACCTCTCCTTATCCATTGTCTCCTTCCTTCCCTGCCGTCTTCAAACACACTCAGAATCCCCATATTCTTTTTTTAAAAAAAAAACAACAACAACACCCTACCTTCTGTCTTAGAATCAATAATAAGTATTGGTTCCAAGGTAGAAGAGCTGTAATGGCTAAGCAATGATGATTAAGTGGCTTGCCCAGGGTCACATAGCTAGAAAGTATTTGAGGTCACATTTGAACCCAGGACTTCCTGTCTCTAGACCTGGCTCTCAGTCTGCCTCCTAAACCCCTATGTTCTTCTCCCTTTCACACTCAAATCACTAAATTAATAGATAAGCATTAATAAAAATACTTACAAAGTAGTTCTACTTATACTCGCTACCTCTAATTTCTCACCTTCCAACCACTTGCAATCTGGTTTCCATCTCTTGGTAAATTCTAAATTGCTTTTCCTAGTCATCATCCTAAATAGCTTGGTAACTGTTGCAATATTGAATATACTCTCTCTCCCATGAGTTCTCTCCTACCTCAATTTCCTTCAGAGGATTTCCTCGTGATTCTCTCCTAACAGTCTGATATCTCATTTTTACATAGTGGATCTTCATCTGTGTCCTAACCTCAAAGCATGATGGCCTCCAGAATACTGCTCTCTTCTCTTATTTGTTTAATGCTTCTCTTAGTGATCTCCTTGACTAATACAGGATTTCCTATTATCTCCACACTGATGACTCCTAGATCTATATATCCACCCTACTTTCTTTCTCTTTCTCTCTTTCTCTCTTTCTCTCTTTCTCTCTTTCTCTCTTTCTCTCTTTCTCTCTCTCTCTCTCTTTCTTTCTTTCTTTCTTTC